>NC_044042.1:53740612-54053796 GCF_901765095.1 Microcaecilia unicolor
AAGTGATTTAACTAGTCAGAAATGGCTCCTGGCAGGTTAAATTGCTTGCTTGGGACAAACCAGTCATTTTCAGCAGCACTTAACCAGTTAATGATGCTAAAAAAGACAGGTTATCTTCTAAAGCATAACCAGCTATTTTAGGGGTGAAGTCGGCACTTTGCCAGTTAAGTGCTAATATTCAGCACTTACCTGGCCAATGTCACTGCATAAAAAGGACCACAGAAAAGACAGCCCTATCTTTATGCTGTGTCCCATAACCAGTTACGTGGTGAACATTGCACTTAGGGGTCCTTTTACAAAGGCATGCTAGCATTTTTAGTATGTGCTAAAAAATAAGCGTGCGCTAAATGATAGAGATGTTTTGTTTTGGATATAGGCTATCCGTGGGATTGGCAAGGTCTCCGGAAGAAGCTTTTGCGAAACAGTTCCCCATAGGAACCTTTGCCTATAGTAACTAATCATCCAGACGTAGTATGGACGACACCTATGGAAACAACTGGATTTCAAATAATCTCATGAGAAGAGCAGCAAAGTCATTTTGCTGTGCAGCTTCAAAGCTAAATACTAATTTTATTGGTCTTTAAGTGGCAGTTGGTAAAAGTTTTTGATTTGCATTAAAGAGTAAAAACTTTTTCCTACCATACCACCACTAAGGAGGTTTTTTAGACCTATGACTGACTTTTTTGACCGATCACATTGATATGTGGCTTAGAGCCTCAATATTGTTGATAAGGTCTTGATGAGGTATTTTCAATTAAATTAAGATGCCTGTAGTTCCTGTAACTCACCAGAAGAGGTATTTACAAGCATTTTTTTTTTTTTTTTGCTACATTTGTACCCCGCACGTTTTCCCACTCATGGCAGGCTCAATGCAGCAGGCAATGGAGGGTTAAGTGACTTGCCCAGAGTCACAAGGAGCTGCCTGTGCTGGGTATTGAACTCAGTTCCCCAGGACCAAAGTCCACCACCCTAACCACTAGGCCACTCCTCCATTTTGATAAATGGTGTGTTGATCCCCCCTTTTTTGATTGCTTTACCCCACAATGTCAGGCCATGTCCAGGCACCAGCATTGGATTTCTAAGTTTCCGGAACCAGCTAAGAGTATGGGTTACTGTATAAATATAGGACTGTCAGACCTGTGAGTTCTTGTACCAAGTAGAGCACTGCCGAGCCTGGTACTCGGACCAGGTTTTGCTTGGCGGCCGAACAACCCCGAGTTTCACTTGCGCTGACCACCGTTCCCCAGAGGTTGAACCCCTAGGTGCAGGTGTCCTGCAGGGCTTACGAGATGGAGCAAGAAGCGGGGTGATGAAATGTGACGGCCAGACAGGCAGCAGGCAAGAGAGTGATCTAGGTACAGGCAGAGTCAGTAGGCAGGCAGCAGACACAAGAGTAATCCAGGTACAGGCAGAGTCAGTAGGCAGGCAGCAGACACGAGAGTAATCCAGGTATAGGCAGAGTCAGTAGGCAGGCAGCAGACACAAGAGTAATCCAGGTACAGGCAAGGTCAGTAGGCAGGCAGCAGACACAAGAGTAATCCAGGTACAAGCAGAGTCAGTAACGAAGAACAAAGTGAGGAGATGCACACTACTGAGCAAGTAACACCTACCAAAGTAGAAGCCGAAGCAAGGAGTCTAGGGAGAGCTCAGCTGATAAAGTGCTGGCATCTGATATCAGCAGGGAGAAAGGGCACAGCCATAGGACAAGAGCAGGGAAAGGAGGAACTGGAAGACCAATAGGAGAGAAGCAAGGGAAGCCAGGCAGAGGAAGAGCAGACCCAGGTGGGTGAAAGCAAAGCAATCAAGGAGCCTGGAAGCCAGGCAGAGAGAGAGCAGAGCCAGGTGCATGGAAGCAAAGCAATCAAAGAGCCTGCAGTCAGAGAAGAACCATACACACATGACTCAGTGCTGTGCCAGTCAAGTGTGCATGTCGACGGGACCCTGCGCAGCCCGAGGATGTCGTTTGCGTTGAGGTAGGGGACATGACAAGGACTAAGTTTTATGTGGTCCTATTTATGTGGTTAACCTAGCTGGTTACATGATGAATATTGGCACTTAATTGCCTAAGTGTCGACTCTGTCCCTGGAATGCCCCCATATTAACTGGTTTAAGTTTTGGTGCTAACCAGTTATTTTCAATGGCACTAACCAGTTTAGTGCCACTGAAAATTAGAGGTTAGCCCTTAACAGGTGATTTAACCAGCCAGTTTAAGAGTAATTAAATTTTGAGTATAAATGCAGGAACTCAGTCCTATTAAAATTTTAAAGAGGCCAATTTTGGAGCATAACTCTCAAAGTTCGGATTATAAATAGGGTCGTATGTTTTTATTCATAATATATTATTATGCAGGTTAATAATATATCAGAAGAGCCTGTAGAGAACCTCTTTTGAACTTCAGGGTTTATAATACAGCTTATTTTATGATAGGTTTATAGGATTTGTCTGTAATTGCTACTGGTTCACGTTGTTCCTATTTGCTTTGTACCTCATGAAACCAAACCGGGGCTCCTCTAAAATAATAAAGGATACTACAACCTCATTCTGGAAGTTCAGTGGGAATGACTTGAGTGGGATAGACGTGGCCAACTGAAGTGATATTCATAATTGGTCCTTGGCAGAAACCACTGCAAAATACAAACTTATGAAAATGGCATTCCCCCCCCCCCCCCCCCTTCTCTCCTGGGACAACTCTGCACATGAGAGTGTGATTATGTGTCTTTATGAATGATTTGGATAATGAGGGTGTCATATCGTGTGCACCTGGTACCAGAAAAGAACAGAAATGTTTGCATTTAATTGCTGTGGAATTCAGACTCAGTTCCAAACCTTTGCCTCAGGAGTTTGATTTTTCCTTATTATTCTTGGCTAGATCAGTTCTTTAGTTTTGTTCTGAGTCTGTTCATTTCCAGCCTACTGCATTAGAATGTTCCTAGTTATTTAAGATCTCTGCCAAGGAAATGCCACAATTGCAGACACAGCTGGGACAAAAGGTGCTGAAAAGCTTACAGATAGACTACATTCTGTAAAAAAGAAGAAGAAGAAGGTAAAACCTTATCTATTTAGAAACCAGGGGCATAGCCAGATGACAGATTTTGGGTGGGCCAGGAAAAGAAGTGGGTGGGCACCAAGTGTCCCCCCCCCCCCACCCTCCACTGCCAAACAAATATCTCAGCTGGCGATAAAACGCTTCTTTCCACCTTGGCAGATTGGGATCCCCACCAGCTACTGCTAAATGTGTGCTACTGTTGGGCGGGCCTGAGCCCGAAGTGGGTGGGCCCCTGCCCACCCAGGCCCATCTGTGGCTACGCCACTGTTAGAAACAGAGACAAAAAAGTGGGAAAGATAAAAGAAGAAATTAGAGTTAGAGAGGAGGAAGCCCAACAAAAAGCAGAAATCTAATATCTGCAGCAAAGTTTTGGTGCTAAGGCAGCGTAATTAACTTCTAGAGCAGAGGTTCTCAACCCAATCCTTTCAAGTTTTAAGGATATCCACAATGAAGTGGAGTGGAGGAGTGGCCTAGTAGTTAGGGTGGTGGACTTTGATCCTGGGGAACTGAGTTCAATTCCCACTGCAGCTCCTTGTGACTCTGGGCAAGTCACTTAACCCTCCATTGCCCCATGTAAGCTGCATTGAGCCTGCCATGAGTGGGAAAGCGCAGGGTACAAATGTAACAAAAAAAATATGCATCGGATAAATTTGCATGCACCTCTTCCATTGTATGCAAATCTCACACATACATATTCATTGTGAGTATGCTGAAAACCTGACTGGCTAGGTGTGTCGGGATGGCCAGGTTGAAAACCTGTGTTCTGGAGCCACAAACCTATGAAGTTTCCAGGAAGAAGATTTTTGGTCAGTTCTGGTTTTGAATTTACATTTCAAAGCAGTGTGGTAGTTATAGTCTCTGATGTTTCAAACATTTAGATAGATGAGTAGAAAAGCCAATGGGACCCGATAAAGGTAAAAGAACCCTAGAAAGGTAAAAGAATAGAAGGAAGTGCTGCCTGCACCCACTGCAGCTCTGCTCATCTTATCTTAAAAACAGGAGAAATTGCTATCCTCCACAAAGGATATTAACGCTAGACCAGGGGTTCTCAATCCAGTCCTCAGGACACACCCAGCCAGTCTTGTTTTCAAGATACCCACAATGTATACGCATTAGGCCACTCCATGTAAAATGGCCTTTATAGAACTTGCATCAGGGTTTGGTCCTCGCACATGTCTCATGATCATTGTGAAAATCACATGGTGTGAGGACTGAACCCTGACACAGCTTTAAGCGAGAAATGCGAATGGTCCTATGAGCTATTAAGCCTGAGTTAAGTACATCATTTGATATCAGTTTGGATACCATATTTTTAAGAAAAAAGTAAAATCAAATTAATAAAAACAGAGACTTGTTCAAACAAAAAATTGGACCAATGAAGAACTGTGAAATTCAGGAGTAAAGTCATCTCTTGTTGGAGAAGCTGCTACTACTGAGGTCCCATATATAGATAAGCTAGTATACAGATGAATTTAAGAGACCATCATTGCTGAATGAAATCAGTTAAGTATTTTAAAATAAATTGGTGAGCGCTGGGTATATATACTTCTTATGTATTGAATATTTTGCCGCCACCATTCGAATACATTTGATTTTGGCATTACAAGTAGATTTAACTGTCAATTAATAGCACCTTGGATGAAAGTAAGTGGCACCTACCTCTAGGTACCAGTCTACAGAATCACCCCATACATTTGTTAAGGCACAATAAGAAACCAAATGTGTGCTAGCAAAAATGCACATCTCCACTTGAAATACTACCTTTAATATCACTGCTGAGCATTATTTACACTTCCTGGCAATTATTCTGGACTATTGGTGGAAAATGTATTTTATGGTTCACAAATTGAATGTATTGAGTGACTAACTGATGCAATCATGTCTGATATCATAGCTAATATAAATCAATCCAGTCCAGATGACGTGGTGAGGTAAGCAATGCCACTTTTTGTTGAAATAATATAAGAATTAATGAATTAACAATCTTTCAATTATCACTGTGTAAGTACTATTATTTATTAGGTACAATATTTTCTGCCATTCTTTGGGGCTCTTCTACTAAGCCTACACGCAGCTTACATGCATCAATTTTGAGTTACTGTGTGGCCCTTGCGGAAATTTCATTTTTGACATGTGTCCGCTACGTGCACCAGAAAATCATTTTTATTTTCTGGTGCACGGCAGAATCCGGGTGGTAGTCGTCATTCTACGCTCATAGACGATTACTGCACAGTTACTTCATAAGACCTTACCACTAAGTCAATGGCTGGTGGTAAGGTCTCAGACCCAAAATGGACACGCACCAATTTTTATTTTGCCACACGTCCATTTTCAGAAAAAAAAAATTTTTAAGTCCTTTTTTTTTTTACAGGCGCACTGAAAAATGGATCTGCACATGCCCAAAACATGTGCCTACACTAGCACAGCTCATTTTTCGGTGCACCTTAGTAAAATGGCCCCTTGGTTTCTTTTCTAGTGAACTTAACTCTCATGAAAGATGTCAACTTGATACTACTGGAAGCCAAAGCCTACCATTTATCCTAAAGGAGGTCCAGATGAAAAAAAGGTTTAAGTTTGGAAGTTAGCTAGTCTGATGTAATTAGCATAACATTTTTATGTACCCAGATTTTGCTCTTCGAAAATGGGGCTGGGATGAAGATGTGCCAGTGACTGGGTCAGATATTTAGTCAGTGCAATATTCCACACTAACCCCAGATACTATATAGCGTGACCTAAGTTGCACATGTAAATCCAGTCGTACTCTGGGTTTGCGTGTGAAACTTCATTGGTTAACAAAGTCAATCAGTGCTGATAATTGCCACTTAACAAGCAATTATTGGCACTAATTGTCATTAATTAGAATTTATGCACAAAACTGTCTAAGTGTATTTTGTAACGTGATGCACATAAATTCTAAGTCACGTTGTTGAAAAAGGGGCGTGGCCATGGGTGTGGAATGGGCAGGTCGTGGGCATTTCTAAAATCTATGCGCCTTGTTATAGAATACACCCAGTCTGTGTGTAATTTAGGTGTTGGCATTTACATTACGTTTTAGCATAACTGGTTGTTACTAAATTTAATTGCGCAGATGCGTGCTTTGCATATGCTATAAACCACATAGAAATTTAGGCTTATTCTACCAAGTACGCCTACATTTAGGCATACCTTAGATAATACACCTAGGCTTTTTTTGCTTCAGCGTTGGAATTTTTAGGAGTGATATATAGAATCTAGTCCTATTAGATAAATTTAGGCATATAATCAAATCAAAACAAATAACTAAAGGCCTCTTTTACAAAGTTGTGCTAGTGATTCCTGTGCAGTAAATGAGAGGAAGCCCATTCAATTCCTATGGACTTCCTTTCACTTGCTGTATGGGAATCACTAGTACAGCTTTGCAAAAGAAGCCCTAAATGTGTTTATCTAAACCTCTCAGACCACCTATAGTATAAGTTCCCTCTCTTCCAGACATTGAATATCCAGGGCTAATTCATTATATAGTAACCACTAGGTCTTATGCAGATCCCAGCCAATATTCAGCAAGGACTCGCATAAGACACATATGTGTGTCCTGGCTAAATATTGACTGGGACCTCCATGGTGCGACCACACCTCGAATATTGTGTTCAATTCTGGTCGCCATATCTCAAAAAAGATATAGTGGAATTAGAAAAGGTGCAGAGAAGGGCGATGAAAATGATAAAGGGGTTAGGATGACTTCCCTATAAGGAAAGGCTAAAGCGACTAGGGCTCTTCAGCTTGGAGAAAAGGCGGCTGAGAGGAGATATGATAGAAGTCTATAAAATAATGAGTGGAGTTGAACGGGTAGATGTGAAGCGTCTGTTCACGCTTTCCAAAAATACTAGGACTAGGGGGCATGCGATGAAGCTACAATGTAGTAAATTTAAAACGAACTGGAAAAAATATTTCTTCACTCAACGTGTAATTAAACTCTGGAATTCGTTGCTAGAGAATGTGGTATGGGTGGTTAGCTTAGCGGAGTTTTAAAAAGGTTTTAAAGGGGGTTTTATAGAGTTTAAAAGGGGGTTAGATGGTTTCCTACAGGACAAGTCCATAAACCGCTACTAAATGGACTTGGGAAAAATCCACAGTTCCGGGAATAACATGTACAGAATGTTTGTACGTTTGGGACGCTTGCCAGGTGCCCTTGGCCTGAATTGGCTGCTGTCTTGGACAGGATGCTGGGCTCGATGGACCCTTGGTCTTTTCCCAGTGTGGCATTACTTATGTACTTATGGACAGCTTCCTAGAGGAGTGGCCTAATGGTTAGGGTGGTGGACTCTGGTCCTGGGGAACTGAGTTCAATTCCCACTTCAGGCAGCTCCTTGTGACTCTGAGCAAGTCAATTAACACACTCCATTGCCCCAGGTACAAATAAGTACCTGTATATGTAAGCCACATTGAGCCTGCCATGAGTGGGAAAGTGCAGGGTACAAATGTAACAAAAAGGAAAAGTCCATAGACTGTTATTAAATGGAGTTGGGATAAGCAGTATAAAATGTTTTGTACTTTTTTGGGATCTTGCCAGGTATTTGTGACCTGGATTGGCCACTGTTGGAAACAGGATGCTGGGCTTGATGGACCTTTGGTCTTTCCCAGTATGGCAATACTTATGTACCTCATAAGGATATTTGGCCAGATCCCTCCATCCCTGAGTATCCCCCTTCTCACCACCTGGAAGATACAGAAACCCCCATTCCATTCCCCCATTCCATTCCCCCCTCCCATCCAGAACCTCCCAGAATGCCCCTCCCTCCCCCACTCCCCTGGAACATCCAGACTGCCCCTGGATCCTCCCTCCCACCAACCCCCACCCCCAGGATTTCCCTCCTTTCCTCACACTCCCAAAGCATCTAGAACGCCTTCCCAGGATCCCTGTGGGCCTACCTGCCCAATTCCTGGTGATCCAGCAGGAAACAGGCAGGAGCAATGCCCAATCGTTTCTGCCTATTGCAACTGCCCCTTAAAAATGACTGCCAGGACATTTAGCAGCAGCCTTGCATACTGCTGAAGTACAGCAAGGCTGCCACTAGAGGTCACAGAAGCCATTTTGAAGGAACAGTCGTTACAGGTAGAAACAAATGAGTATCGCTTCTGCTCATTTCCTGTTACACCACCATTTATAGGGTGGGGGAAAGGGTTTTTTTGGGGGGTGGAGTGGAGAGTTCTTGCTCTTCCAGAGAATGTGAGGAAAAGAGGGGGAAACAGCATACTTCAGATTGGTACCTGGAATTTATGCAGGTGCTGGCGATAATCAATGCCGGTACCCACATAGCTAAATGTCCAAAATTAAGATTACTATTTATGCAGTCCTATTTGATCACTTAACTGTGCGGAAACCGGCACTGAATATTGCTGACACCTGCATAGCTTCCAGCTCCTCCTGACTCCACCCTCAAATGTCCCACTTCAGTCCACTTCTAAAATGTTTTGTTTTTGTTACATTTGTAACCCATGCTTTCCCACTCATGGCAGGCTCAATGCAGCTTACATGGGAAATGGAGGGTTAAGTGACTTGCCCAGAGTCACAAGGAGCTGCTTGTGCCTGAGGTGGGAATCAAACTCAGCTCCTCAGGACCAAAGTCCACCACCCTAACCACTAGGCCACTCAGAACTGATATTCAGTGGCACTGCCCAGTTAAGTGCCACTGAAAATTGGCAGCTGGCACACAGAGCACAATATTAGCAGGCAGGAGCCTCTCCTGACCACTTAAGTCATTTTGATTATCAACTTGAATAATAATAATAATAATAAAAATAATAATAATAGTAACACCTGAGATGAGCAGAGAGGATCCTTAGCTACGATGAAATGAAGCAAAAGCCAGAGATGAACTGGGGTCTAAGATATTGCAACAGACTAGATGAGCCTTGCTGTTCTACAATTGCAGTCTATATTTGCAAAACAGAAGACAGTAGGAACTGTTACAACCTGGTATCAAGAGTTTAAAAAATAGGGAAAGGCAAAGAAAATCAGATCATTAAAAGGGATAAAGGATGAGGAGGAGGCTTGGGGTCAACGTAACACGTCTATGGGAAGATATTTCCAGCAAGCTATAACAGCAAGTGAGTTGTTGCCTTGGTGACAGACAAAGGAGAATCCATGAATCTATTAAGCATAGCCTTTTGATGTTTACAGTGCTCAGATGGTATGGGGGATGCATTTGACTTTTTGGGGTGGGAGGGGGTGAGGATGGGAACAGGTAGAAATCATATCTTTGAAATTAGAAAGACAAATGAAGGAATCCTTTTACTAAAGCTTAGCATGCACTAATGGAAATAGTGTGCACTAAGGGGTCCTTTTACAAAGGTGCGCTAGCATCTATAGCATGCGTTAGAGACGCTCATAGGAATGTATAGGTGTCTCTAGCATTTAGCACACGCATATTTAATGCACACACTAAGAACGCTAGCGTGCCTTAGTAAAAAGAGCCCTAAATGCTGTGCTTCTATTTGATACCAATGGGCCATGTGCTACTTAGCGTGTGCTAATATCCATTAGCATGATTTATTAAAAGGGCCCCTACATGAAAGAACGTAATGTTCCAGTGTTTTGTGCCATAGAGGTCCTTTTACTAAGCTGTGGCAAAAACTGGCCTTAGCATGCCCTTGCTCAGGTTTATTCTGCACACTAAGGGTCCTGTGTGCTAGCGTTCATTAGTGCGCACTGTGTAGGCACCACAGAAATATTGTGGGTGCTTACACAGTTAGCACATGCTAATTTTTAGCATGCGCTAATGAACCCGCTAGCGCACTTTTGTAATCAAGGCCTTTAGTCTATTTTTACCGCAGCAGTATTCATTTTATGTAATAATGGCCATGCGCTAATGGCCGATTGTTTTGTAAAGGTTTGAAGAGGAGTGCTCAGACATCAAGGAGTTTTCACAGTGCTAGTAGCAGCAGAAGAACCCTCGAATAGGGGTGACACTTCCGGGTAACCCGATATGAGGATCACATTTAAGATAGGATTTTACTGGCAAGCTTGCTTTTTTGGATATTTTGTTATTTTGTTTGCAGAACCCTTTCATTTTTATGCTATTGCTCATTCACTTTGGGTGTTTCCTGGGATTTTTTTTGGGGGGGAGGGAGGGGGAGGGAGAGGGAGACTACAGATTTTTTTTAATCAGTTGTCTTTCTCCTATTAGGAGTTTTTTACACTGATTCTTTTTTTCCTTGTCTCTGACACCAGTGATAGTAATGGCACTCCTTATATGATAGAGGGTCATTAATAGGTTATATATTGTCCCCTATTGGGAGCTTTGAGGTATCAATTCTTTAAAATTTTATATTATACAGGTCCCTGAAGTGAACTGAGTATATGGCAAATATACTTGATGGTTTTGATTATTACATGCACAAATGTTGCCATTAGCATGTGACCATTAAAAAAATTACCGCACAAGCCCTTATTGCCACCCATTTTGTAGGTGATAAGGGCTCACATGGTAATTCTGTACTAACCAGTTAGCATGCAGTAATGAGGATGTGCTAACTCATTAACACAGGAACACCCACTTTCCATCCCTTGACACACCCCTCCACAAAAAATGTTTAGCGTCCAGATTAGCACGTGCTAATTTGGCAGTTACCACAGGATATATGAGCACATCCTGTGGCACACCATTTTAATATGCCTTAAGTAATGCAGCTTAGTTAAATGACCTCATTATTCTGAAAAATGTAGGTTTTAAAATAGTTGCATATAAAATAATGAATACCTCCTATACTGCAATGATACATATAGAGGAACATTTTCGATATGACATCTACATCTAAGTCCGACTTTGGATGTTTTGCAAAATATGTCCAAAATCTAAATAGAAAAGTAGGTCATCTTTTTTTTTTTTTTAAAGTACTGTTTTCAAACAATATTTTGTGCTTTGGACGTTTTGTTTTTGGGTCCATTAAAAAAAAAAAAAACACCTGAATATGTGCAAAACATAGACAATCAAACCATTGGGATGTAGGGAGGAGCCAGCATTTTTAGCAGACTGGTCCTTCAGACATCTCAGAAGTGCAATGGGGCACCCTAGAGAGCACTTCTGCACACTTCATAAAAATGCTCCCAGGTACACATCTCACCTTTGCTCTCCGAAACCCACCCAAACCTACTGCCCCCCACTGTACAACACTACAGTAGCCCTTATGGGTGAAGGAGGCACCTGTATGTGGGTACAGTAGGGTTTTGGTGTCTTTGAGAGGGGTCACAGTTTCCACCAGAAGTATGACAAGTAAAGGGAGATAGGGACCTGGGTCCCCCACTCCATAGTGCATTACATCGACCGCTACACTACTCCAGGGACCTGCATGTTGCCCTAACAGACCTGGCTATAACTTCTGAGGCTGTCATAGAGGCTGGTAAGTCATATTTATATTCACATTTTTTTGGGGGGTGGGAGACTTTATGCCACTTTTTAGACTTTTGAAAATGAGCTCCATAATCTCATAAACATAACGGGGCATAGTTATCAATGTAGGTTACCATTAAGATGCGTTACTTTACCACTAACTCATGCTATTGTAGTAGAGGTTCTATTTTATGTAATGATACCTAGTTACTAATAACTGGGGTTAATAGTAAAATAGCCCTTCTTAATGGTAGCCCACTTTTTTTTTTGTCTGGGGATGGGGAGGGATAAGAACAGCCTGAATTTCACCTGGATGTTTTGGATAAAGCCTTTATTAAAAAAAAAAAAAGAGGGGGGGGGGGGGATGTTCAACCACTGGTGGTTAGCAATTCTTTCAATTCTGGTCATCATTGAATGAATTAAACCCATACATTCAGTGCAAGCCCCTATTTGGGAACCAGCACTGAATAGCCAGGTCTGTGGAGGTCACCGGGAGTTACTTGTTACCACTGATATTCAGTAGTGTACCTGGATAGATAAGGTTAGCCTTATTGCTGTCCTAAGTTACCTGAATATTGGTGTGCCCTGGAATTCCTGGCTGCACCCTGACTGTCAGCATTAACCAGATAGTGCTGAGATATGATATTCTTTTCATAATGTGATACAAAAAATACGAAGATATATATGCAGATATACAGCTTTCTGGTCAACAAAAGTGAAGTTTATGGTCAGCTGATTCCATTTATTTTAATGCTGTATCCTAAGTCCTTCTGTTGCACTGTAGATGCAAAGACTTACCAAATTCAACCATGCCAGAGTTCACAGTCCTGTCCTAAACAGGAGAAAGAACCTTTAGGTAAAAAAAAAAAAACACCTTTCCCCTGGGTTTATAGCAGGGCTGCCGAGGGGGGGGGGGGGGACAGGGGGCAAACTTCCCTGGGCCCGGCATCCAAGGGTGGGGGGCCCAGTCTTGGGCATGGTGCCGGCAAGCTTCTACTTGCTGCCTACTTCCAGGTCTGTCCTCCCCTGCTTCTGCGTGCCGCCTAGGACCCGGATGATTGCATTAATGCAATATCACAATAATGCAATCATCAGGGTCCTGACTACCAGTACAGACAGGAGCAGAAGAGGACAGACTATCGGTCTTATTTTCAAAAGTGATGGGCGCCCAGATTTCGACCCGAATCGGGAGATGGGCACCCATCTCGCAAAGGCGCCCAAATTGGTATAATCGAAAGCCGATTTTGGGCGTCTTCAACTGCACTCCGTCGCGGGAACGAACAAAGTTGACGGGGGTGTGTTGGCGTTGTGGTGAAGGCGGGACTGGGGCGTGTTTATCGGCCGAGGAGAGATGGGCACCCTCGGCTGATAATCGAAAAAAGAAAAGCGTTTTTACCGCGAATTTGGGTCACTTTTTTGGACCCTTTTTTTTCACGAACAAGTCCCAAAAAAGTGCCCTAAATGACTAGATGACCACTGGAGGGAATCGGGGATGACCACCCCTTACTCCCCCAGTGGTCACTAACCCCCTCCCACCAAAAAAAAAAACAACTTTAACAACTTTTTTTCCAGCCTGTATGCCACCCTCAAATGCCATACCCAGCTCCAGTATGCAGGTCCCTGGAGCAGTTGTTAGTGGATGCAGTGGACTTCACCCAGGTGGACCCAGGCCCATCCCCCCACACCTATTACACTTGTGCTGGTAAATGGAAGCCCTCCAAACCGCCCCCAAAACCCACTGTACCCACATGTAGGTGCCCTCCTTCAGCCATAAGGGCTATGGTAATGGTGTAGAGTTGTGGGCAGTGGGTTTTTTTGGGGGGGGGGGATTTGAGGGGCTCAGCACCCAAAGGAAGGGAGCAATGGACTTGGGAGGTATTTTACTTTTTTTTTTATTGTTACAAGTGCCCCCTAGGGTGCCCGGTTGGTGTTCTGGCATGTGAGGGGGACCGGTGCACTACGAATCCTGGCCCCTCCCACGACCAAATGCCTTGGATTTGTTCGTTTTTGAGCTGGGTGCCTTCAGTTTCCATTATCGCTTGAAAATGATTATGCCGAGCTCAAATCCGCACAAATCTGATGCATTTGCCTGGCACAAACCATATTATCGAAAAAAAAATGGGCGTCCATTTTTTTTCAAAAATACGGTCTGTCCCACCCCCTTCACTTACCCGTTCTTGGACATAGACGCCCATAGAGATGGGCGTTCGCGTTCGATTATGCCCCTCTATGGGAGCAAGCACACAGGAAGTGGCTTACCTGTATGGGCCCCCCTTTGGAGGCAAAGACAAAAAGGTGCGGGAGTGGCAGTGCGAGTGGCTTGCTGGTGCCGGGCCCTGGCCCCTCTTAGAGGCAAAGACAAAGAGGTGCTGGAGGCTCAAGTGGGGTGTAGCGGTGTGAGTGGGGTGGCAGCGTGAGTGTGGGGGTGGGCTGCCTGCAGCAGTCCGGTTCTGCCCCGGGCCTAGCCACATCTCTCGGCTGCCCTGGTTTATAGTTAGTGATTTGGAGTGCACAGAGTGCACTGTTAGCCCCCTCCCCCCCGACAGCCAAAGAGAATTTATTCAGCTGTGGGTTCAGACTCAGTATATGTATAAAGTTCAGTTATAAATTCAACTCATTAAGATCACTAGCAAAAGAAGAATTAAAGCACATACTTGCAATGCCAAACCACTTATTACTTAAGCTAACATCTGTTAAGGCAGTGAAGGCACCCGCGTTCTGTTTGGTTGAGTATATACACTAAATAAACTCATTAAACTTCAGTCTCGTGGTGCATCTGGTTAAGATTCCCATGTGTCCTCTATACTGCACAAAATAACTGTTAATATTCCACTGTGAAAGAGGATAGATTCTGGCAGTCACTGACAATATTACAGTTTCACTGTGTCCAATGTCTATGTGCAGTTTCTTATTTACCTGTACACATAAACAGTAATGCGTAACATCGGCACAGATATTATGGAGCAGGTATTCCCAACCCCTGTTTCCTTAAAATTATTTTGTAACATAAGCCCATTCTATCAGCCTCATCATTTCTTCCTTCCGAGATTCAGTGAACTAGATCAAAATGTACCCTCAAATTCTTAAGGAACCTCACAGTTTATGTTTGAGAACTTTCTCAAATCTGTGGAGGTGCTAGACTTTTCCTTCATTCTTAATTTCAAGTCTGCAGTGAAACCCAAATGAAGGACAGTGAGCTTGTTAAAATAAGCACTGTGTGATAAAATACATTTTCACAAGTTGACAGTACAGCCTTTTTTCTTTTTTGGTTTACTAGTTTCCCCTTGATATAACAGAGTATATTTTTATATTAATGTGTCAAGTTGCTGAGAAATTTACTGCCTCACTGGGCCCATTAGGCTGTAGAGTCTCAGTCAGGCTCTGTTTATCAGAGCTCTCTGTCTCTTGAACAAGCCTGTATGCTTTTCACCATACCCAGAAAGACTCCTTAATGGAATGATTGTGCAAAATTCTGAAGACTGCCCGGAATCGTTCTCTGAAACACCTGGAGACCTTTTCCTGAATGGAACACAGAAGACCTGAAAGACCACAGGCAATAAGGAACAAGACGAAGAAGAGGCTTGTGTGGAAACTCTCACTCACAGAGTAAGTCAGACACCTGTTACAATTTTAAACATTTGACTGACTGCCATGTCAAGTAAAAAAAGAGGAATGATTTGGAAATGGTTTGAGTGCTAGCTGACATTTTAGGAGAGGTTCTGAGACAGAAGTTCAAGACTCACCACCGAGATGAGCCATTATAGGCTTGATTTTGCACGGGACGTGTAAGTACAGAAAGGGCAGGATTACTTCAAGGGGTAATGATGCCCTGCATGAACTTTGACTTTTGTGCCTCCATCTTGGAGGTCAATCTTGTGCTATGAGCCTTGCAGTTGTAAAGGCTCATACCATGAGAATGGCCTCACACCAGAAAGTACCTGTGCTACCTAATCTTCTTATTTTTCTAGGTGGGTTGGTCCAGGTTTCTTTAAACACTTCCTCTTGTTGGTACTTTTCCAGTTTCTATGTCATGTCTTCCTGCCTTCCTCTTGTACCTCTTTCTCTAACATTGATCCTTATGTTTCATATTTCATCTCCATTTCTCTCATCTGCCTTTTTGTCTACCTATAGCTAAATTTCATTCTCCTTGTCTGTCCAGTTCTCAGTCCCCGTCTTTTCACCATTCACATACTTACCAGCTTTCCATTTCCTACTTTTACTTTCCTAGTCCCCAATTCCCCAATTCTATTTCTCATTCTTTCCTTAGCCTCCTATTACCGTTCATCTTTCACCTCTTTCTAGTGCCCCATTTCCACCCTATGTACTTATTCCCTCCCCAGCCTCATGCAACTTCCTCTTTCTCTCCCCTCACTGAATTTGTCCTCTTCCCCATCTCCAACATCAACACCAGCCCTCTTGCACCTCATATTTCAAATTGGTTGGGCAGCCCGAACAATAGGAGAAGCATAGCTGGGAGGAAGAACATTCTCCCACCTTGACGAGGTGATCCGGTGAGGCAAAATTTCAGTATACCTACGTTTGAGTCACCTGACCCAGCATCTCACTGGCTCACACCTTAAGCCAGCCCTTGAAAAGGGACATCTAAATATGGATATTTACAATTTGCAAAATATTTTACAAAAGACTCACTAAATGCACAGGGCTCAATATTCAGTCGGTGGCGATCAACATTTTGCCGGGCCATGTCTGGGCTCCAGCATTGAATTTTCTGGTATATGGAGTCAGTGAAAACATAGTCGGTTAAAAGTAATATTCAGCACTAAACTGGTTATGAAGAACTGCATAAAGATAGGACTGTGTTTTATGTGGTCCTATTTATGTGGTTATGTTAGCCAGTTAAGTGCTGAAAATCAGCACTTAACTAGTTAAGGGCCTCTTTTACAAAGCCACACTACCGACTCTCGGTGTAGCAAATGAGAGGAAGCCCATTCAATTCCTATGGACTTCCTCTCATTAGCCGCACGAGAATTGCTAGCGCGGCTTTGTAAAAGAAGCCCTAAGTGCTGACTCTGCACCTGAAATGCCCTCAAAATAGCTTGGACACTAACTGGGCATTCTCAGTGGCACTAACTGGTTAAGTGCCACTGAAAATGCCTAATTAACCCTGGACAGGTGATTTAAACAGCCAGGAACCTCTCCTGGCCATTTAAATCATTTTGAAAATGGGGCCTATAAGGTTCCTGATCGACTAAATAGCGCTTAGCCAGCTAAGCGAAAATATTCAGCATGAGACAGCCGGTTATCTCCACTGAATATTAGCACTTAGCACATACCCCAGATTCTATGTAGCACGCCTAGAGATCTGTGGCGAAATCCAGGCATATTCAATAGCAATGCATATAACTTAATTGGCTTAACGAGCTAATCAGCATTGATAGCAGCACTTAACAAGCAATAAGCATTAATTGGTAATAATTAGAATTGATGAACACAACTCACTAAACATGTTCTGTAACGAATTGCACCTAAATTCTAATGCGCACAGTTCAAAAGGGGCATAGCTATGGGCAGGGAAATAGGCATTTCATGGTTGTTCCAAAATTTGTGCATGTAGTTATAGAATATGGTCCAGTGTGCGTAATTATACACGCAGGGATTTATGTCAGGTTTTTGTTAGTGTAAATGGAGGCACGCAGTTTTGGGCACTGGGATATCAACTAAGCATATTCTGTATACCATGCCTAAATCTAGGAGACACTTATAGAATATGCTTAGGCAGAAATTGTGGATTTTTCAAGCACCTTATATAGAATCTGGCCCATAGTGGCTAACCAGCTATATTGCAAATATTCAAGCACTAGCCAGCTACGTTTAGTGCCAAATCAGACCGCAAAAACAAGAGTCCTATCTTTGCCCGCTATTAACTTAACTAGCCAGTGCTAAGTATTCACAGAGCCGGTTAAGTTGAAGCCGGTCCCCCCCCCCCCCCCCCCCCCCCCCCCCCCCGGATATTCAATGCCGATCACTGGAAACAGCCTAGCACTGAATATCTGCGGTCAGTGCCATCGATCACCGGCAGCAGCTAAATGCAGTACCTGCTATCAGCTGAATATCAGGGGGATAAGTCTGCTGTTAGGCTGTGGGAAATGTGCATTTGTTGGCAGCATGCACAGTTGAAAAGGCCACTTTACACGAAACATGTTCAAAAAACAAGCGGGCATCACTCAGTGCTTTGAATGCATAAAGCAGCAGTACTTACACCTGCAAGACACTGTTTTTTGTTTACAGAGGTATGCAAAATTGCCTCTTCAATCACTCCTCTAAAACTAAAGTCCAAATGAGCAGTTGCCAACACTTAAATATATCTGGAACAGATATAAATGCTGATTGGACACATTTTTTTTAAGTAAACATATATTGTCATTGCTAAATAGGTAACACACATACACATTTTTCAGAGTCATTCAAATCGTGTCCCAAACAAGCTCCCTTCAGTATTGTACACATCATGAATATACGCTGGTAAGTAATGGCGTTCGTAAAGTCATTACTTACATGTGAAGGGTCATTTACACATCTAAACCTTCTATTTATATGTGTAAATGCCACATAATCCTTCTAAAATTATTTCTATGTAGTCTAAAATTTTGCATTCCTGGTTTTCATGCCCATCCCAACTCTGTTGTGCACACTCAGCATTTTTCAAAAGTATACACAGCAAGGAATTACCCCACTCCCCTCTGTGTCATTTAACTTCTCTACTCCTAAATCAATACTTTGATTTTTTTAAATCACACATCCTTTGAACTATTTACAGTTTTATGTATAGTTATTTACCGGACTGAAACTCTCCTGTGTATAATACATCTGAGTCTCAATTTATTAACAAGACATTTTAGAGTACACTATATTTTAGTGTTTCATCAAGAAGTGAAGTATGACTGTATAGACTGAATGATGCTTCTCCACTCAGGCCTCAAGCTCTTCTATGATATAATCTCCTCACTCAGGCATGTCTATGCATGTAAGGGAGGCAATAAGTCCCCCTCCCCCTTACTAAATGGCTTCTGAGGTTTTCCAGTCTTTGCTAGGGGTTAGTTTTGTGCATACCAAGACATTAATGAACCTCACTCCAAAGCCAGGGTATATGGGGTATGATCTTAGACTCTCAAATTTATTGCTAATGCTCATTGGAAATATTGTTCTTATAGTTTCTCTTGGTCTGTCTGCCTCTTTTGATTAATTGATCACTCTTTACTTCTATCTCACCCTGGATGTTTTGTAAGGATCGATTCTTTCTCCATAATTTTATATCATTTTCTTAAGTCCGCTAGCAACACTAGTTCAGGATTCAAACATTAAAGCTCACTATTATACTGATGACATCCTGCTGATCTTTCCCACCTCACCGTTTTATCCAAAGTTTCCCGGCCCATATCTTAATCCAGATAAAACTGTTACTTATTGGTTTACTGATTCCCACCCTCCACCATCTCTTATTCTCTCGTTATTTGCTATTCCCATTCATCCAATTGACTCATTCCATTAGTTGGGAATTATTTTTGATTCAGTCATTTGATAAACAAATATCACAGTTACTAAAACTACTGGTTTCTTCTCTCTTCGTCATCTCAGTGCACTTCATAATCTTCTCTCCTCTGCTGCCCTCCATACACTGGTATAGGCTTTTATTATCTCACAACTCAATTATTGTAACATAGTTTATGCAAGCATTATAAAACATCAACTCTGCAGGTTACAGATTCTCCAAAACATGGCTGCTCGTTTTCTCTGTCAGGCTCATAAAAATGATCATACAACTCCACTTCTCCATTCTTTACATTGACTGCCAGTGACTTTTAGAGTCTAGTTTAAAACGTTGAGCTTGGCATTCAAGGTCTATCACTGGGGAAGTCAATCTTATCTCTCTTCTTCTATTATTCCTTATACACCCCATCAATCTCTATTCTCAGCAGATGCTCATGATTTTGTTCTCCCAGGTCCGAAGATGGCCCACTATGAATCAACTTGCAACTCTGCGTTTTTCTTCTTGGTACCCAAATTGTGGAATGCCCTATCTTCATTCATTCACTCTGAAACTTCTTTCCCTTGAGTTAAAACTGTATTGAAGACACATTATTTTGATTTGGCCTGTAATGTCACTCACTAGTAAAGGTTTTTATGGTGGCCTCACTTATTTGGGAGACCAGAGTAGTGTGTTTTGTTTTTAGCATGCTTTTAACTTTTGTGTGAATGTTTTCTGAGTAGGCATCCATCTCTGCTGGATTCTCAGCTGTCCTACATTCATTTAAATTAAGCCTGTGGCACTAAAAATGAAAGGAAATATTTATGTGTCTTTGTCACATTGTTTGGTCTTAGACTGCACTTCTTAGTACTTGAGGCTCTTTTCTCTCTACAAGATTCACAGAATATTTGCACTAACACCTCTATTATCATTGCATTTCTTGTGTTTTTTCTAATTCTCCATTATGGCCATTTTTCTTACATTCAGCTTTTTATCAGTTGGAATGGGAATGTCCCAAGTGATCACAATGTCTTCAATCTCCAAAATTCTATATTAAAAACCCCAATATAGGAGGGGTCTTGGTCACTGTCTTTGTTATACATCCTGCAGAGTGCTGGAACTCAAGATGACTGGGTTCCAATAGACATGGAGGTCTAAAGATCTGGAAGGGGAGCTACACTTAAGAGAAACATACTGGTGTTGGAGTTGCCTTACAGCAAGTCCTAGAACAGAGGTTAAAGGAGCCACCAGGAAGGAAGAAATGTGGCTGGAGAATGGAGGATGTCTACATAACAGCTGGCTATAAATCAAGGCAACAAGATCTCAGATTTACTAAAATCTTGAAATTAGTATCCCTTGGTAGCAGTTTATGTTACCTAAGTGGATACCAAAACAATGCATGTATATTTCTCAAAACACTGAAATAAAATACACTAAAACAATAAAAACATCCAACAGACATTCAAATGCAAACATATAAAACCTGAACTGCGTCAAAACATTTCCTGTCTTCCCTTACACTGCAATATAAATGATCTAATTCCTAATGTACTGCATTACCTCTAAAACATTTCACAAAATAAATGTGTTTTTAACAATTTCTTAAACTGTACAGTATCATTCATTGTCCTAATTTGCACTGGCAGTTTGTTTAACAATATTGGACCCTGCAATTGGTCTCTTGAAAATAAACTTTCCTCAAAACTAGGATGGAAAGGTGGCATGTGCTTTCCAACCGCAAAGCCCTATTTGGATGATAAATTTTCAGAACTGTAGCCAGATAAAAATCTGAATCCTACAGCAGAAGAGAAAGTGCCAAGGGATCCCAGGAGTCTACTGGTTGTGATTCAGTAATTCTTGACTATGTTTGGATGCCATATGCTGGTTTCTACAGACCTACTTGCTGTTGAATCTGAGACCTGCTTTGAACTGTGGCAGGTTAGGAAAAATGGGCAGACTAGATGGAGTAAAAATTATACCTCGGAACGGTTCGGGTTTGACCTAGAATCTCCAGGTTTAAAGACCCAATTGTGGGTCTTACAGGAGCAAACTCCAGATCTTTGGGTTCTAAAAATTGCCCCCCCCCCCCCCCCCCCCCCCCCCGATTACTCTTGGTTTAATTTCTGTGCAAATGCGCAACATATAGTTGAAGGTTAAACAAGCTGTAACAACTAGAATTAAATTAAACTAAAAAATTTAATCAGTACAATACTTATCTTTTTTTCTAAAAGCAACTCCAGACTGGTCATTTGTATTCTTTAAAGTGCCTGTGATTGCTTATGGTGGTGGTGGTTGTGGCGAGATTTTCATGAAGGAGGGCCCTGGAAAACATGTCCTCCCACTTCCATAGGGGCACCAGATATGTGATGACTGCCCCACCCCCTCCTCTCTCCTTTACAAACCTTGGGGTCCTTTTACTAAACTGCGGTAAGCACCATCTCATGCTTACTGCAGTTTAAAAACCACTACCGAGGGGCACGATCAGGCATCCTGCAGTAGTTTTGGGATCAATGCATGCTTCTCAAGCACTAAAAAATTGAATTTTTTTTTAAACGCTGGGGGCGGAGAGTAGGCATGTTCGCACTAATCGGTTATCACAACTACATCGGCACATGCTAACTTATTAGCGAGTGGTTAGTGTATGAGCCCTTACCACTTACAAAATAGGTGGCAGTAAGGGCTCACATACTAATGACCATGGGCTGATAGGGAAATCAGCATGTGGCCACTAATAGGAAAAATTGAAAATGGGGCTATTTTACCACTACGCTAAATGTGGCCTCAGCGCAACGGGAATGACTTGTGCTGTGGACAGTACTGGCCACTCTTTAGCACTGCTTAGTAAAAGGACCTCCTAGAGTCAAGAGATGGACCTCAAGGTTATACATAAAATGTTACATTTAAAAAGAAAGATAAGGTTGTCAATTAGCTCCACTTTTCTGGACCAGATGATCAGGATCTTCTTTTGCCTCCCCCCATCCCTTCTTTTGGAACTGATTTCCTTTACAAGAGCCAGAATAAATCCATATATGCAGTGGGGTAACTCGGGATTCCATCATCCTAACCTAAGAAAAAGAATAGAGCCAGTTGTTGGCAACTCTAAAGTACAATAAAATAATAAGGCCAATTCCTACACCAATTAAATGTAAACCATTACAAAAACTAAGATAAATATATCTAAGAAAAGGGTGCCAAATGATACATTTCTTAGGGAGGCTTTTCATTTCCTTATCATTTACTTTAAATAATCCTTTCAAATAAAGAAATTTGAAGTGCCATAAGAGTGCTACAAAAAATGTACAACACACTAATGGAGAAAACTTTCAAATTATTTTTGAGCCATTTGTTTTTATTCCTCCTGTAATCCCTTCTCCAACCATCTACAGTGAGGGGGCAGGGTATGAGGTTCAGGGAAATGCAAGGAAAAGATGGCAGATAGCCAGGACAGTCTTGCAATGGAGGGGTGGGACTTAGTCATGAGATGAACAGAGATTTCTCAGGTTAGTGAAAGTTCAGTGATCAGAAGTTTTGCAGTAGGTAAGGAAAAATGGACAGACTAGATGGAGTAAAAGTTATACCTGGGAACTCTTTGTAAATGACCTAGAATCTCCAGGTTTACAGAACCAATTGTGGATCTACAGGAGCAAACTCTATAAAAATTGTCTTACACTCCCAGCTTAGCTTCACCCCTCCCCCTCCCATTACTTCTGGGAAAATATCTGTGCAAATATGCAATATATACCCACCTGTTTACTAAGCTGCACTAGCGGTCGCCACGCTGCAGTGCTGCCACAGCCCATTGCACAGATTTTTCCTACCATATATTAGAATTCTTCATTTGCCTTGCATAATTTTGTATGAGCACTAAGAGGTAACAGAAATGACATCAGCCTATGCAGGCCATGGCATGGCAGGGTCAGTTCAAGCAGCCAGAATGGAGAAAGAAATTTAAAATCAGTCTCAAAAAGAAAGTTTTTAAGTGGCATTTGAAAAGAAGAAGAAATGGATCATGATTCACCGACCGAAGAAAGCAGCTCCAGACACAAGGGGGCTAATTCGATGAGAAGTCATCTAGTTGTACGGCGCAAGAAGGTGCACAAATGGTAGCATTTAATCATTTATTTAGTATTTATTTATTTAATGGATTTATATCCCACTTTAAAATCAAAGCAGGTTACAATAAAAACATTCACAATAAATCTTAAGCACCATAAACATGCTAGAAAGAGCTGCTAAGACAAACTAATCTTCATCCATCAATCAACGCTTCTACAAAATAAAAAGTTTTCTACAATTTCTTAAATTGTTGATAATCTGTATAAAGTCTTAAATAATCTGGCAGGTGATTCCACAAGTTTCCCCCAGCTACCGATAAAGCAAGATTTCTTGTTTCTGATAACAACAAAGACACATCTAATTATTTCTTCATCACAGAACATAACTTTCATTGTGGTTCATACATGAGCAAAGAATCCACAAAATATTGTGGAATCTTACCATATATACGCTAGTGGATCAAAATCAAAATTTTATATTGTACATGAAATCTTATTGGCAACCAATGCAAACATTTCATCATAGGGGAAACATGCTCAAATCTCGTTATACCTCCCAAGCATGTAACCTGCAGCATTCTGAACAATCTGTAGAGCTTGCATCTTGGTCAAATTCAAGCCCAAATAAAGGGAATTAATTTGACTAAGATACATAAGTGGCTACTAGCCATGGAAGCCAGAGGCACTGATAGGAACAACTTACCCAATGAGTAGATATTACAAAGAGAAATGTAAGGGAAAGTAGCATGGAGCTACAGAATGAATGTATATGTAGGTGAGAAAAGTAGTATGAATTGAATGTACAAATAGGAAGCCAATGTGGAGCCGTATGAAGAGGAATAACATGGTCATAATGACACTGGAGGAAGATAGACTGATCAGCTGAATTTTGAATAGACTGTAGCTGAGAAAGAAAGTTCAGAAGCAGATCAATGAGTAGGAGGTTGCAGAAGGTGATGAGAAAGTTGACAAGGTTTTTGATAGTGTTTTCAGAAAAGAGAGGTGGATTTGAGTCATCCTAAACAAAAGGAAACAACACATTGCTGCATTGTTTTTGAAGTGCACAGAGAAGGCGAAAGGAGTAACAGAAGGTTGAGGTTCTAGGAATATAGAGGATAGAACATAATAACAAAAGTGTTGCCATACTGGAACAGACCGAAGGTCCATCAAGCCCAGTATCATGTTTCCAACAGTGGCCAATCCAGGTCACAAGTACCTGGCAAGGTCCCAAAGAGTAAAACAGAGTTTATGATGACATCCTAGAAATAAGCAGTGAATTTTCCCCAAGTCCATCTTAATAATGGCTAATGGACCTTTCTTGTAGGAAATTATCTAATCCTTTTTTAAACCCTGCTAAGCTAACTGCTTTTACTACATTCTCTGGCAATGAATTACACATTGAGTAAATAAACATAAGGTTCATTGAGCTCAGCATCTTGACTCCGACAGTGACAGTCTGGGTCACAGTATGGAATAATGGTGTTAGAAAGGGTGAAGTCAGTTTGTAAGGAAATATAAAAAGTTCAGTAAATTTTAAGGTGGCAGTAGCACATCAAAGTAGTTATGTCAGATAAACAAGCCAAGATCTTTAACTGGATTCCAACTACAGGCATTTCTGACTCCTGAAATAGTTGACAAGAACTTTTTTTTATTTTGTCAAATATGAGCAGATTTTTTTCAAACAAAGATTAATAATCTCTGCCTCTCTATGATAACTCATGAACAGAATCTTTCTGGTCTTGCTTTTGATTTTACTTTACCAGTTGATCACTATTTGAACATTTTGCCCTTGCTGAACATTTTTCTAAATCTCACTGTCACCTGGATGTGTGTCCTTCCTATTTATATAACTTGGCTTTTTTAGAATTTGTAGCTTAGTTATATAATACTTTGGTGGAGTCTTTTATCCAAAGTTCATACCCTAGATCTCTTAGTGATATTATCCTTTCACCAATTCCTAAAAATTCAACACAAAACCTTTTGGAACCATCAAATTGCTGACCTATTGCAGGGATTCCATTGTCTACAAACATTGCTGAAATTATTGTTGCATCTCAGTTGACTGATTTGGAGGCTTATGCTATCCTTTCTACCACACAATCCTGCTTATAATCGAATGAGAAAAACGCCCAAGTTCCGACCTAAATCGGGAGATGGACGTTTATCTCACAAAAACGAATAAAGCGGTATAATCGAAAGCCGATTTTTGGACGTTTTCAACTGCAATCCGTCGCGGATGCGGACAAAGTTGATGGGGGCGTGTCAGAGGTGTGGTGAAGGCGGAACTGGGGCGTGGTTATCTGCCGAACAGAGATGGGCGCATTTCACCGATAATGGGAAAAAAGTATGTGTTTTTAGCTAGAATTTAGGACACTTTTCCTGGACCCTGTTTTTTCATGAATAAGTCTAAAGAGAATCCACATATAGTGGAGAACTCAATAGATCCCACGGGCCGTGAAACAAGAAATAAAGAGGTGGGAAAAAAAGTCAGGCTATCCAAAGATGGAACCAAATGTTTTTATGTAAAAAAACAAAATTTTATTAATCTTTAAACAAATAATGATATAATAAGAACACATTAAAATTGACTCGACACAACGTTGTGTTTCGGCCGAATAAGGCCCCAAAAAGTGCCCTAAATGACCAGATGACCACTGGATGGAATCAGGGATGACCTCCCCTGACTCCCCCAGTGGTCACTAACCCCCTCCCACCACAAAAAAATGAAGTTTCTCAACTTTTTATTTTCACCCTCAAATGTCATACCCAGCTCCCTGACAGCAGTATGCAAGTCACTGGAGGAGTTGTTAGGGGGTGCAGTGGACTTCAGGCAGGTGGACCCAGGCCCATCCCCCCTACCTGTTACAATTGTGCTGCTTAATGCTTATTAGTCGTCCAACCCCCCCAAACCCACTGTACCCACATGTAGGTGCCCCCCTTCACCCCTTAGGGCTATAGTAATGGTGTAGACTTGTGGGCAGTGGGTTTTGAGGGGGATTTGGGGGGCTCAATACACAAGGGAAGGGTGCTATGCACCTGGGAGCTCTTTTACCTTTTTGTTTGGTTTTGTAAAAGTGCCCCCTAGGGTGCCCGGTTGATGTCCTGGCATGTGAGGGGGACCAGTGCACTACGAATCCTGGCCCCTCCCACGAACAAATGCCTTGGATTTATTCGTTTTTGAGCTGGGCGCTTTCATTTTCCATTATCGCTGAAAAACAAAAACGCCCAGCTCACACATTGTTGAATAAAACATGGGCGTCTATTTTTTCCCAAAATACGGTTCGGTCCGCCCCTTCACGGACCCGTTCTTGGAGATAAACGGCCATGGAGATAGGCGTTTTCGTTCAATTATGCCCCTCAATGTGCCTCTTGAAAAGTTTATAGAACAGAGACCTTGTTGGGTACTCTGCTTGCTGAATTACGTATTCAATCAGCTCAGGAACATCAGATGCTATTATTGCAGTTTGATCTCTGTGCAGCATTTGATTTGATTGATCATAATTTATTGATCTATCTTTTGGAACTTATTGGCGTATCAGAGAGAGTTCTTACCTGGTTTAAAGGTTTTCTCTATCATAGAATGTAGGTGGGAAGGTAAAACTTCAAAGAGTTGGAAACTGGATTGTTGGAACCCTCAGGGTTTCCTGTTCTCCCCAGTACTTTTCAATTTAATTATGGCAAGTTTTTGTACTTAGTTAAAAACTAAAAGGCTATCCTATTTCTCATATGCAGATGGTATTACTTTGTTAATCCCTGTTTCTATGTCAGCTCAAGCTGTTGAGACTCAACTTCAATCTAATCTTTCCTTGATAGAGGATTGAGCTACATCTGTTCACTTGAAATTGAACCCAGAAAAAACAAAGATAATTTGGTTTGCCCCTCCTTCTATTTCTGCTTCATTTTCCAAACTGTGTTTAGGTGGCACGGGATTTAAGCTTAAAACATCTTTGTGCATCCTAGGAGTTCTGTTGGACTCTAGTCTGACTATGAAGGCTCAACTAAGTAAATAAATTAAGGGGGCTTTTTATAAGCTTAAAGTACTTAACCGTGTTAAATACTTTTCCTTCAGAAACAATTGATTTTATTAGTTCAAACTATAATACTTTCTTCTTTGTTCTATTTTAATCTTTTATATATATATTGTGCGTTTGGATACTATTTTCATCAACTTCAACTTTTACAGAATACGGCAGTACATTTGATTTTTTGTGCCTATTGTTTTGAAAGGGTTACTTCCTTTTTGATAGAGCCTCATTGACTCCCTGTTAAAGCCCACTACATTTTTAAAATAACTACTATTGCTTTTAGAATACTATATGGTTTAGCTCCTAGGGCCCCTTTTACGAAGCTGCAGTGGCCTGCGCTGGCGTTGGCACGTGTTTTTGATGCGCGCCGAGGCCCCCTTTTACCGCAGTAGGTAAAAGGGTAGGTCCTTCTTTTCTGCAGGAAATGGCCATGTGGCAAGTAAAGCATTTGTCGTGTGGCCTTTTCAAGGGGGAGCCCTTACTGCCACCCATTTAGCTGGTGGTAAGGGCTCCTGCACTAACCCGGTGGTAACTGGGCAGTGTGCAGCACTGCTCGATTACCACCTGGTACACACTGGCACTACAAAAAGAAATATATTTTTGTAGTGCCAGATATGATGACGTGCTGGGGGTGGGAAGTACCACTGAGCTGCAGCCATCAGTGTTAAGACAAGAATCTTCCTACTTGAGATTTAGAAAAATGATGAAGACTTACCTATTTAAGAAATATTTATAAGGGTGATTTATTTTTTCTGTTCCGGTATCATGCTACGGAGATATTTGTTTATCCATTTATTTTTTATATGTTGTTTATCTGAGATGATTGTTTTCTTGTCCTTTTAAGCTTTGTAATTTAGCTAAACCGTCGGGTAAGACGTGGAATATAAGACTCTGTATTGTATTGAACTGTGTTCTATAACTGTATATGGGGACCCAGATTTTATTATAGAATACTAGTATAAGTTGGCATTTAAGCTCCCGCATTTAGGTCCACCCACTTTGCCATGTCAATAGTAGGTATTTAAGGGGTCCTTTTACCAAGGTGCGTTAAAAAGTGGGCAGCACTAGTGTCAGCATTTGGGGTTTCTATGTGCTGCGGCTACTTTTAGCATGGTCGTAAAATGGCCACCCTGCCATACGTTTTGTAATGGTCATGTGGTAATTTCTCCATTTACGCATGGCTATTATTGCAGGATCCCTTATTGCAACCCAGGAGTGGCCCGAGACAATCTGCCGCCTGAGGCAGGGATGAGATGCTGCCCCCATCCATGCTCACGACCAGTCTGGCAGCTCCCCCTTTCCTTCCTCAGCCTTCTTCCCTGCATTTAACTTTTTTTTTCCCCAAACAGAAGCAGTGATTCCCATAGGCTGCCCTGCCTCTTCACTCTACTGAGTCCCACATTTGAGGAAACAGAAAACTACATCAAGAGGCAGGCCACAGTAGGGAGTAGGTTTGGGTATCTTCCTAAAAGAAAAGTCCATAAGCCATTATTAAAATGGACTTGGGGAAAATTCACTGCTTATTTCTTGGATAAGCAGCATAAAATGTATTATACTGTTTTGGGATCTTGCAAAGTACTTGTAACCTGGATTGGCCACTGTTGGAAACAGGATGCTAGGCTTGATGGACCTTTGGTCTGTCCCAGTATGGCAATATGTTCTTATGAGAATGGGAATTGCTGCCACTGCCACTACCACCTTTTTGGAAAAGAAAGAATAAGATAAACATGGGGAAGAGGGTTGAGGAGGGAAGCGGAGAGTGCTGCTCTTGGACAGTGCCACCTGAGGCCCCTGCCTCAGATGGCCTAATCGTAGGACCACCACTGCTGCCACCTATTTAGAAGGTGGTAAGGGCTACTCCCACGCTAATCAGGTAGTGCACGGTAATATGCCCGTGCTACTCGATTATCACAGGCATGCCTACTCTCCTTCCATGGGCACGCCTCCCACACTGGAAAATAAAAATATATTTTCCAGTGTGGGATCAGCACGCACTGAGCAGGAGTGCCTTAGCACATCCTGCGATAGTGCCCTTTTAACGTACAGTAGGCCCGCATTAGGCCTACTGCACCTTGGTAATATGGCCCCTAAATGTGTGTACCTAAATGTGGCACTCTAGCATGTCACTTGCAGCATTCCATAAGTTTACACAAGTAAATATGGGACCGACCCATACACCTCCCCTGTACACTCCTCTTTACATATATGTGCTAAGCAATTTGTGCACTAAAGTTAGAATAACACTTAACACCCAATTAGCATTTAAGCGCATAACTGTAACAATCTAATTCAATCTAATCAATCTCACATATAAGTGCTAGAATTCTGTAACTTACACATGCAATTGGCACCTAACTTTTGGCAACCTATTATAGAATGAGGGGGTGGCAGATAACTGGATAGTGGTACCAAGAAATGCACTAAAGCTGTAATTGGAGAGATAAGAGGATTCTTCATGTTCTGTTTCTCTATTTAAAATGAAATGTCAGGGCACTAACCTCCACAATAGAATTCGGGCTAGTAGAGCAATGAGCAGGTGGAGAACAGGTAGCTAGCAGTAAATTAAAATACAAGGCTGCAGTAAGAAAAACTCATTTTCAATATCTGCATTTTGTTGGATGATGTAAAAAATGAAACCCATGATCTGCTGTGAAAATGAACCAGCAGATGCTGTGACCACCTGTCATTTCAAGAGGGTGGGGGGGGGGGGGGTGTTTTGCAGAGTCATATACCCACTAATGACCACAACCATTTCAAATGCTGAAAAACATTTCTTCCTGCCTGAATGTTCCACTTTCAACACTGGGCTTTCAGAAAGTCAAGGCCAAACTGGCCCATAGTGACTTTTTTTCAGTCTTGAATGATTAAAAAGGTAAGGTTTTCTGTGTGTGCCTGCATGAGCCATCATAAGCTTGTAAAGATTTATCATAAAGGAATATCCTGCACATCTGCATCTAGGCTGATGCTTCAATTTGTAATGGAGGTTTGTGACAGCTCCAAGGGCTACAGAGGCTTACATTTTTTGGGGGGGAGGGGGAGAGGTTACCCTCAAGGTGAAGCTAGAGGAATGTCTGGAATTTGGCAGCTTAGATTTCATGCTAAAAAATGCAGGATCATGCATTTGGGCTGCAAAAACCCAAAGGAACAGTACAGTTTAGTGGGTGAAGAACTTTTGTGCATGAAAGAGGAGCGGGACTTGGGAGTGATTGCAGGTGATGATCTTAAGTTTGCCAACCAGGCAGAAAAGGTGACAGTGAAAACTAGAAGGATGCTTGGGTGCAAAGGGAGAGGAGTGGCCAGTAGAAAAAAGGAGGTGATAATGCCCTGTATAAGAATCTGGTGAGACCTCATTTAAAATATTGTATACAATTCTGGAGACCTCACTTTCAAAAAGATATAAACAGAATGGAGTCGGTCCATAGGGTGGCTACTAAAATGGTCAGTGGTCTTCATCATAAAGTGTATGGGAACAGACAAAGATCTCAATATGTATACTTTGAAAGAAAGGCGGGAGAAGAGGAGATATGATAGATACACAGTGGCGTTCCTAGGGGGGGGCGGTGGGTGCGGTCCGCCCCGGGTGCACGCCACCGGGGGGGGTGCCGTGCGCGCCTGTCCTCCGTTGTTCCATGCTTCTTCTCTGCCCCAGAACAGGTTACTTCCTGTTCCGGGGCAGAGAAGAAGCATCGAACAACAGAGGACAGGCGCGCGCGGCACACCCCCCCCCCCCCGGCGGCGTGCACCCGGCGGGGGGTTCCTTCGCGGGGATGTCCTTTCGCTGGGGGGGGGGGGTGTCTGCACTGCATCGGGGGGCGCTGCACCCGGGGGGGGCGTGGCACATCAGCGATCCACCCCGGGTGCCAGCCCCCCTAGGAACGCCACTGTAGATACATTTAAATACACAGCATAAATGCACAGGAAGCGAGTCTCTTTCAATTGAAAGGAAGCCGTGGAATGAGGGGGCACAAGATGAAGGTGAAAGGGCATAGACTCGGAAGTAACCATGGAAAGGGTAGTGAATATGTGGAACGGCCTCCCGGTTGAAGTGGTGGAGATGAAGACAGTATCTGAATTCAAGAGAGCTTGGGAAAAGTACATAGGATCTCTACGGGAGTGATAGGGAACAGGGCTGGTCTTAGCAATTGTGGGACCCTCTGCAGACCAGTTTGGTGGGAACCCCCCTTGGCCCCTTGCCTAGCCCTGCCCCTGCCTAGTCCCGCCTCCTGTTAACAAGATATTTGTTTTTATAATCATTTTTTTAAATTATGAAATTTCAAATAAAGACAAATCAAGCAAAACATGTATAGAAAAAATTATTTTTGGGTGGGCCAACAGGTTGGATGGGTGGGCTCTATGGTAACACTACACCACTTCCATAGCCTTTAGGCTTGCTGACGGCTTCTATATTTAGGTACAATAGGTATTTTTCTGTTTCTGGAGGACTCAATAAAACAAAAATAAGTGCAGTTTGAACCAGGGATCCACTAACCACTAGGCTACCCCTTAGACCTGCTTCCTACTCTGTTCAGAATGCCCATTAGATCATACAGCCTGCTATTTTCTTTCAGTTTCACTTTCAGGGAAGAGGGAGGGAGACAGCAACCAACGGGGGGGGGGGGGGGGGGGGGGGATTAAGGAGGTGTCATGCTTTAATCCCTCCTGTAGTCATTTGCTCAAACAGAACACCTTTTTGTATCCTAGACCCAAGGCTTTTTTTGAGGGGGTACTCGGGGGTACTGAGTACTGGCACCTTTTCCAGTGTCTGCTAAAATTGACCCATGGACCGCAAGTTTTAATGAAAGAGCTCATGCTCAACACACCAATTCTGCCTTGTCATAGATTCTGTGACTGGTTGCAGGGAGGCTGGCTATTGTGGGGTGATCACTCCACCCATGAAGGGTGGCCTGGCATTTGAGTGCCGGCACCTTTTTTGCTAGAAAAATTGCATTGCCTAGACCTAACTGAAACAGGTCTAACTTAAGACGTCCTTCTTTTTAGACTTGAACATTGTTTCCTGTTCTGTAATCACTGTTGGATGTCCTGATTTTGGGCCCTCCTTATTTCTGCTCAAAACACACCCACAACATACCCCCCCCCCCTTCCTATTTGGAAGTACTGCAGTGTTGGATGTCCCTTTTCTGTCTTTTTAAAGTCGGGATTTGGACGTTTCAAGCACATGGACAGCCTTATAAAATATGTTCCTTTTTGAATAGGGATGTGCATTTGATTCATGTTGTTTTTAACCTGAAACCACTAGAAAAAAAAAAGACAATTTCATTTTTTTTCCATGTCATTAAAAGTCTTCCCTTTTGCTCATTCATTTGCAGCTATGACTTCCTCCCCTCCTTCTGCAGTGTCCTGAGCAAGGCTGACCCCCAGAGCATAACACCTGAGCTGGATTCAACCACAGATCATTCTTTTATAATGTAATCTGTTAACAGCACATGCTTTTTTTTTTAATGCCTTTTACCTTTTACCATATTGCAGAAGTTTTGACAAATAGTATCTCACACAGTTGACAGAATTTTCTATTAAGAGGTTTCAGAAGACAGTACACTTGTTTCTTGAGAGCACAGTGAAACAACAGCACTTTGACCGCATGTGCTTTCTACCCTAGGACTGCAATTGAGTGCTTAGAGCCAGCACTTAAAAAACAACCAATAATGTCTCTTGTGAGCAATGCAGACTGTGCAGTGCTTTAGGAATTGCTACAATTTACTAAATTTGAACAAGTGGAATAAATGGGTGCTTCTGGTATAAAACACATGCTGCATAGTTTTCTTGGCATCACTCTGTATCTTGAGCCCTTCTTATGTGCACATCTGGTCCTTATTGGCAGATTTGCTGGAAGTCTAAATGAGAGATATTCACTTAATAAAATTATAGCAGTATACAAGAAGCAAGAAGGACCTGTAATCTATGTGCACCTATGGACTAGTAGACAAAGCAGAAGCAGTAGGAAATCAGCATTAGTGAAACACCTCCAAAAACAGTCTATTTCACCTCGCTGTAAACTGATCACACAGCTTCATGTATTCATTTACCTTTTGGTTGAGGCACTTTTTTTCTATCAACAAATTTCGGCGTATTTATAATTTTGAGGATTAATAGAAGATATGGTACCAATTATGGTGCATAGCTCCTAAGAATTTACCAACAAGAAATGTAACAAATTAGCAGCCTCTTGACATTACTGAAGGTTTTGATAGAATAGTTTTCAATAAATTAAGCTCAGTTTTAGAACTGGCAAGTGACAGCACTTAACATGCACTCAAGGGTCACACTGAAGGATGTTTAATAGTAACAGTCTGAAGCAACAGATTCTGAATGAGGTTGACCCTGATTTCTGAAATCTGATGACTCCTTAACAGACCCATTTACAGCATAAAGGGCCCTATTTTGTAAGCTGAATTAGCTGATTAATGTGAAAATTAGCATTCATTAACAATGTGTTAAAATTACTAGTACTAAATAGCTAACATAGAAAATACCAATTTGGGGCATGGAATTAGCAGGACTGTGGTTTACAATTTATGGAGAGATTATTATTGCATATTAAGGGGGAGATTCTATATATGGTGCGAAAACATCAGTGCTTCAGTGCCGACTAAGACTATTCTATAATCAGCATCTAGATTTAAACCCTGGTGTAAATTCCTGCACCTAAATTAGACACGGATTCTCCAAATTCTATAGCACTGCATGCAAATCCTAGAAATGCCCATGATCTGTCCATGCCCTTTCCATGGCCACGCCCCCTTTCTAGAGGCATGTGAAAAAATTTATGTGCGCAACTTTATACAATGGTGCCTACAAAGATGCCCATGTAAATTTCAATTATTGCCAATTAGTGCCAATAATTGATTATTGGCACCTGATTATAGGTACTAATTGGCTTATTAAACAATTCTGCAAACAATTTGGGTGTATGCTCAAATTTGCACACACAATTTTGAGTGTGTGCTATCTATCTATCTATCTATCTATCTATCGATAGACATAGATATTAGCTATAGATAGATAGATATACATCTCTCTCTCTCTCTCTCTCTCTCTCTCTCTCTCTCTCTCTCTCTCTCTCTCTCTCTCTATATATATATATATATATATATATATATATATATATATATATCTTTGCCTTTTAAGCTATTTGCCATTTTTTACCTTGATGAGTGTCAAGCGACTTAGATTTATTGGCTCTGAACGGCAGTCTGGCAAAATACTGTCAATCTTGCATTTTATATTAGCACTACTTGAATGAAAGATGAGTAGTCTCAACAGGAGGAACATGGCTTCAGGGAAAACTGCCATCTCTCTCTCTAGAGTGATTTTATTTCTGCTTAGACATCTGCCTTTCCTCCAACTACAGTAGTAAAATAATACTAAGAATTTAATTTGTTGTCCAGGAGAAAACCTGATTAAGTCAAATGCTGTGCTTTCAGCTGGGTCCTGAATGCAAAAAGAATATTTGTCTTGGTCACACCCACACAGTTCAGCAGGGAATCATGTCCCAATATGTCTGCTGAATTAAAGACTAGACATACTAAAGCTACAACTGGCACAAAAAACAAACAAACAAAAAAAAAAACGGCATTACCAAGCTTCAGTACATATGAAGTGACAAATTGTTATAGTTTCTTCTCTCTCTCTTTTTAAATTGTAATGTCATTACCCTTTCTATTAATCCAAGGGGGCAATTTTCAGTGTTAGTTAACCAGTTAGTACTAGGGTGGTCCAGGGGTGGGGGTGGGGAATGAAGTCAGGGCAAAGCTGGGTGTTACCCAGGTGGATGCAGCAGTTATACCTTAGAGGGGTTATTCAATTGTAGGAACAAATGGTTCCTGATTATTTAGTGTGTTGGTACTTTCAAAATATTTAATACACGCCTTGTAATGGCTCACTGGGTGGCCAACTGTGTTTAATTATTTTGTAAAAACTCAGCTAAAATAGATCTTACACTGCTTAACATATATTGAAGGCCTCATAGTTTTCTGCAGCTGCCTGAGGGTAGATTCTATGGCAAAAAAAAAGTAAAATTATGGGGTATTTTTGCAGTGCAGAATTTGTCTGTAAGTTGCCATTTAATTGGTGAAAAAGATAATTGCACATGGAAGGAAAGTGTTTCACCTATTAGATATTTTTAAAAAACCATGCTGATTAATTATAGGTAATATGTTTTAAACACATTTGAATTTATTCTAAATACTATCCCCAATTTGCTTGTGAAATGCAAATTCCTACCAAGAATAGACTATCTCCACCAATCCATATTCATCCAATGTTAAACTTACAAATTATTACTCAGTGGGGCCCTTTTCCTAAAATTTAAGGTGCGCTAATTGCTCAGAAGCCCATAGGTATAAAGTGCTTAACATTTAACATTAGCACACTCAAAGCTTTAGTAAAAGGGTCCCAGTGTCTGGTGGAGATTATACTTGCTTACTTTATTTTTTGTCTATTAGATTGTAAGCTCTTTGAGCAGGGACTGTCTTTCTTCTATGTTTGTGCAGCGCTGCGTATGCCTTGTAGCGCTATAGAAATGCTAAATAGTAGTAGTAGTAGTAGTAGTATTATTGATATTCATTGGTGGAAACTGGATAACTATCTGAATATAGTTTCTAGTTTATTAAATTTACTATACCGCTCTATATAATTTCAATATCAAAGTGGTTTATAATACATTTAATATAAAAAAGAAAAAGAACTGCAATAAAATAGGAAAGTCCATTCAACTCAGACCATACATTAATTCACTTAGGATAGCAAAACAGATTGGGGGATACATTGAATATAGGCAATGCTCGAGTGTCCCCCAGTGGCCATCCCAAACCTGTATACTGAATGCTATTTCCCAGATAGGGACCAGCACTGAATACTTAGGTCTAATTTAGCTCACAGTAGCCACCTTTTACAGAAACATTGACTGCTACTGGCTGAATATTGCTTCCCAAGCATATAATCTCATCACTAGCGACCCATCAACTAATGTATCATTTTTAAATTATTGACACTTACCTTCAAGGCCTACAGACTTGGCCTTCCACAGTATCTCTCTTCTCTTACTATCCCATACTCACCAGTCTGTTTTTTCCACTTTCTGAATGATAACCGCCAGGTCTTGTCTGCCTCAAAATGTACACACCTAGAGTCAGATAGGCCCTGTGCTTTCTTTTTTGCTGCACTTTCTCACTAGAATTCACTGACCCTGCATATGAGCGCAGATCCATCATTTAAGGCCTTTAAAGCTGGATTAAATGCCTGGCTTTTCACCTAGGCCTTCCATGCATCCTAGAGTATAGCTGTTGAGTTTGGACACTGTTTCTCTATCTGTGCCCCTTCCCCTTTTCCTTCTATGCCCCTTCCTCTTTCCCATCCTGTTCTCCTGCCCCGGTGTTCTTTTCCTGTATCTCCTGTCCCTCCTTTCCTCTATCTTCCTCTTTTCAGTGTGCCTTTATCCTTGCATGACTATAATTCTTTCCTATCAACTATTGTAGTTCAATTTAATTTCTGATGATTTTTTTGACCTATTGTAAACCATCTAGATCTGCCAGTTAGCCATGGCGGTACAGGAAATTCAATAACCTATAACCCGAGGCAGGCTGGTTAGTTATTTCAAAGTGAGGTTTATTTTGGGGTGAGTGGGAGTTTTGTTAAATTCTAAACAATAACATTTTTATGCCTTTGCTAGCCAACTTTCTATATTTAGGGTCTCTTTTTTTGAAACAGAAAAATATCCAAAAAATGGTACAAAGCCACAAATAGACTATTTTTTCACACACATGTCCAAATCGCTATTTTCGAAACTCATTTGTAATATGTTTTTCTGTGCAGTATGCCTAAATCTCAAGGGTGTGTGTTGGAGGTGTGCTTTAAGCAGGACTAAGTGGGCTTACGATTTGGACATTTTTTCTGCGATAATGGAACACTATAAAAATGCCCAAGGCAAAGACATAGGTCATTTTTGCCTAGACCTATTTCAATAAGGACTAAGTACTAAAAAGGTGCCCAAGATGACCAGATGACCACTGGAGAGATAAAGGCATGACCCCCCACTTAATCCCCCAGTGGTCATTGACCCCCTCCTACCCCTATAAGAGGTGAAAGTGACAGCACATACCAGGGTCTATGACAGCTGCAGATATAATGGCCATTCTTCTTAGAACAGCAAGCAGGGCCCTGGAGTACTCTAGTAGTCGGTGCAGTGGACTGTAGAGAAAGGGATCCAGACCCATATCCAACTCTAACTGGTATGCTTGTGGTGGAAATTGTGAGCTTTTTTCCTGGATATTCAATGCTGTGCCATGTTCAAGCACTGGCATGCAATATCCAGGCATACATGGCCGTACAACACTTATGCAGTTACATGCAATATTCAGCACTTAACTGCATAAGTTGATCCACATAAAGATAGGACAGTTTTTATGCGGCCCAATTTATGCAGTTACCTTATGAGGAATGTCAGCACTTAACAGTGTAAGTGCTGACTTTGCCACAGGACCACTCACAAATTAGCCAGTTTCAGCTTAAGTGTGGATATTCTGCAGCACAATCTGGTTAAGTACCACTAAATATTCACGGTTAGCCTTGGGCAAGCGATTTAAATGGCCTGGAGCCTCTCCTGGCCATTTAAATTGCTTTGAATATTAGACAAAAAGAACATAGATACACATAAGAACATAATTATTGCCATACTGGGACAACCTGACGGTCCATCAAGCCCATCATCCCGTTTCCAACAGTGGCCATAGGACAATAAATATATATATATATATATATATATATATCATAAAGGAACACATTTTTATACCTTTATTTCTAATAAAATTTCTTGAGCCAACAGGCTTTTCTTCTGTTTTTATTTTTGCTTGGTTCTACTTGACCGTGTATTAATGCATGACACATAAACCTTAACGAATGATAAGATTTGACTTGAATACAGTTCTGCTGTTTTAACCTCTGTTCATAGTTACAGAGAACCCCTGTAGTTCTTGGCAGCCATATATGCCTCTGGGTTCACCCAGCCAGCTCCTGATGACGATGCAGCGACAAGAACTTTCAAGGTCTCAAGAGAAATTATAAAATTGTACATATATTCTGAATGTTTTTTTTATCTGCAGAACATTTTCATTAAGCTCCTTAGTATGCATATTATAGCAAAAATCTGATTTCTTCCCTTGTCAAGAAAGAATCTCAATAGCTGATTCTCCGATGGACACATTATCCAGAAACTAACCAGAGACTGCATATTGTCAGAGTGAAAGGGGAGAAAGAAATATGTTAACAAGTGAGGTTAAATATATTACACATAAAGCAAGTGAACTTTCTATGAAATGTGTGATAGAATTGATGGGAACGATTCCTTTTTCTGTTTCCCAAGGGTAAACCAGCAGCAGCAGCAGAACCGTGATTAGATAGAATTAGTTAACTCCTTTGAACCTAGTTTGCATTTCATTTAACATTTTATAGCACAGTACACCTGACATGGATAGGGTCATCACTTCTTCATCTTGATACTTACAACCTCTACAATAGGACCAGCTGTTGTCAGTATGTGATGCTATGTATTGCATCAACACTTTATGACCCTCAGATTCTCAAAAGTCATGCCAGGGATTTGCTGTTGTGGCTCCACAGACTTCGATAGGATTCATTTGTGGATTTCCACTCAGGATGTGCAAAGTCTTCCATGGCCATAGAAAAAGAGGACATTCACTCAGTTTTGCCACTACTTCCTTTTTCTATCTATCTATCTATCTATCTATCTATCTATCTATCTATCTATCTATCTATCGGGTCTTTTTACAAAGGCTCGCTGAAAAATGTCTTTTGGTAGTGTAGGCACGGGTTTTGGGTGCGTGTCGATCAATTTTTTAGCTCGCCTGTAAAAAGGCCTTTTTTTGCCAAAAATAGACATGCGGCAAAATCAAAATTGCCACGCATCCATTTTGGGTCTGAGACCTTATCGCTAGCCATTGACCTAGTGGTAAAAAATCCAGACGGTAATGATCTACGCACATCAAATGACACTTGGCGCGTGATTGTTACGCAAGCCTGAAAATAAAAAATATTTTTCACATGCGCATATTGGATGTGCACCAAAAATGAAATTATTGCAAGAGCCACATGGTATTCGTGCAGTAACTCCATTTTGGCACATGTTGGGCGCACATAGACACTTACACAGCTTAATAAAAGGGCCCCTATCTATCTATAATACTATTTAAACAGTCCAACCAACAAGCATAACCAAATTATACTGATACATACACGGTACCATATAAATGTATTAAGATAAAAATAAGATCTACTAGACAACTGTCATACCTAGATCCCTCCCTTCTCTACTATCTCCCCCCTTCTCCCTGAACTGGAGCCTGCAGACTATATTTTTCTATGCAGATCCAAACACAGGCACTTCTGCTCTTCGTTTTGTGGTGGCGGGGCCTTTGGCCCCTAAGGAAGCGCTTTTTGTAGGTCTCATAGGCATCCCATATTTTGTGAAATGTCACCAAGTTGTTCCTTAATGGGGATAGGCAATCCACCTAGGTGGATAAACAACAAAATCCCAAAAAGAGAATACACAAAGAGTGGGAAGTGGACCAATGACTCCAGAGACTGGGGCAATTAAGTCTGTGTTTTGGCCACAGGCCTGCCTCAGGAGTCTTTGATGGTCTGTATTTGGATGTTGAGTCCTCGTATAGAAAATGGGGTCTTAAAGAAGACCTTTGTGCTTTGAGATAAAAAAAACAGCACTGAGCGTAGCTTGTACCTGCAGGTTAGAAGCAAATTGTCCCTTTGCATAGCTGTCAACTTAGCCATAAGATAAGCATGATCAATTTTAGCAAGCGGTACCGACAAAGGCAACATTTCTGGTTGCTTCTAGGCTGCCACCAATACCAATTGCTTTGCAGCAAAGGCACTGGAGACTAATTTCCAGGTGTTATATTGCACCTGGGGGTAGTTTACCTTCAGCAAACTATGTTCCACACATTTTGGGTTCATAACCCCCATAATTCTTGTCTCTACTTCTAAATGGTGCTCCTTATACGTGGAAAATATACATTTTCAAAACCTTGTACCTATGCAAATGTGTTTTTTTAAAATATTGACCTTCTCAGGCTGAGAGGAAGTATGCGTGGTCTTCCATGACACATGCATTTTTAGCCAGACTGGGAGGAGACATCCCCCAGAGGTGTGTTTAGATCAAGAATAGAAAATAAGACTTTGTAACATTTTCACAAGTACACAGGCCAATTTCCACCTTCTCAGCCATCTGCAAAAAAGAATATGTGTAAAGTATGGGGGCACTTCTAATGCACTTGGACACTAATTTTCAAAGAAAAACTGTCCTGTGGTATACAACTAAGCAAACAGTATTCAAATCCAGGTAAAATGAAGCATCTAAAAATTACTATGCTTGGGATAAAAGTGCATTTTTAGCCTAGTTAAAGCAAAGGTATGAACATTGATAGATAAGAAAATCCCTCATTTTTGTACAATTGGTTCACCCCTGCTCCTTTTGCTTATTTTTGATTTTTTACATAGAGGTTTCTCCTACTCCCTGTCCCCTTCTCTTTATCCCTTCATATCCGTGCATACATGAGGAAATCACCATGTATGCAGGGGGTTCTGAAATGTACATGTGCTAGATTTCCCTCCTCTACTTGACTGTCTACATACATAGTTGGTGCAAATGGGTACTTTTACTAAAATACGCTACTGCATCAGCATGTACTGTCTACCACATGTCTCATTTACAAGTAACAGGGCCCTTTTACTAAGGTGGGCTAGTAAATGGGATTAGCTCATCCTAACATGGGACTTTCTTGCATGTTAAACCCATTTCTAACACGGCAGTAAATTAAGGGCTTCCATGTTAAGTCGGTGTTATCCAGTTACTGTGCACTAACGCAAATGTGCTAGCTGGTTAATGCTTCCACGCCCATTATCCACCCATGATATGCCCCCAGAAAAAAGAAAAACAATTAAAAAAAATAAATAAGGAGAGACCACAGAGTTACCTGTGCTCTGATAACCCTGGGAGAACCGCTAACAGGAGTTAGCAATGTTATCAATTAGGTAGATGTGGGAAGGGGAGGGGGGTTGTGTTGGGGAGGTGTAAGGGAAATGTGAGCTGCTAGATGAAGGGTGGTAAAGGCAGAAAGGATGCTTGGGTTGCCAGGGAAAAGAAGGTTGTTAGGAGGCTAGGTGCTGAATGGGGATTGGTTGAAGCTGGGTGGGTAGGCGGAGAAAGAGGGCAAGGTGAAATGTGTAGTGATTTTCTTTCAGTTGTTGGGTGGTGACAACGGGTGAGAGAGGGAATTTTTGGTGAACAGCAGGTTTGAAACGTTTTTACCTGGATTGTCAGTGGTGTCTTTCTCTGTTTTGTTGGAGGAGTGGTAGGCATTTTGATTGGCGTTGGGTCAGAACCAGCTGTGCTAATTTCAGAGGTGGAGTCGGGATGGCAATAGGTTGCGTGCAGTGCTGGGGCAGAGTGGTTGTACTGGTAAGTGCTGTCTTTTTTTCAGGAGCTGGCGGTGGTACGTGTCAGGTGGTATGGGGGTTCAGTACAGTTTCTGGGAATATTTTGAAGGAATTACCACACTGACGGAGGCCTGTGTTTGAGCACCGGGGAGGGGGTGTTGGTGATTTTGAGGCAACAGGAGTGGAGTTTGGGTCTGTAAAGAAACAGTGGGATCTTTTTCCTAAGGTGCACTGAAAAATGGCCTGCACTAGTGTAGGCATGTGTTTTGGATGCGCGGAGATCCATTTTTCAGCACACCTGTAAAAAATGCCTTTTTTTGGCCAAAAATGTACATGTGGCAAAATGAAAATTGGTGTGCATCCATTTTGGGTCTGAGACCTTACTGCCACCCATTTACTTAGTGGTAAGATCTCACGCTTTAACCAGGCAGTAATCGTCAACGTGCAATGCCAATTACTGCCCGGTTAGTGCCGCGTGTCGGAAAATATAATATATTTTCTGGTGCGCTTAAAAAATGAAACTACTGCCTGGGACATGCGGTAGCCAGGTGGTAGCTCCGAATTGGCATGCGTTGGGCACGCATAGGTGCCTACAAGGCTTAGTAAGAGGGCCCCAGTATGTATTAAGCCTATAAAATGTATTGGATATTTTCCTGCCTTAATTATGCCCTGAAGTGTATTTCTCCTATGTGGCCAGCAGATGGTGGTTCTTTGCTGTAAAGAATGTTCTTTTCTTTAGTTTAACACAAACAAGAAGCAAGAAGCAGTATATTTTTGAAATCCTGTTGACTGGGCTCTGATTGGCCCAGGTGCCCATTTCCTTTAGAGTGCACTGGTTTTGCCTCCAGTTTTAACTAGGGATAAAAGAGAGATAAATCTCTTTGCTGAGGTTCAGTGAACAGTTATATGGTCCTGATCTTCCCAGATACTTTTTAGAAAGTAAACAAACATTTAGTTAGTGATAATGTGGAGAAGTGGCCTAGTGGTTAGAGCACTGGTCTTGCAAGCCAGAGGTGGCCAGTTGAAATCCCACTGCTGCTCCTTGTGATTTTTGGCAAGTCACTTAACCCTCCATTGCCTCAGGTACAAACTTAGATTGTGAGCCCTCCTGGGACAGAGAAATATCTAGTATACCTGAATGTAACTCACCTTGAGCTACTACTGAAAAAGGTGTGAGCAAAATCTAAATAAATAATTGATTCATATTTCAGTTATTGTTTGCTGATTGCATATTTTTTGTTCCTTGTTCAATATATATTTAAGACAATAAACAATTGTTTATTGCTTCTGCCTGTCTGGACTGATAAAGAATCCTGGTGTTTGTGTGTTGGGTCTGTGAGTGATTTCTGGGAACTGAGAGACCACTGGGAGTGTGGGTCCCATAACCTAGAAATCACTGGGGAGAATTTGAGAGCAGAAGACTCGCCCAGAGGTGGTGGTGACCCAGTCAGTGGAAGGAGGGTGCTAGTGTAGAGCACGAGCAGCAGGTGCTGGCAGACCTGAGCTGTGCTGGAGATAGACTCTCTAAGTGGCTGTGGGGCAACCCCAGGCAGGTGGCTAGGCATTTTGTGACAGGGTCATTGGCCTGTGGGCTGCTTATTATTCTTGGAGTGGTATAAGGGTCTGTATTCTGAATGACTCCACAGCAAGGGTGAGCTGCACGAGTTGGGGAAAAGGCTAAGGCTGGGCAGGGTCATGGTGTGCAAGCATTGGACAGTGTGTCAGAGGTGGTGATGGTGTGTGTGCTAGATCGACTAATATGAGGGTGCAGGAATCATGTGGGCACAGACTCACTGAGGTAGAGCTACTGGTCCAGCTAGGTATAGGGGGAAATGGCCTTCTGGATTCAGGTGGCCTTGGGCCATGGCTGCAGATGTAGCTCAGAGTGTTACTGACACCTCAATGGGGACAGCTCAGCCTGAGATCAGTGTTGATGCTGCTGCTGCTTCTGTTGAGGTTGGGGTGTGAGGTGGTGAAGTTGCTGGGTGGTGAGGTGGTGGGAGGTAGGGGTGTTTCAGCGCTGCCTGGGAGATTGCAGAGGTCAAAAAAATATTTGAGGCATCATTTGTGAGACAGAAAATTCTTGCAGCGCTTTCAACATTTGATCAAGCACTTGGATCAAGAGAAGCCGTTGTTGCTGAGTAAGGGGGGGGGGGGGGGGTAAGGCAGGTTCCCAATACAGGCATGGGAGTCTTATGACTCCTGAGATTCTTCTTTTTCCTCTTCCTCTGAGTCCTCTTTGGAGGAGGGATCTGGAGATATGGGGTGCCTTCAGTTGATATGGTGGTGGGGCCTTGTCCAGTGCTGTGCAAGTATCTCATCAGGGGCATACACTTTGTGATATTGATCCTTTAGATGGCCTGTTACCTTAGAAATTGCATCAGAGGGATTTAAAAGGTAGATATGCGGACTTATTTTCTTTGTTAGAGTGGGAGCAGAAGGGGAGTAAGAGGGGACGATGGGATGAAGAGAAAAGGTTGAGTTTCCAGAACAATTTTTATTGGTTGCTGGAGTTTAATATTTATGCTAGCATTTTGGGTGGGGATAAAACATATCCTTTTCTCTGGCAATATATGTATCTTACTTTAAGGGCTTATCGTACTTATGGGGGTTGGGCGTGGCTCAGTTATGATGAACAGTTTCGGAGGAGCTTGGTGATGGATAGGTTGTGAATTTGCAGGTTTTTAGTGTATAAATGTGAATTTGTTTTATTTGCTGGCATTTGTTTTAATGATATGTCTAGACAATATTTTTGTTTTATGTGTTTGTATCTGTTTTTATGAATATGAATGTTTTTATTGTATTCTACGTAAGATGTAAGCAGACAATAAATGATTAAGGGGGTCTTTTATGAATGTTTAACACACATGGAGGGGCAAAATGGAAAGATCGTCCAAGTACGAATTAGGGCGTTCTTACGATAACGTCCAAAAATAGACCTGTATAATGGAAAAATAGTGTGGGCGTTTTTCGATAATCGATTATCCCTGTAAGAAAACAATCAAATGACGAGCGCAGAAGCGTGACTAAATTGGGCGCCCTAAGATGGTCGATTATTGCAGGTGCAAATGACCAAATCACGTGGTGTGTAAAATAATGTACAAAGGTGTATCGCAAGTACAGTACATGTTGTTCAGGCCATCCGGGTACGGAAATATATGAGGAACGCATATATGTGTCAACTACAGACATATCATGCTGCTCCACCCATACTTTCATCATATGTGCCCATCTGAATGTCCGGATCTGCATGCACTGTACACCTACTGAACATGCAGTAAATGCATATTGTGTATATGTGAAAAGGGTCGGGTGGGGTGCGTCATACTCATCTATATAAGGCACGTTTCACACTCCTGCAGGCATGTGCACGTCAAAGACGTCTATGCTTACGAGGGCGTCCACGTGCTGATAGGGGCCATATATGGAATGGTCATCCATATATGGAGCTGTGCATGAAACGACGTCCCTCACGCAAGGTCGTCTATATAAGGCACTTCTTTTCCAACACGTGGAAAAATGGCACAAAGGCGAGAGCCCAATTTTGGCGAGGAGGAGAGTTTGCTCCTCGTCAGGCTGTGCCTAAGGCACCGGCACACCCTATTCATTCAGCACCATCACCTGCCCCCAGGCTGCAGGCCATGCGAGCCTGGTCCCGCATCCGGGAACGATTAGAAAGGTAAGGTTATGGCCCAACCCCCCTCCCCTCCTGTACCTACACATATAACAGCTCCGTCATCAATGTTACCACCAGTAACTGGAGTGTCCATGCAAGGATCATGAGTAATATAGGAACATGCACAATCACTAATAATTTGTATGTTATTTAAACGACCACCATTCCCACATCCCTACAAGAATGTATTTCGTTAGGTTAGTATCGTGACTATGCTATTAGTGTTATGTGAAAATTTCGTTAGTTATGTGAAGGCCACATTTTCCAACCCCTCTTTGCAGCCAGTGGGTTACAACGCCTCCGAATAGTGGAAGCATGAGACCAATGAAACCTATACCATACTTTATAACATGGTCATGATAACACATATAAAGTAGTTTAACAAGCATACATTATAATGTATACAAACGGTACTGTCTGGCCTCATGCCCACCTCTCTGGCATCATCTGCATAGGAACCAACTCGGTGGCTGCTGTGGGTGCTTCACCACCCCACCCCCAATATCAAATATGTATGGAGGGAGGGGTCATCTCCACTGGGGGTTCCACCCCCCAAAATGGTAAAAAGGTGGCTCCTATGATTCACTACCAATGGAGGTGCCCCCCCCCCAACACTGTAGACCCTCTCTCTCTGGTATGTGAATAGCAAATGAATGTGTGCAGAGGACAAAAAGGACCAACACCCCTGACCCCTGCTCTACAAACTTATATCTTACAGACGCTTTGGAGTCCACCGGGACCTCGAGTCCCTAAGGAGGCGGTTCCGCCGGGTAAGGCGGGAGAGGCCCGACCTCATCCGGGCGGTGCGAAGGCACCTCAGGGCTCGCCGTAAGTATTCAAAAACAGGACACCTGTACACATTACTACATACATTTCATGAATAAAGCAAATGTGTTGTACAATATCACTTCCCATGTGCCTAATAGCCACCTAGTAATACCATATCTGTCCCAGATCAAGGATGCAGGTTGCAGGGGTTGTCCCATGAGCGTGCTTGCAACGTCCGACCATCCCCCCGAGATGAATGAGATGATATGCCACACTTTACTATTCCCCTTATTGTGGTGGCTGATTACTGTGTCCTGGTACAGGTGCCTGAGGCCCTACTTTTACTGCATGTTATGGCCTAAATCACATAAAAGAATTGTGCTCAACACCCTTCCCACTGCCCCCCCCCCCCAATAACTCCTACAACAACTGCCCATCAACCCCTCGTTGCATCTCACAATGCAAACATGCTGGTCAGCAATGAATTTGGTATGCCCACATGTCCTGCGTGGTGTGTGTCAGAGGAGGGTCCAGGGTTCTGTTTCATGTCATCTGATGCAGCTCATTCCCCGTGGGCATAGGCTACGCCTTACCACACCCTGCCCCATCCCCTGCCTCACGCCACCCAGCTACTGCACTATGCAAGCCATGGTGTATGCACTGATCTCAATCACACTCCTTTTACATACACAGGGCTCCACCAGCAGGAAGTTGAGCGGCAGGATGAGGAGGGCCACCACCTCCAGGAGGAGGAGGAGGAGGAGGAGCAGGAGGAGGAGCAGGAGGAGGGGCACATGGAGGAGGAGGAGGAGCAGCAGCCAGGCCAGGAGGCGGGCCACCAGGGAGAAGAGGAGGAGGAGGACTCGGAGGAGGGAGTCCTCATCATAGACATTCCTGAGGACCCCTCCCCACCTGCAGCTCCTTATGAGGGCTCTCCCTCCCCACCTGCAGCGCCATCGCCTGGCCCACCTCCATCCCCTGGGCCAGCTTCTGTGTCCCCTGGCCCACCTCCATCCCCTGGGCCATCTTCCGTGTCCCCTGGCCCACCTCCAGCCTTTGGCCCGGCTACGGTAGTGCGCCTCCTGCAGCAGCTGGTAGATGGCCAGCACCAACTTATAGTTGGCCAGCAGCAACTTCTAGTTGGCCAGCAACAGCTGCTGCAGGAGGTGACAGCCCTACGGCAGGGCAATGAGCAGCTCCAGGGCCCACTAAGGGTACTGCTGGGGCTGCTCATTGCCCTGCTACAGAGGGCCTTACTAAGAGGGCGTGGCCGCCCTTAATTTAAATAGGGGGGGCCTGTTGGGGTTGTGTGTGTGGGGGGAGGGAAATGTTGGGGTTGTGTGTGTGGGGGGAGGGAGGGAATTGTTGGGGTTGTGTGTGTGGGGGGAGGGAAATGTTGGGGGTTCTGTGGGGGGTGGGGGAGGGAATTGTTGGGGTGTGTGGGGAGTTGTGGGGGGGAGGAGGGCATTGTTGGGGTTATTTTGTAGGGGTGGGGGTGGGGGGGGAAATAAATGTTTGTTATAATATAACTATCAGGGTGTGTGTGTGTGTGTGTGTGTTTGTCTCCCTTGTGCATTACATATCACCAAATGGTGCTGTTGAGTTGAGAGGAAGGAGGCAGCAATATGCATAGCATTAAATGTGCTGTGTGAATGAGAAGGTGATGTATGTCTGAGAATGTTGGCCAGACAGAACGCCACCTGTTCATTCCAACCTGCATGGCTATATATGTGCAGGGGGGTTGGGCCGGGGAGGCTGGCTGGATATTTGTGTTCATGAATAAAAATGGCCAGCCAGCATCTCTCTCTCCCTTCCTCCCTCCCCTCCACCATACTGACCCACAATACAGAGTGCCATCAATAAGAGATGAATATTGTACCACGTGTGATCTGCCAGGTACACACTTCCACATAACTCCAGGTACCACATACACAGTGTTTGCTGTCTGATGGACACATATCCTTACCCACAAGCCACATTGGTGGGGTGGGGGGGGGGGGGCCAAGAAGGACCTACAAACAGCTGGCTCATATTTTCACATTGAATACATCAGCTATGGTATATAATGCTGAGGAGCAAAAGGGAAACAATGGGAAACCCAATAGATGGATGGTTACTTCATCACAGTTGCAATGTAATACTTGTGTTAGGGAAGGGCACAAATAAAAATGGTGCTCATTATTTGCAGGTGTGATCACACTTTCTCCAGTAGTTGATCAAGGTGTGTTACATTCAAGTATTCTGGGTTTGTGTCAAACTTTGTCCCTGAAGTGACTTGCCTTAGGTGGGATTTGAACCAGCAACCTTATGATTATAAGGCTGGTGCTCTAACCACTAGGCCACAGCAGCCACCAGGCTTTAGCCACCACCAGTTACTTTGGGTTGGTACCTGTACACACACCCCTCTCCCTCACCACCACGTCATAGGCCTCAGTGGCACTACCTGTAGCCACCTCGATCATTTTGTCCAGGCTACCGATTAAAAACAATGTAATGTGCATGTTCCCTACCCTACTACCTATGGAGCAATTTAGGAAGGTGTTCCATAATGTGCTATACACATCCATTGCATTAATCATTCTCCCCTCCCCGCCTATGGACCTTGAGAATGGGTGGCCACTTCATAAATGGGGACTGGGGTACACCACATAAACAAGGAAGATGGAACCTACCGGGAACCAATACAGCACCTCCAACAGCTGGCCCACACCACTGAGGACCTGCCAACCCCACAGTACAGTGCACAGGAACCTGGTGAAAACAGAGCTACCTAACATCTGACTCCAGACTACATACATACAGTGAATGCACACTCCTTGACTATGAGCACAAAGAGAAGAGGTGGCAGACAAATGAGAGCTTACCATGAATGTCTGTTTCAAGACTGTGTAGTGCGCCTTTTATCTTCTGGAACATTAGCTGCACATCTCCCTGATTGAAATGACCGTTACCGAGGGGTGCATGATTTGGGGTGAGTGTAGCAAATTCGTGGCCCCCACACACTGCCTGCTACAACCAGGCAGAGAGAATGGGAGAAAGGAAGGGAGCATCAGGCGATGTGGAAGAGAGGAAATGGAAGGCGTGGTGGCTGAGGGCCAACAATAATTCCCCCCCCCCTAAATACACAGGTGTACCCAAGCATGCTAAGTGAGGGTAAAACCCTGTAAATGATTATTACGAACAACCGGCAAGGTCTCAGTGCAGGAAATGGCAGGTAAAATGGCAATGAAGAAAGGGAAGGCAGGTGGAGACGCCCATACTTTACTACTCATAATCGAAACCATGTGTTCCTAATCGCTATCTGAGCTGGGCACGCTTAGGAATTATGTGTATAATGGAAAAAGAAACGCCCATATCAGAATCGCCTATTCCCCCGTCTCAATGGGCGTTCTTGGCGCCCATATAAACGCCCACTCCGTATTTTCGAAAATCCCATTGGTACAATGCCACCACGCATGCCGCCGACCTGGAAGGGTAATTTTCTCGAGGCAGAGGTGGAGCTCCTGGTGCAAGAAATTGTACAGCGGCACCGGAGTCTGTTTGCTCCCACAGGGCAGAGGCTGGCAGCAACAGTAAAGCAGCGGGAATGGGAGGCAGTACGGGACAGCCTGAATGCTGTCTTCCATGCTGGGAGAGACGTGGAGGACTGCAAGAGGAAGTGGCGGAAGCTGAGGAGGGATGTTCGGAGGAAGGCGGGGGCCAATCCCCCAGGCAATGACACTGCCAACCTTACACCCATGGAGCTGATGGTGTACTCCCTCCTACCCCAGGAGGGCATCCACGGGATTGGCTCCATGGACACCTCGGGCCAGGCTGAGGACTCAGGTAGGTGTTTCATTATGCAGTTGGGGTATCTGTTGTGCTGCAGTACACTTGTGTTATAGAAGTTGGGGTCAGGGGGAGGGAAGTGAGGAGTGGGGGGCAGGAGGAGGGAGGGAGATAGGTGGGGGGGGGGGAGTATCTCTGGCTGTCTTTATGTATATTAACAGGCCACCTTTATGATGCTGTTTTGACCTGGTAACCCCTACTCACTAGCTCTCTACCCTTACTCCCTATCCCTACCATTGTCATTGGGTTTCCTCTTACTTGTCCTGTGTGCCCATATTTATAGAATTAATTGTAAGCTCTATTTGAATAGTGGTAGTGGTCATGTGTGTTATAGGAGCAAGCAGACAGGGTGGGTGCTGTGTGTGTGTGTGAGCACCCCCAATATTGAGGAAAGATCATGTAGCTGTGCAGGGAGGAGTGTTGGTCACTGGGCTTAGCACCCCCAATACTACTTTCCAGTTGGCTCCTATGGGTGTGTGTAGGTACTACTGTGGCAGAACTCTGGGGGCCGTCCTTCCCTACTACTCCCTCCTATTTTCCCATTACCAAACTGTGCCTAGTTCCTCCTGTGACCTCTGTGCTCTACTGAGTGTGGGCCACATGCATTCAACTGAAGGAGCCTGTAATGGGGGTCATAAAGCAGTTCTATGCAGTTTAGCAAGTCAGTAGTAACACAACACATGCTGCAATGTTGTTCAATTTAACAATTATACAACTAACAGCTTGTGCACAACGTTGTGAGTGGTGTCCTTCTCTTGGCTGCTCATCCACCACCTCTACCCAGCTGCCTGCGGGCCTCTCTCTTTCGTACCCGTGTCAATTCCATTCCTCCTCACCATCTCTTTGCTGGGTCATCAGGTTGGGGGACATACCAATGTATATGAATGCTGAAAGACAAAAGTGGGTTATTTGCACCAACACTATTCCTCACTCTTGTGCTATACAGGTGAAGACTCAGAGGAGGCTGGCCCTAGTGGCCTGCAAGGCCAACGCCCTACACCATCCGTCCAGCCTCAACCTCCACAGCCTGCAGCACCAGCAGTCCAGCCTCCACCACCTGCACCAGCTGTGCATCCTCCGCATCCACCACCACCTGCACCAGCTGTCCAGCCTCTACCACCTGCACCAGCTGTGCATCCTCCGCGTCCACCACCACCTGCACCAGCTGTCCAGCCTCTACCACCACCAGCTGTCCAGCCTCTGCCACCACCACCACCACCTGCACCAGCTGTCCAGCCTCTGCCACCACCTGCACCAGCTGTCCAGCCTCTGCCACCACCACCACCACCTGCACCAGCAGAGGCCGCACCTCCAGCACCGGAGGACTTTGTTGAGGAGGAGGAGGGCCCAGCTCCCCGCCAGAGGCCATCCGGCCAAAGGAGGCAACTCCTGCGGCTGGCCACGGAGCTACTCCGCCACAACGTGCGCTTGGAGGAGTACCGCCAGCAGAAACTGGAGCTGCAGCGCCAAGCACTGGAGGCACAGCAGCGAGCACACCAGGAACTCCTCCAGGCGCACCGTGAAGGCCACCAGGAGGTGCTCCAGCAACTGAGACGGCTGGAGCAGAGCATCCAACACCTGCGCCCTCAGGGCACCGCGCCTACTCCAGCCCCCGTGCTGCTGGAGCAGCCCCTGCCATCAACATCCTCCTCCACTGACCACCAGCAACCACCAGCTAAGAGGTGGGCATTGCGCTCCTCAGCCTCCGCACCCACTCCTGCAGCACCCGCGAATTCTGCTCCCATTCTGGGTCCTGTGGCCAGACCACTAGAAGCAAGAAGGTGGCCCGATTTCCACGGTGCAGCCGAAGCCGCAGGCTGCCGTGGGGATAGGGAGGAGGACACTGGGAGCAGCAGCTCAGAAGAGACTTCCCATGCAGCACCAGCTGCAAAGGAAGGGTGTGGGAGGGGTAGGAGGGGACGGGGGGAAGGGAAGGGGAAAATGATGGGACATGCTGTAGGGTGAGGGTTGGTGGGAGGGGGGTGGGTGTGGGAGGGGGGTGGTGGTGGTGGTGGTGGTGGGGTCGACCAAACACATATGCACTGTATGTAAAAAATAAATGTTCACTTACATTCACCTAAAACTTGTTTCAATGAGTCTTTGTCTTGCTCTTACGCCAAGCTGGTAGGCATTGAGCTCTGCTCTGTGGGCTGGGGGTGGAGGGGGCTCCTCTTCCAGCTCATCTGGGGCCTCTTCTGGTGGTGGCTGTGGCTCCTCTGGGAGAGGCTGTCCTCTGCGCTGGGCCAAATTGTGTAACATACAGCACGCCACAAAGATCTTGGCCACCTTTTCTGGACTGTAGAGCAGCTCTCCTCCAGACCGGTCCAGACAGCGGAAGCGGTTTTTCAATAAACCAAAGGTGCGCTCAATGATCCCCCGGGTGCTGCGATGTTTCCTGTTGTAGGTTTCTTCTGCCCCTGGTTGTGGGTGGATCAGGGGGGTCATGAGCCATGTCCTCTGCGGGTAGCCTCGGTCACCTTTGCAGAAAAGCAGAATGAGATAGATGAGTGTGTATCGCTTGGAGCAGGTACAGGGGGGGCGGGGGGATTTGGATAGTGGGTTGTGGTGGAGGAAGCCAGGGCGGAGGGTTGCCCAGTGGAGGAGGTCTAGTATGGGTGGTACATGCATGTTGCACTTACCTAGTAGCCATCCACCAATGAACTCCCCTCGCTCGAACCTGCGGAAGATGCCCGAGTGCTGTAGGATGTAGGCATCGTGGCTGGAGCCGGGGTACCTGGCACACACGTCTAATATCTCCCCCTGGGCATCACATACAACTTGCATGTTCATAGAATGAAATGCCTTCCTATTTCTGTAGGTGGCTTCGTGTGCCCGGGGGGGTCTGAGGGCTACGTGTGTGCAGTCTATCACACCGATGACCGAGGGGAATCTAGCAACAGCATAGAAGGCGGCCATGTTGTTGTGCAGGGCCTGCGGGGTGGTGGGGAAAGTGATGTAGTGTGAGGTGTGAGTTATGAAGGCATCCAGGAACTGGGTGAGACAGTGTGAAATAGAAGCCTGGGTGAGGCCTGTGTTAGCAGCTAATACGGATTGAAAACTGCCAGTGGCCAGGACAGAGAGAGCGGAAGTGATTTTGAGGTGGGCAGGGATGGGTTATTCCTACGTGTCTGGGGCTGAAGGAGGGGTGTCAGCTGCTCACACAGCTGACGAATGGTGGCCCTATCAAACCTGAACCTTGTTAGACACTGCTGGTCAGTGAGTTGTAGGAAGGTGGTGCGGGGCCTAAACACTCGGGGCCGTGAATACCTCCTGCGGTGGGTGGCCTCTTCGTGTAGCATGCATGCCACAAGTGCATTAAGTGCATCCATATCCCCACCACCAGTGCAAGTATTAGGACTAGTAGTCAAACAAACAGCAACACACACAGATCTGTCACTTCCAGCCACCACGCCCTCTGGCCACTCACTCGCCAAACAGTACAGGCACACAGAGACAAACGGAGGTCAGGGAATAGAGTATACACGTGGGAAGAGTGAATGGGGAGGGATAGGGGAGGGGAAGGGGGCGATGGAGCAAAGGAGTAGGAGTAAGGAACGGTGAAAGGGTATGACACAAAAAGAGGCAGGGCACACAGACTACGGTCACAGGTACTCAACACGCTCGGCTTTCTCTCTGCAACCACCACTTCCGCTCTTCCACCAACAATATCGCCACTCTCCAACTACACACAATCGCTAATGGGTCTCAAGACGCTTTCCCCCTTGCTCTGGTCGCTTTTATTTCGGGTCCATCATATTACGCCCATCTTCCCGCTCAACCAGAGCCATTTCGCTATTCGTTATACGTTGTACCCGTCCACGTCGTATCACCGCCCCTAACACGCCCCCGACACGCCTCTTATTTGGGCGTTTTTACGTCCACGTACGAGCGACACGGACGCACTGAAACATTGCTTTCGATTATATGGATTTACTCGTTTTTGTGAGATTAACGTCCATCTCCCGATTTAGGTCGGCTCTTGGGCGTTTTTTTCGTTCAATTATAAGCAGGATGATCTGCCACAGGAGCCATTTTATTCCTATGGGCTCTGCTGCAGGCAGCATGTGCTAATCTTTAGTAAAAGACCCCCTAAGCAAATAAATAAAATAAAATAAATAAATAAATAGATTAAATACAATTTATTATAAAGGCAAAATGTGCCTTTATAAAATTGGCTTTCATATTAAGCCTAAAACTAATGCTTCATCAAGAAGGAGCATTCTTACTGCAGGTCATGTGTTGATGTTACTACTAGCATGTGGTATCTGCTGAAAGTTAACGAGGGATCACTTACTGCCTCCAGGAGGCACTATTGCTCCTGTGTTAATTTGCATTAGCCAATTAGCATGTTCCCAGAACTATTCCCAGTAGTGCACATATGCTCCTAAACAGTTGAAAATACATGATTTCAATCTAAAAATACATCGTTGTTCAGCTTGGAGAAGGTGTCTAGCTCTATTGCCTCCTCTTTTATTTTCTTTTATTTCATCAATTACGAAACAATGGAATTGTGTGAAATTGTGTTTCGCAATGTTACAGTGTACTACTAGAGGGGATCCTAGTTGTTTCCTGTTCAAACAAGATTTGTGTTCTAACAATCGAATGTGGAGCTATCTTGTGGTTTTCCCAATATACATCTTGTAACAGGGACATTGCAGCACATAGATCACATGATGTGACCAACAATTTGTGTGTGATTTGATATAATATTTCTTCGAGTCTACCGGATTGGTAAATTCGCTGCATTCACACATAACGTTGCAAGAGCTGCATCCACCACACTTATAATGACCCCTTGGTGCTTCTACCTTAGACTTTACAGTCAAGCATGCCGGACTAAGATTTTTACCTCTTGAATAGGCAATGCGTAAATTGCTGTTTGCAAACAACGGATGGGATTGTATTATATCCCAATTTTGTCTTATGACATTGCCTATTTCCTCACCTCCCCTCGTAAATTTCAAAATGAATATCTCATAAGTGTCATTATCTGTGGCTTTGGAACTCTTGACGGACAATAAATAATCCCATTCACTGTGTTTAGCTCTGGTGTAGGCTTTTTTGACAATTCTTGCTGGATAACCTCTGTCCTCCAAATCTCTTGCAAATTTTTTTGCTTGCACCTTAAAATCTTCTTTGTTGGTGCAATGTCTTCTATATCGCAAAAACTGTGAATAGGGAAGACTTTTTCAAATTGTTTGGCTGACAGCTATGGTATTGTAATAATGTATTTCTATCTGTCAGTTTTTTAAAAATGATAGTTGTCCAATCATTATCTGTTTTTTGTATATTCACATCTAAAAAGTGAATGTTGTTCTTCGAGCTTTCGAAGGTGAATTGTATCTCTGTACTTAAATTATTGAGCCAACCAACAAATTGATTCAAGCTAATATCATCACCTTTCCAAATAAGGAATACATCATCAATATATCTTAGCCAAATTCTAATGTTATCATCATATGGGCAATGGTTAAGACAATTTTCTTCATACTGTGACATGAATAAGTTTTCTACAGATGGTGCGAATGTTGCGCCCATTGCAATGCCTGATGTTTGTAACTACAAATTATCTTCAAACAGGAAATGATTTTCTGTTAAAGCTATAGTGCTCAACTCAATTAAAAATTCTGTTAGTACCTCCATTGGTCGTGGTCGTCTATCCAGTAATTTCTGTATCACCAACAAAGCTTCCTTTTGTAGGATCGATGTATAAAGTGACTTGATATCCAAAGTCACTAACAGGACATCTTCCAAAGGTATTTTATTGTCCTTTAATATTAGGAGAAAGTGTTTCGTGTCTCTGACATAAGATGGCATATTCGTGACCATGGGTTTCAGGAAATAGTCCACAAAGACCGAAAGTGGTTCTAATAGTGAACCCCGAGAGGACAATATTGGGCATCCTGGAGGATTGTGTAATCTTTTGTAGATCTTCGGCAAATAGTAGAGCACCAGAATCATTGGAACCGAATGGTTTAAACACTAAGATCCAATGGGCCACTTTTTTGTGATGCGGTCTCTTTAAAGAAAGACCTGGATGTGATCCCTTTAAAACTTTAGAATCCCGTTAACCAATAGTAGGATAGAGTACATAATGAGTGTCTTTATTTAGTGGGCACCATTTTTTAAACTACCTGGGCAGTGGAGAGAAATTACACAGATTTATATAGTAACACTATACAATAATTGTAATATAAAATATTAGAGGGTGGCATTTTATTTCTTCAGTGGCTGATTTGTGTTCTGATTCACAGACTACAATTGTAGTACGAGGTCATTTTTCTTTGAAAAAGCCGAAAACAGCGAAACGGGACCCCGTCGGAAGGGAACAGAACAGAGTGGAACCATACTGCAATGCCACGACACTAAGATAAGTGTTTGATATTATTTGATTTGCATATATACACAGCAAATCACAAGGTACATCTTAAATGGTGTCAGGTAGGTTTTTTAAAGCCGATGAAGATTCCATCCCGCAAAAGCAGATTCTAATATGTTCTGAACCGGGAATTCAGAGGCTTTTTCCTCCACAAATACATATATGGCCATTCTTTAGAATTAAATAACATTTATGTCGAATATTGTGGCTGAGTCCAACTGATTACATAAAAGATTGTGTGGTGCATACATTTTTTTAAATAACTAAGGGGGTCTTTTACTAAGCTGCGGTAGCGTTTTAGCACATACTAATGATTAGCATGTGCTAAACGCTAGAGACGTTCATAGAAATATATGGGCTTCTCTAGCATTTAGCACACACTTATTTTTAGCACATGCCAAAAATGCCACCACAGCTTAGTAAAAGGCCCTATAAATAAATAAAAAACCTAAAAAAAAATGTGTTAGCCATGCTATAGTTTTCCAAGTTATCTATTAAAGGGCAGAACATTTCACCTTCAACCGTCTCTTCTCTCTTATTTCTTCTCTACATAAACATCTCCTTGCAGCTACTGTCCAATCTTTTATAAGGGCCCCTGTAGTTCCTATCCAGCTTTCCACAGGATACTCAATTGGAAAGCACAGAATGGTTTGTATGTTGTAATTTGTGGCCAGACAAAAATCAAAAGCAGCTGGAATTCAAGCTGTGCGCCTTTTCACATTACACAGTAAAGAAAGCACTAGCAATTAAATTCCCGCCTTGCCAAGTACATCACATTGAATGATATACTGAATCCAGACAGGGGGGCCTAAGAAATGCCTTTAGTACATTCTAAAAATAGCATGTCATGAAATATGGTCATAACTCTAGATTGGACAATATAATGCATTAAAGACACTCCCTCTACACATCAAGGTCTATGCACTAAAGTTAGCATCTCACAAATACAATAAAAGAAGTGTCACATGCAAATTAAACTTTAATCTAGCTTATTTTTGAAAGGGAAGGACGCCCATCTTCCGACACAAATCGGGAGATGGGCGTCCTTCTCCCGAGGTCACCCAAATTGGCATAATCGAAAGCCGATTTCTTGCGTCCTCTTGGACATCCCCAACTGCTTTCTGTCGCAGGGATGGCCAAATTTCAAAGGGGCATATTGGAGGAGTAGCGAAGGCGGGACTTGGGCATGCCTAACACTAGGATGTTCTCGACCCATAATCGAAAGAAACAAGGATGTCCCTGACGAACACTTGGACGACTATACCTAGTCATGTTTTTCTTACAACCAAGGCACAAAAAGGTGCCTGAACTGACCAGATGACCACTGGAAACAATTGGGGATGACATCCCCTTACTCCCCCAGTGGTCACTGACCCCCTCCCACCTTCAAAAAACATCTGTAAAAATATTGATTGCCAGCCTCTATGCCAGCCTCAGATGTCATACTAAGCTCCATCACAGCAGTATGCAGGTCCCTGGAGCAGTTTAAGTGGGTGCAGTGCACTTCAGGCAGGCGGACCCAGGCCCATCCCTCCTACCTGTTACATTTGTGGAGGAAACAGCGAGCCCTCCAAAACCCACCAGAAACTCAATGACCCTCATCTAGGTGCCCCCCTTCACCCATAAGGGCTATGGTAATGGTGTACAGTTGTGGGTAGTGGTTTTCTTTTGGGGGGGGGGGTTGGGGGGCTCAGCACACTAGGTAAGGGAGCTATGTACCTGGGAGCAATTTATGAAGTCCACTGCAGTGCCCCTTAGGGTGCCCGGTTGGTGTCCTGGCATGTCAGGGGGACCAGTGCACTATAAATGCTGGCTCCTCCCACAACCAAATGGCTTGCATTTGGTCATTTCTGAGATGAATGTCCTTGGTTTCCATTATTGCTGAAAATCAGAAACGACCAAGTCTAGTGACGACCATCTCTAAGGACGACCTAAATTTCAAGATTTGGATGTCCCCAACTGTATTATCAAAACAAAAGATGGACGTTGAAAATACGGGTTTCCCCGCCCTTGGATGGGGACATTTTGTGAGGACGTCTTCATCAAAACTTGGACGTCCCTTTCGATTATGCCCCTCCACGTTTTCTTATGAAGGAAGCTCTTGTTGAATTGATTTGGCTTTGTTTTGCAACTTGCCCGTGGAAGGTGGGAGGGCTCCCTGAGGTGAAAGGAAAAGAGTAGAGCCTTCTTCTCTATTCCACAAAGGCACTGCTGGAGCAGAGGTGTACAAGGGACAGAAGCCATTTAAAAAGTATGGAAATTGAAAACCTGTTTAAACTGAACTTTGTCCAAATGCAAACAATGAACTGGAATTGAGAGCTATAGCAGCACTGCTAATGATTGGCATGGGGCTGGGGCACTTACAAGTGAAAGGCTGCAAAGCAGCAACGTCGGTGCCAGATTTTGAAGGTAAATCAGCTGGCCTGTAAAGCGAGTACAGTGAATCAGTTTGCCATATTGCCTGAATAATAAGGCTGGAGGAAATACCTGTAGACATTGAATTTCCCAAGACTGTCTGGTATGCTGGATGGAAGGGCTGGAATAAAAATATGGCACGGATTTGAACTATTTTGCCTGTTTGAACCAAAGAGGTTTAATGACAGGAGATGACATGGGTCTATGTGGCTCATTATCTGGGCTGAAGCTAGTGGGCGGAACTTGCCGTTATATTGATTTGTCCAAAATAATAGCAAACGTTATTGAAAACAATAGCAAACTTGTGAGGTTTATATTCCTTTATTAAACCTCCTAGGCTTTGCATTCTTTCTGTTAGGAGGGGATCGGGAGAAGGGAATGTAAGGAAAGTTGGGGAGGAGGCTGGGGAGTTTTTGAGGGGTCTGTGAAAGGGGGTAGGGTTAATGTTTTATCAGTGTTCCAGAGTGGCAAAGGTCAATGAAGGATACTGCGGGATCCTCAGGATTCTTCCAGATCCTCTTAGTAAACCTTTAAAATTTCACTTTTTTTGTGTCACAATCGTTGAGATGCGGACTTTTTACATATAGCCCCCTTTTATTTTTGTTTTTAAAAAATATCTTTAGATATTTTTTAATGCTATGGACTATTCTCCTGGATTCTCCTGCTATCCCACATCATTCTTGTGCTCCTTAAGAATCGATTGTGGCGAGCCCCCCCTTTCTTACTTGCAATGCTGTATTGTGGATTTTAGTGCTGCGCTATATGCTTTTTGTTTTTCATCTCTAAAAGACAGCAATCCATGGCCCAGGTGCCTCTGTCTATCCTAAGATTAGACTCCAAACGCCCGATGTAAAGTGATTTAACTGGGTAGGAAAGGCTCCTGCTCCATTAAACTGTTTGTGGTGCAGGCTGAATATTGACCAGCAAGTTTCCATCTTTCTCTCCATGACTTCACTCATTATCTTGCACACAGAACCCTTTTCCTCTTGGAAGCCTTTTACCATGCCACATCATGCCATCTCCTGTCAGTAAACCTCCTTGGTTTGAACTTTGCCCATTTTATTTATTTATTTATTTACTTTTTTTTTTTTTTTTTTATGTACGGCATTTGTACCCCACATTATCCCCAATAAGTTCGGGTTCAATATGGCTTACATCAAACTTTTAATGCAAATTAAAATAAGAGAACTATAACAAAAGTACAAAACAATAATAGGTAAGAACGTATAAGCAGTAAGGTGAATCATTTTGAAATAACAAATGAACTAAAAGAATAACAATCACCAACTGTGGCGAGGAATTCACTAAATAAGAATGCTTTCAACAGTTTATGAAATTTCAAGTAGTCAATAACAAATCTAAGTGACTTTGGTAGGGAATTCCATTTTCTAGTAACTTGGTATGTGACGCTTACATCATGAATATATCTGTAATGAAGATTTTTACAACATGGAAAATGGAGGAGAAGATAGTCTCTCGATATGAGATGAGGATTATGTAAAAGTAATTCTAACAAGTATTGCATATAGTCAGGTAAAAGACCAAATACAATTTGATAAACAAATGCACATAGTTTAAAGGTAACTCTTGCATTTATTAGAAGCCAATGCAGTTTGATTAAAAGAGGAGCTGACTTGATGAATTGAAGGGCTTTACATACGAGATGAGCCACAGTATTCTGAGCTGTTTGAAGATTTTGATGAGAACCTTTTAGACCTGAGTAAACAGCATTACAGTAATGAAAGATTGAACTAAAGAACGAAAAAGCATGTTAAAAAAGAAAGGCCTCAGTCTTTTCAATCTCCATCGAGAATTAAAGACACTAGAAATCACCACAGAAACATGAGGTTCCTACGATAGGCATTGATCAATAGTTATTCCCAAGGTTTTCATGGTGGAAGAAAAAGGGTAGGATACATTATCAGTAGTGAAGTTTTTATTAGTCAATGGGTGGGCAAAATTGGTTAGGAATAGAAACTTGGTTTTATCCTTATTCAGTTTTAATTCAAAGCCGGACTTAATTCTAGGCAAGTTTTCTTTAAATGGTATGTAAATAGTGACATCATCAGTGCAAATAAAGTTCTGCTGGAGGGGATTTTTCCTTCTGGTGATTGAGAAGCCCTGGAAAAGAGAAAGGATACCGTTTTCCTTTATGCTGTGCCCTGAGCTGTGATTCCCAGCTTTTGTGCAGCCAAAGGCAGTGGCCTAGGCATCACACTGTATAGAATCTGGTAGATAGAATATAATGGCAGATAAGAACTGTAAGAAGCATCTCATTTGCAAGATTTCCTTTCTGGTATAGTACCACAGATACTAGCTGCTCTTAAGCTCTCTAAGCAGTTATTTGCTCATAGGGAGCCTTTGTTCTTATCCAGTGCTTTCATGAAGTCTCTTACTATTTTGCATCTGCCATCTTTTTATGATTATACTCATAAGTCCTCCCTAAAGCAACAAGATACTCTGCACCAGCCCTTGTCAGCCTCAGTTTCTATCTTGTACGGTTCATTGTGGTTTTGGTTTCAGTTGTCTAGCTCTACTAATATTCACAATCCCTATAGATACTTTTATAAGATCTAGTTATTCTTTTTCACAAAGAATCTATCTGGTATTCTTCTATTATGTATACCGCCAAGGAGTTGAAGGCAACAACTGATAAATTCCTGTCATTCATATCTCATGCAGGACCCTGACACTTCCAACAAGATTTCTGAAAACAGTACAGCCCTGAGTCCTTGTCTTTAGATGCTATTCACATCGTTATTCTTGCTAGATGCATCAAACCAAACACTTCATTTGAAGTATGTTATTTCATAAATGTTTAATTACTACACAGATACAAAAGAATTACTTTGACTTCTGTGCTCTTTTAGGATGATTTCAAATGCAGTCTAGCTGAGTGACTCAAAACACTTAAGATTGAACAATTTGTATCACATAACATGCATGTTTATTCCAAAATTATTTTCCATTTGTACTCTCATTACTATTACTGAAACAGAAATTATTCAGCTCCCTCCTCCCTACCTTGATGAAAGCTTCTGTTTTTCCCATAATGTTTCTATTTATTTCTTTATACATGGGATATATTTTCAAAGACTTAGACCCATATCTGCCTAGGTAGAAATTTAGCCACCAGAAAGTGCATATCAGCTGAACAGAACTAAAGGCTACGGTGGTAAGAACCTCTATTATAACTAACATATTGAGGCAAATATTTAAAAGGGCTTACCTGGGTAACTTCTGAAATTATCCAGATAAGTCCTTATTTTTGGAAATCACCCATCAATCAACTAACAGGTTTTGGCTGGACAAGTTGATATCTGGCCAAAACATTTGAATTAATTAAAAAGGGGCTGTAGGGGGAAAGAAGGGTGTTGCTCAAGTTAGTTGGATAGCAACAATTTTCAGCCATTATGAAGGTAATTCTTTAAAGTGGGTGCCACCATTTAAGCACCAAATAGTCATGTAAATGACAAGATTACTGATGCATATGTGCATATAGACACATAAATGCCAACAATCGAGCTACATGCTATTCTATAAAAAGGCTTTAAATTGTTGATAATGCCTAGTTTGTAGGCAGATCATGGACAGTCTTTCTCTCTCTCCCATGTATCCCCCACCCACAGTCTTCACTCAGTTTCTCTCTCACATCCCTTCCACAGTCTTAGCACAGTTTCTCCCTTCACCTGGCTCCAGCAAAAGAAGAAACAGTGAGATTCCTGTTTCCCTGCCACAACTCGGCTTCCTGCATGCTTGAGCAACTTGGTGCTGGAACTTCAGGTTGGTCTTGCAGTTTCAAGTCTTATAAGACTTCAAACTGTGAGATCAACCTGAATTTCCAGCTCCGCAAATTGGCTCCCTTCAAGCTTGAGCTGCGTGGTGTCAGAAGTTCAGATTGGTCTCGCAGTTTCTAGTCTCAAGCTTTCAGAGAGCTGAGTCACAATGGGGAAGATTTTGATAATTGCCAAGCTTCTTCAGGCCAGAAAGAGTTTATAAACATCCGTGGAATCTGAAGGTAGACAAAGCTATGTGGCCAGATGGGATACATCCCAGGATACTGAGGGAGCTCAGGGAGGTCCTGGCGGGACCTCTTAAAGATTTATTTAATAGATCTTTATAGACCGGAAAGGTTCCGCGAGATTGGAGACGAGCGGATGTGGTGCCTCTTCACAAAAGTGGAGACAGGGAAGAAGTGGGAAACTACAAACCGGTAAGTCTCACGTCGGTGGTAGGAAAAGTAATGGAGTCACTGCTGAAAGAAAGGATAGTTAACTTTCTAGATGACAACGGGTTACAGGACCTGAGGCAACATGGCTTTACCAAAGGAAAATCCTGCCAAATGAGTCTCATTGACTTCTTTGACTGGGAGACATAAGAAATGGACGAAGGCCGTGCGCTAGATGTAATCTACTTGGATTTCAGCAAAGCCTTTGATACGGTCTCCCACAAAAGACTTGTGAATAAGCTGAAAGGGCTGAACTTAGGACCGAAAGTGGTGAACTGGATAGAAAACTGGTTGACCGACTGCTGACAGAGGGTGGTGGTAAATGGAATCTGCTTGGAGGAAAGGATGGTGAGCAGTGGGGTTCCTCAGGGGCCCATTTTGTTTAATATATTTGTGAGAGATATTGCTGAAGGTTTGGAAGGAAAGGTTTGCCTTTTTGCAGATGACACGAAGATAGCTAATAGAGTGGATACCCTGGAGGGAGTAGAAACGATGAGAAGGGATCTCCGAAAGTTAGAAGAATGATTGAGGGTCTGGCAGTTAAAATTTAATATGAACATCCAAACACGCAGCTCCTGTGTTCATATTTAAGTTGGACACTTGGGTTAAAATTTAATGCCAAGAAGTGCAGAGTGATGCATTTGGGTTGTAGAAACCCAAAAGAGAGATACCGAATAGGAGGGGAGAGATTAGCAAGCTCGACTCAGGAGAGAGACCTTGGGGTGTCGGTGTTGAAGGATATGAAGGTGAAGAAACAATGTGACAAGGCGATGGCCGTGGCTAGAAGGATGCTAGGCTGCATAGAGAGGGGGTATAACTAGCAGAAGAAAGGAGGTGTTGATGCCCCTCTACAAGTCATTGGTGAGGCCCCACTTGGAGTATTGTGTTTAGTTTTGCAGGCCGTATCTGGCTAAAAATGTAAAAAGACTGGAAGCGGTGCAAAGAAAAGCTACGAAAATGGTATGGGATTTGCGTTGCAAACCATACGAGGAGAGACTTGCCGACCTGAACATGTATACCTTGGAGGAAAGGAGAAACAGGGGTGACATGATACAGACATTCAAATATTTGAAAGGTATTAATCCGCATACGAACCTTTTCCGGAGACGGGAAGGTGGTAGAACTAGAGGACATGAATTGAGGTTGCAGGGGGGTGGGGGGCAGACTCAGGAGTAATGTCAGGAAGTATTTTTTCACAGAGAGGGTGGTGGATACGTGGAATGCTTTCCCGCGGGAGGTGGTGGAGATGAAAACAGTAATGGAATTCAAACATGCGTGGGATAAACACAAAGGAATCCTGTTTAGAAGGAATGAATCTATGGAATCTTAGCAAACATTGGGTGGTGATGCCAGTATTTGGAGAATAAATCCAGTGCAGGACGGACTTCTACGGCCTGTGCCCTGAGAAAGGCAGGGACAAATCAAACTCGGATTTACATCTAAAGTATTACATACCATGTAAAATGAGTTTATCTTGTTGGGCAGACTGGATGGACCTTTCAGGTCTTTATCTGCCATCATTTACTATGTTACTTTGCTTTTTTCCATTATGTCTCAAAGACGTCCAAGTCTTAGGAACGCCCAAGTCCCACCTTCACCATGCCTCCGATACGCCCCTCTCAGATATGGCCAGACTTTGGTTAGAGACGTCCAAAATCGGGTTTCAATTATACCGATTTGGACGTCTGTGAGAGATGGACGTCCAAGTGCCGATTTATGTCGGAAGATGGATGTCCATCTCTTTCGAAAATGAGCCTGAAAGCTAACATGGATTTAGTCAGGGGAAGACTTGCTTCACCAATCTACATTTCTTTGAAGGGATGAATAAACATGTGGATAAAATTGAGCTGGTTGATATTGTATGTCTAGATTTTCAAAAGGCATTTGACAAAGCAGCTCATGAAAGACTCCTGAGGAAAGTAGAGTCATTGTAGATTAAAAATTGGTTAAAAGATGGAAAACAGAGAGTAGGGTTAAATGGTCAGTATTCTCAATGGAGAAGGGTAGATAGTGGGGTTCCCTAGGAGTCTGTGCTTAGACCACTGCTTTTTAACATATTTATAAATGATCTAGAGATGGGACCAGCTAGTGAGATAATTAAATTTGCCGGTGATTCAAAGTTATTCAAAGTTGTTAAATTACAAGAGGATTGTGAAAAATTGCAAGAGGACCTTACAAGACTGGAAGACTGGGCATCAAAATGCCAGATGACATTTAATGTGAGCAAGTGCAAAGTGATGCATGTGGGAAAGAGAAACCTGAACTCTAGCTATGTGATGCAAGGTTCCACATATGGAGTCACCGCCCAGGAAAAGGAACTAGGTGTCATCACTGATGATTCATTGAAACCCTCTGCTCAGTGTGCAGCGGCGGCTAAGAAAGCAAATAGAATATTAGGAATTATTAAGAAAGGAATGGAAAACAAAAATGAGAATGTTACAATGCCTTTGTATTGCTCCATGGTGTAACTGTACCTTAAATAGCATATGCAATTCTGGTCACCGCATCTCAAAAAAGACATAGCGGAATTAGAAAATGTACAGAGAAGGCTGAAAAAAAATGATAAAGGGGATAGAACAACTTCCCTATGAGGAAAGGCTAAAGCAGTTAGGGCTCTTCAGCATGGAGAAGAGACAGCTGGTGGGAGATACGATAGAGATCTATAAAATACTGAGTGAAGTGGAACACAATGAAACTAGAAAGTAGTAAATTTAGAACAACAGAAAATATTTCATTACTCAATGTGTAATTAAACTCTGGAATTCATTGCCAGAGAATGTGGTTAAAGCAGTTAAATTGGCAGGGTTTAAAAAAGGTTTGGATAATTTCCTAAAAGGAAAGTCCATAAGCCATTAGTAAGATGGACCTGGGAAATTCCACTGCTTATTTCTAGGATAAAACAAAAACTGTGCCCACGCTCTGTCGAGCTTGAAATATATATCAAAATATTTAAACACACATGAATGCAAGTATGTTTATTACTTGCTTTTTTTCAGTGTCTATAGTGGAGTAGTCTCATATATGTCACACGGACAAAATGGTTTTTCTTCACCCAATGACTGGGTGTATTACCCGTGTGCGTGGTCTAATCATTGACTCAACCTCCACCGACCTTCACTATTCACTTATTTTTATATTAATTAATCTCTCTATAACAAAAAATGTAATCAAAAAAGTTTATGTAGCACTTAACTTGAGCGGGTTGGTGCTCTCTAAACCCCGACAGGTCCCCGTTTCGTAACAACATTTTTGCACTTTAGAATTGGTGACTCCCCCTTGACAAAGTTGTTACGAAACGGGGACCTGTCGGGGTTTAGAGAGCACCAACCCGCTCAAGTTAAGTGCTACATAAACTTTTTTGATTACATTTTTTGTTATAGAGAGATTAATTAATATAAAAATAAGTGAATAGTGAAGGTCGGTGGAGGTTGAGTCAATGATTAGACCACGCACACGGGTAATACACCCAGTCATTGGGTGAAGAAAAACCATTTTGTTCGTGTGACATATATGATACTACTCCACTATAGACACTGAAAAAAAGCAAGTAATAAACATACTTGCATTCATGTGTGTTTAAATATTTTGATATATATTTCTAGGATAAGCAGCATAAAATCTGTTTTACTGTTTTGGGCTCTTGCTAGATACTTGTGACCTGGATTAGCCACTGTTGGAAACAGAATACTGGGCTTGATGGACCTTTGGTCTGTCCCAGTGTGGCAACACATGTGCTTATGTAGTCCCCTTCAAGCAGAAAAGAGCATCTGGAATGAATTTAAATGGCCACTCCCCCTTCTTGCTCCCCTCCCATAGAACTATGAGTGGCACAAACCAAAAAGATTTTGTAACACAATTAATACTGATCTTGAGGCCACAAATGGGTTTCTTGCAATAAAATAATATCTCAACAAAGCTTTTTAAGCTCATTAAAAATAATGCTCTCTTTACCTGGACCATTAAGACCATTAACAATCCATGTCCCCACCTTGACAGTAACCTCTGATTCCTGTCTTCCCTTCCCAAATCTCACACCCCCTGCTGTAATACACCAACCTCCTCCTTCTCTCCTCCTCAACTCCCCTTCCTCTGCTCCCCCCCCCCCCCCCAAAAGACCAGCATGCTGGCTATTCCTCTCCTCAGCCAGCCCTCCCTGTGGAGGAAGTCACTCATTGCCAAGAGGGGCTTAAACAAAATTCTGTCCTTGTGACTTTCACTGTCTCCCACTAAAAGAACGAATTGCATTCAAAGTTTGTATCCTGGTCCACAAAATCATATACGGGGAAGCTCCAATCTACATGTCAGACCTTATAGACCTGCCTACTAGGAACGCAAAAAGATCATCATGCACATTCCTTAATCTCCATTATCCTAACTGTAAAGGGCTAAAATATAAATCCACATACGCGACCAGCTTCTCATACATCTGCACGCAGCTATGGAACGCACTACCAAAGGCCATAAAAACAATGCTAGACCTGACTATTTTCCAAAGGCTACTGAAAACAGATCTTTTCAAGAAGGCATACCATAAATATCCATCTTAAATACTATATAATAACATTAAACACGAACTAAACAAAACTGAACTTTTATCACATGATTGCTTAACCTCTTTGCTATTAATGATCAAGCACTACCACTTTAAAACTTATATCGAATAGTGTATCTCTATAGTTGATGTCCTAATGTATGCTACAATCCAATTTATTACTCAGGAACCATCATGTAATACCATAATGTATTCCTTTTTTACTATGTATGTATGCACAGGGTATATATTTATACTATGATCTGCTCCATATATACTATGTTCCATGTATGTTACCATGTATGTATGCACCTTAACACAACATCATTTGTAATTCTGTTACCCGGAAATGGCAACCGTCATTACGGCAAATATAAGCCACATTGAGCCTGCAGGTTGGTGGGAAAATGTGGGATACAAATGCTACAAATAAATAAATAAATAACACATAAAATGAAATCACAATTTTCTTATCCCAATCATTATCAAGTAACTTTCAATATATTGCTATCCTTATTTCTTTGAGCAAAAGAAAACAACAACATATAAAACACACAAGTTAAACCATATTTAGACTGTAGAAAAAGTAGAAAAATCCTAATGACAATCAGTCCAAGAGAAATTCAGATGTCCAGCCCCCTGGCTGACAACTGACCCTTAGCTCTAGTTCCTGGAACTTAATTCCAGATCTGACATGGAGATCTCTAAGCAGAAAGTGTAGGGTTCCCCACAATTGCAGGCAGATTAGTGTACCCCAGTTCAGCAAGGGCTTTCCAAGCCTTGGCAGCCATTTGAACCCTCTTTGAGATGTCTGAAACTGTAAGCAAAAGTCCAAAAGAGAACAGCCACCGATACCGAAGATTAGCTGACTGAAGAAACTGCATCCCCCACTCAGATATTTGCATTTCAACATTGTAGTGTGTGCCAAACCTTGATACACCACAAACTTACAATTATTCCATATTATTTCCTTCAGCTGATGGGATTTTCGCAAAATCTCCTCTTTCAGGGTAAAATCACGGAAACAAACTACAGTGTCCCTTGCAGCCAAGTCCCTGGTTTTTAGAACTCCTTTAAAGTGTAAATTACATCTCTGGGATCGATTTTCCAAATCCTCAATCATACTCAAGAAAGCCTTATGATCCTATTAATGTTTATGCTTAAGTTCTGGTAAACCTTGCACATCAGCTTCAGTCATATATGAGTGCTCTTCTGTTCCTTCAGTTCTGTGACCAATCTTGAGCACTTCATATGTGCGATCTGCCATTGTGGCCTAGACATTCCTCTAGTCTGCCTTCATTTCTATTTTTAGTGCCTTGAACCAATGTGCCACCTCCTTCTTAGTTACGTTGCCATCACTAGTGGCACTCACCATGAGGTCCTGCACTTCAGAATCAGATTGTTCTGGTGCCATCTCTGTAGCGTCTACAGACACCTTACCCTCCAGTGAGCGCCAACTGTCAACTCATTCCAGGGAATACTTACATTTCTCCAAATGCTTTCTAGTCACCATTGACCTGTCTCTCGTTCCTGTGTGATCTTTGGGGATCACCACACTCAAATGGGGGAAACAAATATCCTCTTTTATTAACTGCCCTGATAAAGCTTCTCCATTAAGCTGCCATTCCCTCAAGATGACATCACTTCCTCACGCTTTTTTTCAACTTTATGTCTCAAGATGTCTTGAGGATGAAATGAAAGCAAAGTGCATCATCTTGTACATGATACAGTAGATATCCCATTTTGACTGCTTTTTATCCTCAAAACATATTCTAATTGATACTGATTGCGTTATTGCTCCACATGCTTTTGGCATTGATATATTCCTTTGATGCAACACTTGGACAGTAGCAGCTGCCACCTTTTAAATGTTATTGCTATTAATCACAAATGACATAATAATACGCAATAGCAAAACCTTAATTTGAACTTATAGTCTGTTGACACCAAAAGAGCAATACTAACATTATGTGCCCATACCTACCTGCCCTTTGCACACATAAATGCACAGAAAAGCATCACTTATACTCGTTTGCCCTCTAAGTATTATTCTATAAGAGCAAATGTACGTGCTATAGTGCATACCTGCAAGGGGGTACAAATGTTGGCATGGGCAAAACATGGGTAGGGCTCCTAGTTACACATTTCGGACTAGATTCAGTAAATAGCACCCAAATTTGGGCATTGAAAGAAATAGCGCTGAGTGTTACTCTATAAATGGTGTTCTGAGTAACCACTGTTTATGGAATAGTGCTTAGCACTGGGATCTGTGCCAGCTGAAACCTGGTGTAAATCCTTGTGCCTAGATTTGGCACAGATCACCTGCATTCTCTAATACTGCACGCATCTTTAATGAATGCCCCTGACCTACCCATGCCCCTCCCATGGCCCCTTTTCAGTGGTGTACTGACTCATTACTCAATTAAACTGCACACACAAATTGGGCACATGCCCAAATTTGCACAGGTAATTTTGAGCACCATTTATAAAATTTGAGGGATAACTTACAGAATACTTTTACATATGCTCAAGATGCATTAAGGCAGCCACAGTTATGCCCGATCTATAGCTCTTACAACTGCAGGCACCTAAATGTTAGATGCACTGATTACTGGATTATGTGTGTATTTTATAATGACATTCGGGAGCTCATTTTCAAAAGAGAAAAACATACAAAAAGTGGCTTAAATCTGAATCCGGATGTTTTTCTCACAAAACATCCAATTGGTATTTTTGAAAACAAATATTTAGATGTTTTTTTTATGAAATCCATCAAAATGCCTTCAAATCACAAGGGGGCATGTCAGAGGTGTGTTAGGGGTCGAGTCTGGTGTTCCTAACACTTGGGACATTTTTTTTTAGCCATAATGGAACAAAACAAAACCATCCAGAACTAAAACTAAGATGTTTTGAGCTAGACATGTTTTTATAGCAAATAAGGCACAAAAAGGTGCCCTAAATGACCACATGACCACTGGAGGGAATCAGGGTTGACCTCCCCTTAATACCCCAGTGGCCACTAACCCCCTCCCACCCCCCAAAAATGACCTATGTGCACCAAATGCCACTTGACACACATCCATTACGCCCACCCAAAAATAGAAAATATTTTTCAGATGCGCGTATCGGACGCACACCAAAAATGAAATTACCGCAAGAGTCACACAGTAGTTGGGCAGTAACTCAATTTTGGTGTGCGCTGGGTGTACGTAGACACTTATGCGGCTTAGTAAAAGGGCCCCTATGTGATATGGCAATTGAACCTGGTCATGGCCTGGGGTTGATAGAACCTTATACGTCACCTCAAGATGCCTGGAGACTGGATAACGTGAGGAAGGGGTTCTCCACTCAGAGAGATGAAGATCCTGAAGAATCTGATTTACTGACTGAGCAAGGAATTCTCTTGGTGTACCAGAAGACTGAAGAATGATTTGAAAATATTTTTGCTGCAAGGAATCTAGGTGGAGGACAGTGACAGAGCTGAAGAGATGTTTTATTAAAAAAAATGTTATGAGTATTCATCCAGCTGGTCCTCCAATGTTGGCAAGACTTGTAGCATTGGAGAGAGCTGAGGACTAAGGGAGGCATCTTCCATTGGTTCAATGTTTCAGCTGTGTGGACAAGCTGGACTGAGGAATGAACGTCTATTTCTGGGGAATAGGAAATGGGGGGGGGGAGGCAGGAGAGGAGACACTCCACTAGGAACAGGAGACCCCTGTTTTGGGGAGGGGAGAGGCAGGAAGACAGAGGGCTCAGGAATAGAGACAGGAATACGCTGTCCTTAGAGAAGGGAAGTTGTACCTTGTACAGTGCTAGGAGCTGAAAAATCGTTGAATTATTTGGAAGCTTACTTATGGTATGAGGTGGATCTTGAAGATAGAGAACAGGCATAGCAGAGGTAGGGCACTGTGCCTTTGCCTGTTTTGGTAGAATATCAGACCGGGAAACAGCTGAAATAGTGCTAGGATGCTTCTTTACCTCATGTTGACTAGGAGAAGAGGAAGACATCTTTTTGCACTATTTCTTCTTGGCAGGAGAACAATCAACATTGGAATAAGGAAAAATGTCCCTCCCCAAATCAGATTTTTACTTCTCTTTTTTTTTTTTTGCACATGTACTGAATTACATTTTATTGCTGCATTTGAAAGCTATGATTCCACAGATTGGGGCAAGGTAGGGGTAAAACTGTAGTCCCACTGCTTAGGGAGCTGGGTTCTGATGGATGCTGCTGGTCCTGAAGGAGGAACTGCTTCTGAGAAGAAACAGCTGCCATGGAGGGTGTCGTCAGTAGAGCTATAGAAGGGCTTGGTAGTGGAGAAAAGGCAGGGTTGACATTTTTTGCTGACATGCTGAAGAGAAAAAAATCAATTATGCTGAGGCTGGAAGAGGGCTTCAAACACCTAGACAATTTTGGATGATGTCGGCATATACCCTAGCAGTCAATGGGGAATGCCAATGTTCAGTAACACATGTCTTCAAAGCTTGGAATGTCTGTCCCACATAGACAAGTTTACATGGACACATGCCTGGATAAGCATTGAATCCTTGAGTTCACATATTTGGAAAGGTCAAGAAAAATAAATATTATATTTCTAGCATTTTTCCATACCAAGAGAATTTGTTTTCACAACTGCTTGTTGTGTTTTTTTTTAATAGATCAAATTATTGATGACAGTAAACTACATTAAAAACAGTGTCAGCAGCAGTTTCCATAATTCTCTTGATATGCCACTTACAGTGTTATAAGCTCCATTTATAGAAATGGAATTGTGGTTTCCTTGACAGTAAATAGGAAATGAACAAACAAGCTACAGGAGTTTTGCATTAGGAAAGTTTGAAAAGTAGATTATAACCAATTAGATTTAACAGATATCTAGAAACAAACAGACAGTTCTGACAGATACTCATCTGCAATAGCATTAACGGAAGGCCTCTCCTACTACAACAAGAAGGGTAATGCTTTATGAGAGCAATGTGTGAGAGGGGGGTTCTTAATATTACTATGCATACTTCCCTCTATGATCTAACCTGTCCCAATGTTTTCCTTGTCAATGTATGCACACTGATTCACATTATGACCTTCACCCAGCCTTTTATCAGATTCTTTGAAGATCTATGATGTATATGTTCTCTCTGCAGTCTGTTCAAAATAAATCTGAAACTGCTGACATTTCTGCCATCATTGAAAAAACAGAAGATACAATACAAAAAAATACAAACTCCCCCTCCCCCCCCAGTAAAAAAAGGACTGAACAGAATAAGAAGGACAGATAGGCCTGGCAAAAGTCATGGCAACAAGTAGAATTTTACTGGAATAAGAAAAGAGTAGAGAAACATAAAAGCACACAGAAAATCTAATAAAAATTATGGATTAAGAAGAAAAATCCGTTGGACAAGTGATTTAACTTGTGAGCTTCAGTACACTTCTCAATTAAATTAAAAGAATCAACCCAAACCCAGGCTAAGAGCTCAGGCACACATTATGAAGAGATTTCATTATGCAGATGGCACATAAGCCAAAACGAAGCAAAATTAAGGAGGGAAGTTAGGCTGTCACAGTGGCCACATCTCGTCTTTGTCAACCACAATGTGGTCCAAGGTCAGACAAGGAGACAGAGTGCTCCCACACCGATGAAGAGAAAGCAGTGGGAATGCAGGGATTAAGTAAGAACTGCAGGAAGCCCAGATCAAAATGATTAGGTTTCACAGCGACAAAATAGATTTTATGGTTGCTAAATCAAGGCATACACAGTACAAAAAGTGTAGTTTACAGAATTTGATTTTCCAGCTTTCTTATAATCAAAGAGATTTACAATGAAAATTTTAAGTTATAAAAGAAAGGAATGCCATAAAATAATAGAAATGCTCATAAACTATGAGACCAATCACTTACCCTTTCATTCTCTACAAAATCTCCCAAGATACATCTTAATTACAGAAGACCCTAAGTTGATACTAAGTAAATACTAAATACCCTCAACAGCTTTCTGGAAAAAATACGCTTTTAATTTCCCTTTAAATTGTTTCAAGGAGGTCTCCATACACAACTCTATTAGTAAAGAATCCCATCAACTGTGCCCTTGAATTGTTAGGAATTGCAAGCAAATGAGCAGTACTTAATCTCAAAGTCCTTCCTTTAATAGCCATCAGGCTTGCAGGTCTCTTATATATTTAGGTACAGTAGGATTTTTTTTTTCTTTTTGTTTCTGGAAGGTTCAGAATTATTTTTAAAACAAGTTGAAAAAGGACTTGAACATGAGTCCCTTGGGTCACAGTACACTACTCTAACCACTAGGCCACACCTCAGATCTTTTTGCTGTTTCGTTCAAAATAGTAATAATACCTGTAGGTCATGTAGAGGGGCATAATCGAAAGGGACGCCCAAGTTTTGTTGAGGACATCCTCGCAAAATGTCCCGAAGGAGGGGCGGAGAAACCTGCATTATCAAAACAAGATGGATGTCCATCTTTCGTTTTGATAATACGGTCGGAGACGTCCAAATCTTGAAATTTAGGTCGTCCTTTGAGATTGTTGTCCCTAGACTTGGTCGTTTCTGATTTTCAGCGATAATGGAAACCAAGGCCGCCCATCTCAGAAACGACCAAATGCAAGCCCTTTGGTCATGGGAGGAGCTAGCATTTCTAGTGCACTGGTCCCCCTGACATGCCAGGACACCAACCAGGCACCCTAAGTGGCATTGCAGTGGACTTCATAAAATGCTCCCAGGAACATAGTTCCCTTACCTAGTGTGCTGAGCCTCCCAACCCCCCCTAAAACCCACTACCCACAACTATACACCACTACCATAGCCCTTACAGGTGAAGGGGGCACCTAGATGTGGGTACAGTGGGTTTCTGGTGGGTTTTGGAAGGCTCGCTGTTTCCTCCACAAACGTAACAGGGAGGGGGATGGGCCTGGGTCCGCCTGTCTGAAGTGCACTGCACCCACTAAAACTGCTCCAGGGACCTGCATACTGCTGTGATGGACCTAAGTATGACATCTGAGGCTGGCATAGAGGCTGGCAATCAATATTTTGAAAGATATTTTTTGAGGGTGGAAGGGGATTAGTGACCACTGGGGGAATAAGGGGAGGTCATCACCAATTCTCTCCGGTGGTCATCTGGTCATTTCAGGCACCTTTTTGTGGCTTGGTCGTAAGAAAAACAGGACCAGGTAAAGTCGTCCAAGTGCTCATCAGGGACGCCCTTTTTTTACATTATGGGTCAAGGATGTCCATGTGGTATGCACGCCCAAGTCCCGCCTTCGCTACAAAACCCCTTGAACTTTGGCTGTCCTTGTGACGGAAAGCAGTTGGGGATGTCCAAAATCGGCTTTCCATTATACCGATTTGGACGACCCTGTGAGAAGGACGCCCATCTTCCGATGTGTCGAAAGACGGGTGTTCTTCTCTTTCGAAAATGAGCCTGATTGTCATTGGTGCAGTCATTGCACAACAAAGCTATTGGGAGTGATACCTCTGTGGGAGAGCATTTTATTTATTTCAAAGTTTTCTAACTATACTAAGACCAGAACACTGCACCAATGACTTTATGGCCAGAATACTAAGATAAATTTTTAAAACAACCCAGGAATATAAGACCTTTGAAGTTGAGGTGATGAAATATTTTGACACCAGCAAAATAGGTCTTCAAAAAGATCTGGGTTTCCCAGAGGGTACCTGGTAGGAGCCTATTATTTATTAAAAAACCATGAGCGCCTACTGCCCGTTATTGTTAATATGGATTGCATTTGAGTGGCCATCCTCACCTCCACCTTCCAGTGTTCCAGAATTCCCACTTCCCTACGTAGATCTTCGTATCCGCCTCATCAGAATCCGCAACCTTGCAGCAGATTTGGAAGAAATAGCTCCGGGTGAACCTGGTTCTATTCATTTTTCTACAGTACAGAATTTGAAGAGCAACATCAGTGAGCTGCTTGACATTCTACATTTGTATTTCCCGAATCAAGCCAGATAAATGCCACAAGTAGTTCCGCCGCTGTTCACTCCAGAGGAACTCATTCCCTTACAGACTATTTCTCTTCATAAAGTTCCTATTCCAATACCACCTTTCCCAACCACTCCTGTGAAAGTTTTGATACCACCATCCTCCCCCGCTAGCAAAGTTCTCCGCAGGGAACCAACTGCTGAGAACCTTGCTGCCCCTGACGACATCAAGGAACCAGATCCTCAGAACACTGAACTTTACCCTTACCCTGTTGATAAGTGTGACTCAGAACAGTTATCTGAAACCAATTCTCATTGGTCCAACGACTTTGATGGCACTTTTCTGGAAGGCGACACCGTTCCAGACGATACGGATGCCAACAGTGTTGTTTCAGCAGCAGTAACGGTGTTACATCAGTACACCCTCTTCTTCTGCTTTCCATCTGCTCGACTGTTTGCTGTTGGACTTGTGTGCATGATCATACTTTGTATAGGTTTGGTTTTGTTTTTCACTACCCTGTTTACCTATACTGCTGACAGTAACCTCTTAGATCTTTGGATCTCACTCACTGCCTTTCCCACTGGCAACGTTACTTTGCCCGTTGGAAACGCCACGGTACTTGCAACTACTTCGGTACTTGCATCTACCCCAGCGGTACTTGCGACTACTTCGGTACTTGCGACTACCCCTGCAGTACTTGCAACTACTTCTGTACTTGCAACTGCTACTGCTCCCCCCATCTACTACAGCAGCCTACACAGAGCCCCAACAGAACACCACATTCACACGCCTGTTTAGACACACATCCTTCCAAACGATCACAAAGATCAGTCCCATTGCCACCAGTAATCCTACCCCCTGGGCAGACGCATCTGCCACAACAGACTTTTCAACTGGCAATCCTACAGTGCCTATTGAAAATCCTGCAGCTACTCCTGTCCTCACTAATTCTTCTATTTTGCATGCTACAAGTGTTCCCAATAATAGCAGTAGCTCGGTCCATACTGTCCCCAATCGTACAACTGCTTTTGAGGATAGTGTTACCTTGCTTGAATTACGACCCACCCCTCCTCCTTATCCTTTGGTTCCTGATAGTGACGTTCCTCCTCCCACGAATACTACCTTAGCCTCTCCAGGTACCAGAGTCCCAGCTACTCGTCCTCCTAGATAGCTCAGCATCCCAAAGGTGCTACCAATATATGTCCCGTGGAAGAGAATCTCCACCATTGTCGCCTTTCAATTTAGGTGAACAGGTAATCCCTGTACCCCCAGAATACCTTCTGGATCCTCGTGAATTATTATTTCCCCATTGGGACCCCGCTCCAGAAGACAATCCCAATTGGGATCCCCTCACTCGATATCAGACACTGTGTGAACCTTTACTTGAGAATTGGACACTTGGCCCCAGTCGAACTGTTACTCACACTCTGGTATTATTTGGAGGAAGTTTGGGTCTACAAGTGGAACAGACCGACGATCTCCTAATAAGACCAGAAACTGGTGACGTGGTAGATTTTTGGTTATTCACATACGCCGTAATTGACACTGATTGGATACCTTTTCTGTTTCTCAGAGAGGTTGGATTGGGACCTTTGGAAATATATAGTCTCTTTGAAGTACCCGATCCCATTGAAAGAGGGGCTATTAGAGTTTACCCCCCATACTCAAGTTACGCCTTATGATATATCCAGCCTTGATATATTTTGGAATACTGATTGTTGTAATAGCAGCTCTTGCTAAGACCCTAGGGATAATTTTGTTGCTTACCTTAATCATTAGCCGTCATTTACCCTTCGTACAATCTTGATACAGTGTTTGATTATGAAAACGACCAACATGAAGTGCCTGGCCCTTTTCTTATGTGTGCTCACCATGCCCATTGTACATGGAGCACAGGATTTAGAAAAATTTCTGCAACAATTTACGACCACTTATGAAATAACATTACCCACCACAAAAGACACGATCACAATAACCCTTGATGTGTGTGCTTACACAATGTGTGGGGAACATCCTGTACAGCAATATTTGTCAGCTTTTGAGGTATACCTGTGTCCCTTCTCCAATTGCGGAAGTTGGGCACAAGTATGGTGGTATACAGGATCATGGATTCCATATTCAGGTAGTGAGATTCCAGATCTCAAAAAGAGCATTTCTATCATGAAATTGCGAGTGAATGGCCTCTGTCCAATGACCAAATGTAATCAAGTGGCTATCACTTTCAGAGGAGTAACGGCTGTTACATACAGAACTTATTCCTTAGGAATTGATGCCTCAGGTAGAGACCCTGTTGGAAAATTCAAGATTGTTCCACCCCCAGCCCAACCAGAAAAGAATCCTTTGATGCCAACTAAAATCCCAGAAGTAAAGATTCCTTACCAGATTGTGCCAATTAATAATTCCAAAGATTTAGTGGCACTAGAAACAGGATTTGGGGAGACAAACCTATGGCTCGAATGGGCGCATTATACTACAAAGAGTTTGAATGTCTCTAATTGTTATTTTTGTTCCCATGCAAGAGCAGAACCAACAGTAGTTCCTTTCCCTTTAGATCTCCGCAATGATCCAGATGGGTTTTGGTGTATGTTAGAGTTATTGCAGGTAAAAGAGGAAGTCAATCAGTCTTGTCAGCATCTTGACGAGCACCACCCCTACCTACCCCCTCGGATGAGGGTCCCGCCCGCATTCAGGATCCCAGATCCCGCAACCAGATATCATACATGTCTGGAACGATATGGGGTGAAAAATACACGGTTTCTAGGAAATTTGACCAATTGTAACACAACCCTAGAAAAAGGGACTCTACGAAATCTAAATCTCACAGATTTTTCACAAGCTAGAGCAGACATATGGTGGTATTGTGGAACCCGTACTATCCACCATACACTTCACAGAAGTTGGACAGGCAGATGTGCTTTAGTCAAATTGGTAATTCCAATTGTAATAGCATCTTTGCTCCCTCCTCATAGCAGCTCTTCCTCACGAGTGAAGAGAAATGCAATGCCTGGATCTTTTGATGATCGGGTCTATATAGATGCAATTGGAGTTCCAAGAGGGGTTCCTGATGAGTTCAAAGCCAGAAACCAAATAGCTGCAGGATTTGAATCAGCTTTCTTTTGGTGGGCTACTATAAATAAGAATTTAGACTGGATCAACTACATATATTACAATCAGCAGAGATTTGTGAACTACACTAGAGATGCAGTTCAAGGAATTGCAACACAATTAGACGCCACCAGCAGGATGACGTTGGAAAATAGATTAGTTCTTGACCAGATTTTAGCGTCAGAGGGCGGGGTGTGCCGGAAAATAGGTACACAGTGTTGCACCTTTATCCCCAACAACACTGCTCCGGATGGATCAATCACCAGAGCTTTGGAAGGTTTAACCTCACTGTCACAAGAATTGGCAGAAAACTCTGGCGTTGATACATCTTGGACAGGTTGGATGGATAGAGCTTTTGGTAAGTGGAAAACATTTATCATTTCAGCAGCCACGACCATAATCATAGTGGTAGCAATTTTTGTATTAGTAGGATGTTGCATAATCCCTTGTGCTAGAGGCTTAGTAGAACGCTTAATTGAAACTGCAATAATGAAAAAGACAACAGCTGGACAATATGTCCTGTACGAAAATCTCCTTCCCAACACCACAGGAGATAATACATTGGACTATCTCCCTCTGAGAAGGACCAATCGCTATGCAAATGCTAGAGACATGGTAGAAATGTCTGCAACTGTATAATCAAATACAGCACACAGGGATGCAATATAGAACGTTAAGCTTTATGAAATGATGCAATAAAAACAAAGAAATATAACTATATAATCAATGCAAAACTCTATATTTAACCTATAATCAGTATATAACCAAAGGAATGATTGATTGTTATGAAAATATATATACACACCTATATAAGAGTAAGAATAGAACCTGCATACTAATGGGTTGAGGAAAAGTACTTGGTTATAAAAGAAATGACTACCTATGTTATGATCTGTATCTCAGTAATTTGACCATATCAGGTTTTATAATAGACTCTGCAGAACAACAGTTTTATAAGGATACCTTCTGGAATGGATGGTACCATGGTACTCAACCCTGGTGTCACCCTATGGGATAGGGTGAAGAGGGGAATGTTAATATGGATTGGAGCTTGAATATCCACTGGAATAGTGGTAAGCCAGGTTACAGGACTTTGGTCAGCAGAGAAACCTTGACTAGGCCTGATAACCCACTAATGGTATAACAATTGAGAACCTACAAACGCAGGACTATATGATGAAGTCTTAATAAAACCTGAAACAAATTACAAATTGAATATGGCATATATGATGATAGAACAATAGATAAAAATGGTTTGTAAAATCTAGCTTGTATCTGTATAACATGGCACGCAGGTCATAAGATTATATAAAAATAGGTTATGAAACTGCATGTTTCTATAAAAGATAAAACAAGATGTTCAGGGTGACGGGAAAGATGTGAAGTTTTGAAATAGCAAAAGCAAGAGATGTTTACCGGAAAAGACAGTTGGGTGCAGATGGACACCTGGGCGGATGTTTCATAATAACTAGAACAGGAAAGAAGTTGGTACAAGATGTTACAAAAAAGTACAGATGACCATCTGCCGGAAAAGGGAAAAAAAATTGGTACAGAGATATTGGCCAATAAGATGAAAAAAATAGGTACTGCCATAAGCATCTATTGAGATCCATGCCTATAAAAGAGCAGACATTCAGACAGAAAAGTTAGAAGCTTCTTCAGCACTTGACTGACAGCAGAGCTCTGTACATTTGAACCCAGATGTACTGTATGTATTGAACTGAAGACATTCTCTTGGTAAGAATAAATAAGATATTATTCATGAAAACTATCTTTGTCTTTATTCCTACATACTGTATTATATGTACTCTTTCCTTATTATGTGTTATACACAATTAAGCCACACTCACTGAACTACAGACTAAATTGAACCATATAGGTATATATATGTGGGAACATAAATGGCCCAGAATACACCTAGATCCAGAAAGACAGAAAGCAGTGGTCATGGGGATCAGGTTTGAATTGCGACAGCTGATGCCTCCCCAGAACAGACCCCCATGGGACGGGGTAACCCTGAAGGTTAGGGAAACAATTCAAACCCTTTTAGATGAGTTAACGCTATTTACCCCTCCGTGTAGAGGGGTCAATAAGGGGTCTAAAAGAGGTCGAAAGAAACATTATCAAATACTAGCATAACTGTTTTCATCTAAGTATTATTATTGGGCATGAGAATTAATGCCAGCCTTAGAGCTGGTATAAGTGTTAAAGCTTAAATGCCACATATATCCAAATAACTTCTAGAATGTATAAATCCTGCCCATGTTCTACCAAACCTACCCAAGCTCCACCTATGTCTATGCCCCCTTCAAATATGCACTCATTTAATAGGATATTTAAAGAATAGCACTCAGGCAGAATTTTGGTGTATGTGCCATTACTCTAATCATTTAGGGGTCCTTTTACAAAGCAGCACTAAAAAGTGGCCTTAGCCTATTATGTGGGTCTTTCCTGCATGCTGAAGCCATTTTTAGTGCACAAGTAAAATGGCTGATTTTCAAATTTTGTATTATTGGCCATATGCTAATCTTTAAACAAGCCAAAAGCACAAACAGGTAGAAATCTCTGTGTGTGTAGTCCAAAGTCCAAAGCAAGAGTAGAGGATGCCAATGGGATGAAGTCAAAGAGTCCTTTATTCAAAGCATCAGTAACTGGACTACATGCAGTCAATATTTCGGCAGGAAAACCACGTGCTTCAGGGGTCACAATACAACTTGCCAAGCAAAGGTAAAAAACTGAGAGAAGCCTTGTGCAAAACACTAGCACAGCCAAATAAATCTGTTGTCTGATGGATACAGTAGTGCCTGACAAACAACCAGCAATCCAATACACTAGTGTTTTGCACCAGGTTTCTCTGAGGTTTTTATACCTTTATTTGGCAAGCTATATTGTGACTCCTGAAGCAGGCAGTTTTAATGCTGAAACACGGACCGTGTTGGGTCCAGTTACTGTGCTTTGAATAAAGGACTATTTGACTTCATTCCATTGGCTGGTTGTGTTTTGTGGCAACCTCAACACGTGCTAATCTTGCCATTAGTGCGTAGCCATTTTAAAAAAGATTAGTGTGTGAACCCTTACCACCACGTAATTTGTAGGCGGTAAGGACTCATATGCTAATCACACTCTAATCAGTTTATGTGCAGAAATGTAACTGTGCTAACTGATTACCACAGAAACATTCACTTTCTACCTCCAGATATGCCATCTCTGCAGTAAAAATAACAATACATTTTTAATGCATGGTGTCCATGTGCTATCCAGGAACTTACCACAGGACTCCTAAGCGTTTCCCATGATAAGTCCTTTTAAGCTGCAGTAAGCACATGCTAGTGCCTACCGCAGCTTGGTAAAAGAACCACTTAGACAAATAATTTACACCTAAACCCACTTCGCCTCTCCCTCCTCTCTCTATCTCTGTTGATAACACCCTCATCCTCCCCGTCTCATCTGCCCGCAACCTCGGAGTCATCTTCAACTCCTCCCTCTCCTTCTCCGCGCATATCCAGCAGATAGCCAAGACCTGTCGCTTCTTTCTCTATAACATCAGCAAAATTTGTCCTTTCCTCTCTGAGCATACCACCCGAACACTCATCCATTCTCTCATTACCTCTCACCTTGACTACTGCAACCTACTCCTCACTGGCCTCCCACTTAGCCATCTATCCCCTCTTCAATCCGTTCAGAACTCTGCTGCACGTCTTATCTTCCGTCAGGACCGATATGCCCATATCACCCCTCTCCTCACTTCACTGGCTTCCGATCAGGTACCGCATACAGTTCAAGCTTCTCCTACTTACCTACAAATGCACTCGATCTGCAGCCCCTCATTACCTCTCTACCCTCATCTCCCCTCACGCTCCTACCCATAACCTCCGCTCACAGGACAAATCCCTCCTCTCTGTACTCTTCTCCACCACCGCCAACTCCAGACTCCGCCCTTTCTGCCTCGCCTCACCCTATGCGTGGAATAAACTCCCTGAGCCCATATGCCAAGCCCCCTTGCTGCCCATCTTCAAATCCTTACTCAAAGCCCACCTCTTCAATGTCGCCTTCGGCACATAACCATTATACCTCCATCCAGGATATCTAGACTGCCCCAACTTTACATTTTGTCCTTTAGATTGTAAGCTCCTTTGAGCAGGGACTATCCTTCTTTGTTAAACTGTACAGCGCTGTGTAACCCTAGTAGCGCTTTAGAAATGTTAAGTAGTAGTAGTAAATGTTAATTCCCACTTTATAGTATTACCACATAAGATATTGATGCAGTAAACTGTGTATTTTTTCTCAGATAATGACCTGCATATTTAAAATCATACAAAAACTATGCTTCAAAATGTATTAAAAAATGCTAATGTTCTGGATTTTTATGCATTTTATCATGCATAGCGTCCATTTGCAAAAAAAAGAAGCCATAAAATTGGGCCCTTTTCCATTGTAAACTTTTGTGTGCAAGTTTATGGAAATTATTATGGGCTGCAGTGATTCAAATTTATGTAAAGCAGCTCATTATTTATGCTGATTTCCACACCTCAAAAAGTGTAATTATCTATTTACTAGAAAACAACAAGGCAAGCGATCTGCAAAATCCAACGTGGAAAACAAACTAGCAGATCAATATAATATACCGTATGCATTTGTCTTACATACGGTATCTTCAATAAACTTTTTTGGATATTATATTGATCTGCTAGTTTGTTTTCCACATTATCCATTTACTGCCAGTCTCCATTCCTAATTTTCCTGGCCAGTTTTTCTATAGAGGTTACTTGCATTTGCTTGATTGCAAGCAAAGAGGCAGTTAACTCATGGGGAATCCCATGGATGAGGACAATATCTTGTAAAAGTAAAAAATTCTTCATCTTAGCAAATGCAGAAAAATGTATCCAGAGAGTAATTCTATAACAGGACACCGAGAATAAGAGGTTAAGCAGCCACCTATTTCAAGTCCATTCTATAAAGAAAAGGAAGTACAGACTAATCTTATAGAATACTAGTGCAGAAAATGTGCTTACTTTTAAGGTACAATCACCCACAGAAGCCCTGTATATAGTGTAAATGCCTCACCTAGATGTTAGCCAAAACACCAGAGGCATAGCTAGGTAGATATTGAATACAATGGCACCTATGCAGATCAGTCATTCAGCTTCACACTGACGCCTGTTTTACTAAGGGTCTTCTCCCTCTGACACCAAAACCTGACTATATTTTTACAAAACACATGTAAATCACAGTACAGTAGAATTATGCTTATCTGACCTTTGCTTATCAGACATTCTGGATCATCCAACATGCCTTGATGATGTCACAGCATTGTCACTGAGACGCAAGCAAATTTCTGTTTCTCTTTCCCAGCATTATGTTTAGCTAAAAGGCAGCAGTGCTTGGTAAAATTCTTGGAAACATTAATTTTTAAACTCTTTTTTACTGCTTCCTCTTTTGAAAAATGTATTCAATATATTTATCCACTTTTTCCTATATTATCCGACTTCTTGATTATCCAATAACCTGTTGGTCCTGTTTACATTGGATAATTGAGACTCTACATAGTAACATGGATAGTAAGTGATGGCAGATAAAGACGTGAACGGTACATCCAGTCTGCCCAACAGTCACATTCATTATTAAGTGAAGTGGAGGAGTTGTCTAATGTTTAGAGCACTGGTCTTGACATCTAGAGGTGCCTGGTTCAAAACCCACTGCTGCTCCTTGTGATCTTGGATAAGTCATTTAACCCTCTATTGCCTCATGTACAAACTTGGATTGAGAGCCCAGGGAAGTACTCAGTATACCTGAATGCAACTCACCTTGATCTACTACTGAAAAAGGTGTCAGCAAAATCCAAATACATTAATTCAAGATTAAATCAACAATGAACATGATATCATATACTTGATCATAGTGTTTCTGTAGAAGTCTGCCCTTAAGCTCCAACCATGAGAGCTGGCACCAGCTCCAGCCTATCAAAATCTGTCTTGTCATTTGCGGGGCACAGACTGTAAAAGTCTGCCAGGCACTGTCCTCATGTTCCAAATTACTGGAGTTTCCATCTCTCCAGCCCTTCCTAAATGGATTACTATATGTGGGACTCATACTGTACAAGGCAGCCCAGCACAGGCCTTAGTTGATATAGCTACATTTGCCATCTGAGCACCACTTGACATGCAAACACATACAGTGGGGGAAATAAGTATTTGATCCCTTGCTGATTTTGTAAGTTTGCCCACTGACAAAGACATGAGCAGCCCATAATTGAAGGGTAGGTTATTGGTAACAGTGAGAGATAGCACATCACAAATTAAATCCGGAAAATCACATTGTGGAAAGTATATGAATTTATTTGCATTCTGCAGAGGGAAATAAGTATTTAATCCCTCTGGCAAACAAGACCTAATACTTGGTGGCAAAACCCTTGTTGGCAAGCACAGCGGTCAGACGTCTTCTGTAGTTGATGATGAGGTTTGCACACATGTCAGGAGGAATTTTGGTCCACTCCTCTTTGCAGATCATCTCTAAATCATTAAGAGTTCTGGGCTGTCGCTTGGCAACTCGCAGCTTCAGCTCCCTCCATAAGTTTTCAATGGGATTAAGGTCTGGTGACTGGCTAGGCCACTCCATGACCCTAATGTGCTTCTTCCTGAGCCACTCCTTTGTTGCCTTGGCTGTATGTTTTGGGTCATTGTCGTGCTGGAAGGACCCAGCCACGACCCATTTTTAAGGCCCTGGCGGAGGGAAGGAGGTTGTCACTCAGAATTGTACGGTACATGGCCCCATCCATTCTCCCATTGATGCGGTGAAGTAGTCCTGTGCCCTTAGCAGAGAAACACCCCCAAAACATAACATTTCCACCTCCATGCTTGACAGTGGGGACGGTGTTCTTTGGGTCATAGGCAGCATTTCTCTTCCTCCAAACACGGCGAGTTGAGTTCATGCCAAAGAGCTCAATTTTTGTCTCATCTGACCACAGCACCTTCTCCCAATCACTCTCGGCATCATCCAGGTGTTCACTGGCAAACTTCAGACGGGCCGTCACATGTGCCTTCCGGAGCAGGGGGACCTTGCGGGCACTGCAGGATTGCAATCCGTTATGTCGTAATGTGTTACCAATGGTTTTCGTGGTGACAGTGGTCCCAGCTGCCTTGAGATCATTGACAAGTTCCCCCCTTGTAGTTGTAGGCTGATTTCTAACCTTCCTCATGATCAAGGATACCCCACGAGGTGAGATTTTGCGTGGAGCCCCAGATCTTTGTCGATTGACAGTCATTTTGTACTTCTTCCATTTTCTTACTATGGCACCAACAGTTGTCTCCTTCTCGCCCAGCGTCTTACTGATGGTTTTGTAGCCCATTCCAGCCTTGTGCAGGTGTATGATCTTGTCCCTGACATCCTTAGACAGCTCCTTGCTCTTGGCCATTTTGTAGAGGTTAGAGTCTGACTGATTCACTGAGTCTGTGGACAGGTGTCTTTCATACAGGTGACCATTGCCGACAGCTGTCTGTCATGCAGGTAACGAGTTGATTTGGAGCATCTACCTGGTCTGTAGGGGCCAGATCTCTTACTGGTTGGTGGGGGATCAAATACTTATTTCCCTCTGCAGAATGCAAATAAATTCATATACTTTCCACAATGTGATTTTCCGGATTTAATTTGTGATGTGCTATCTCTCACTGTTACCAATAACCTACCCTTCAATTATGGGCTGCTCATGTCTTTGTCAGTGGGCAAACTTACAAAATCAGCAAGGGATCAAATACTTATTTCCCCCACTGTATGCAACCTTTTAAGTTTTGTTTTTTATACCATTCACTTTCTAATTAGAGATTCTCCGTTTTCATCCCATGCCTTTTTCAATTCTGCCACAGTTTTTTTTCTCCACCACCACCACCCTCAGGAGGGCATTCCAGACATCAACCACCCTCTCTGTGAAAAAGAATTTTCTGACATTAGTCCTAAGTCTACCACCCTGCAACCTCAGTTCACATTCTCTAGTTTTACCATTTTTTCTTCTATGGAAAATATTTATTTTTGTATTAATACCTTTCAAGTGTTTAAATGTCTGTATCATGCCCCTCCTCTCCTCTAGGGTATACATATTCAGGTCTTCTAGTCTCTTCTCATACGTCTTTTGGTTTGTCCAACCTTTTTTTTTCTCGGGGGCCATATTTTTATATTTTGTAATATTCGGAGGGCCAAGACACGTGTTTGCACATGCAATCACACACTCGCTCTCTCTCCGTCTCATTAACTCCACAGCCTTCAACAGCCTTCATCCAGTCTTTCTCTCTCTCTCCCATGTACCCCCACCCACAGCCTTCACCAAATTTCTCTCTCACATCCCCTCCACAGCCTTCACTAAGTTTTTCCCTTCACCTGGCTTCAGTAAAAGAAGAAAAAGTGGGATTCCTGCTTCCCCACTACAGCTTGGCTCCCTGCAAGTCTTGAAACCGCAAGACCAACCTGAACTTCCAGCACAGTGACTCAGCTATCTGCAAGCTTGAACTGCCTAGTGATGGAAATTCAGGTTGGTCTTGCAGTTTCAAGTCTGAAGCTTTCAGAAAGCTGAGTAACAGTGAGGAAGATTCTGAGAATTGCCGAGCTTCTGTGGGCCTGGAAGAGCCATTTGGTGGGCTGGGTTCTGGTTCACAGGCTGTAGGCTGGACAAGCCTGGTTTACTGTATTCTATAATTTACACGCACATTTGCATGCCTGCCCATGCTCCATCCAAATCCTGTTCATGTACACACTCACCAGCAAAATCCATGCCATCAAAACATGGTTTGTACTTTTCTACTAGTTGGGATTCAATAAGAGGTCATTTGCATGTGTTCCATTTTACAACTTCATTGTTTTCCTTTTGAGCAAAGAATTGTGTATAAAGTGTTGTTGCTTGTGTTTAAGGCTATTACGAACTCAATCTTGCCTCAGATATCTGCTATATTGAAAATTCATAATCCATTGAGAAGTTTAAAATCAACCTCCCAATATTTGTTGGATGTTCCCATTGTATGTGAAATAAAGTTGGAGGAATTTTGCAAAAGAACTCTTTGAGTAATGGGTCCAACTTGGCGGAACTCCCTGCCTGCACCCTTAAGGTTGGTTTAGAGTGCTGTTTTATTCAAAAAAGGACTTAAGACATTCTTAATTCAATGATCTTTTATACAGTAATGTTCAGTTACTGCTTATTATTATTTCTTCTTCGAAGAGGATTGCCTGATATGCCCTAAGGTTGGTTTTGTTCAGCCTTTTGTTAGAACTATGTGCTGTAATTTATGGCATATGTTTTTACTATGTATGTTACTTTTGTAAGCCACCAAGAACATTTTTGATTGTGCGAGTTAGTTAATGATATCAATCAATAAATAAATGTCTAGCTCAGAAAACTATGGTTATGCTGTGAGTGTGCAGGACTGCTGTGCATGTTCAACAGTGGCCTAGGAATTTCCTAGAAAGCTCTGGAATCATGTTTTGCCTTGGTGTCATCAGCATGATAGCACTCATTTTGGGCTAGATTCTATATATGGCGCCTAAAAAAATCCATGCGGAATAAATTTCCACCAAAGCATATTTTATAAGTGGCACCTAGATTTAGACGTGTTATATAGAATACACTTAGTTGGTATCCCAGCATCTAGAACTACGCGCATCCATTTACACCAAGAAAAATGTGGCGTAAATACCAGCACGTAGATATAGGCACAGAGGGGCATATTCTTTAACAGTAAACATAAATTTTGGAATGCCCATGAAATGCCCATTTCCCTGCCCATAATCACACCCCTTTTTGGCTCTGCACATTAGAATTTAGGTGCTGTGCATTCGCTTAGCGAGTTATATGTATAGATTCTAATTATTGCCAATTATTGCTTGTTAAGTGCTGTTAAAAATGCTGATTAGCTTCTTAAGCCAATTAAGTTACATGCATTGTTATAGAATACACTTGGAGTTTGGCGCAAAATGCTAGGTACGCTATATAGAATCCAGTGGATATTGAGTGAAGTGGACTACTTGTCATTCAAAGATCATTCAACACACATGAATGGAAAAATAAAATCCCAGTTATAACAGTATCTAGTCATGTCAGGATCAACAGATGGCAGAAATCAAGAAAGAAGCCAGAGCAGGTTAGAACAGGCATAAATAAATTACTCCTATGGGCAAAATGTGCAGTAACCCATGATTTGGTTTCAAAACTTTTTATCTCAAACTGATAGACTGAGAGAAGATGATCTTTTAAATATCTAACTTGAAATGGTATCTAAAAAACAAAAGGAGATGGATATTAACATTATGTATCACAAAGTTTTGTTCCTTGCTGAAAATCTCGGCACTGGACTTAGGTTAATATGTGGGTAAGCCGAGTTCGATCTCTACAGGTTTCCAGAATAAAAAGATGATGTACCATAAGCCTATGGGAGGAAGCAAATTTACATTTTAATAGATTCAGGTTGTGGATGGAAGTAGACTGAGTGAAATGGAAAAGTGGCAAACAGAAGAGGAAAGATTATTGGGAGGGGGCAGAGGGATGTGCAAAAACACAACTAATTCATTTCTAAAAATAAAAGACAGAAGTTGCTATGCCTCAATAATATAAATTCATAAGTACTTCTTAAAGACTGAGCTGATTAATGTTGGACATCGCTTCCCTCAGAATGCAGAAAGGTAACATTGCAGTGCACAGCTCATTAACCTCAGCAGAGCTGGTAAGAAGAAGCTGCCTCTGACTAATGTAATGAATCCCTCAGCTTCCTTCAAGGAAGATACATAAAACCTTAACTATTAAAGTCTCTTATTAGCCTGTTTCCAATACGTAGTCTTTCTGTCTTTAAGTAGAATGGAAGAGAGCTGAGGGCTCTCAGATTCCCCTCTCCCTGGAAATGCAAAGAACCTTTTACAGCGGGATGTAATAAAGAAGTATCTACTTATTCAGTTGGTTAGTGAATGGATGGTATCCTGTCTGTAACACTAGCCAGCCTGGAATTGTCCTCATCGGGCTATTATACACACTTGGCAGACTGGGCACACACCGACAGAGAGATAACACTGACTTGCAGGGTCATACTCGCTGAATGCTGTATTTTGGGTTCAGGTCAGGACCAGAATAACTGTCTGCAGTTTTCACCAGTACCCAGTTATTTAGTCCAGGCCAGAACTGGGGTTCTGAACTAATAGTTTACTCCACAAGAAAAAGTATTCAAGCAAAAAGGATAGACTTACTAAAACTATAAAAGCAGAGAGCGAAAATTCAGATATGTACACTCATTTTCTCACAGAACTGTCCAATCTCCAGGACACTCCTCTTTTACTCTTTTCTCTTGAATACCTTTCAGAACTGAATTGAACTCAGATGTGACTACTGATGCAGTTCCTTCTGTCTGCCTGGCTCTCCTTCTCCAGATCAAAGGGATATCTGCTGTAACCTTTTCTTTTTCAGGATTAGTGACTTTTCTTGTATTCCTGAGATAGTTAAATTTCTCTCCTCCTGAAGAGCAGGGAAGTGCTGGTATAATTACCAGAACAAAAACGTAACCCAATGGTATATAGGAATCCCAATGTACCTCATAGAATATAATAAAACCATAAATAAGTTGTGATAGGGGAACCCTCAGTGTCCCTTCCTCCACCCTCTAAAATAGAGGGGATAGGGTGAATGTCACAAGTCAGATCTAATTCCAAGGAGTAGAGGATGACACGTGACTTCAAGGGCCCTGTTTACTAAGCCATGCTATAGGCGTACTAGCATTCTTAAGTGGTAAAAATTAGCGTGCACTAATGCTAAAGACACCCATAGGAATATAGTGGTTAGGAGAACTCAAATCATTTATTTAAAGCACCAGAATTAACCCGACATGGATCTGCATTTTGGCGGAGATTACCACCTGCATCAGGGATGAAATACAAATTGCTAGACAGAAGAAACAAAAAATAATTAAAATACATAACACTATAAAAACATATGTTAAAAAAACAGACAAAAAATAATTTACACTCTAGGACAACATAATGCTCTTTGCAGGTCATACAGTGGGGGAAATAAGTATTTGATCCCTTGCTGATTTTGTAAGTTTGCCCACTGACAAAGACATGAGCAGCCCATAATTGAAGGGTAGGTTATTGGTAACAGTGAGAGATAGCACATCACAAATTAAATCCGGAAAATCACATTGTGGAAAGTATATGAATTTATTTGCATTCTGCAGAGGGAAATAAGTATTTAATCCCTCTGGCAAACAAGACCTAATACTTGGTGGCAAAACCCTTGTTGGCAAGCACAGCGGTCAGACGTCTTCTGTAGTTGATGATGAGGTTTGCACACATGTCAGGAGGAATTTTGGTCCACTCCTCTTTGCAGATCATCTCTAAATCATTAAGAGTTCTGGGCTGTCGCTTGGCAACTCGCAGCTTCAGCTCCCTCCATAAGTTTTCAATGGGATTAAGGTCTGGTGACTGGCTAGGCCACTCCATGACCCTAATGTGCTTCTTCCTGAGCCACTCCTTTGTTGCCTTGGCTGTATGTTTTGGGTCATTGTCGTGCTGGAAGACCCAGCCACGACCCATTTTTAAGGCCCTGGCGGAGGGAAGGAGGTTGTCACTCAGAATTGTACGGTACATGGCCCCATCCATTCTCCCATTGATGCGGTGAAGTAGTCCTGTGCCCTTAGCAGAGAAACACCCCCAAAACATAACATTTCCACCTCCATGCTTGACAGTGGGGACGGTGTTCTTTGGGTCATAGGCAGCATTTCTCTTCCTCCAAACACGGCGAGTTGAGTTCATGCCAAAGAGCTCAATTTTTGTCTCATCTGACCACAGCACCTTCTCCCAATCACTCTCGGCATCATCCAGGTGTTCACTGGCAAACTTCAGACGGGCCGTCACATGTGCCTTCCGGAGCAGGGGGACCTTGCGGGCACTGCAGGATTGCAATCCGTTATGTCGTAATGTGTTACCAATGGTTTTCGTGGTGACAGTGGTCCCAGCTGCCTTGAGATCATTGACAAGTTCCCCCCTTGTAGTTGTAGGCTGATTTCTAACCTTCCTCATGATCAAGGATACCCCACGAGGTGAGATTTTGCGTGGAGCCCCAGATCTTTGTCGATTGACAGTCATTTTGTACTTCTTCCATTTTCTTACTATGGCACCAACAGTTGTCTCCTTCTCGCCCAGCGTCTTACTGATGGTTTTGTAGCCCATTCCAGCCTTGTGCAGGTGTATGATCTTGTCCCTGACATCCTTAGACAGCTCCTTGCTCTTGGCCATTTTGTAGAGGTTAGAGTCTGACTGATTCACTGAGTCTGTGGACAGGTGTCTTTCATACAGGTGACCATTGCCGACAGCTGTCTGTCATGCAGGTAACGAGTTGATTTGGAGCATCTACCTGGTCTGTAGGGGCCAGATCTCTTACTGGTTGGTGGGGGATCAAATACTTATTTCCCTCTGCAGAATGCAAATAAATTCATATACTTTCCACAATGTGATTTTCCGGATTTAATTTGTGATGTGCTATCTCTCACTGTTACCAATAACCTACCCTTCAATTATGGGCTGCTCATGTCTTTGTCAGTGGGCAAACTTACAAAATCAGCAAGGGATCAAATACTTATTTCCCCCACTGTAAGTATTCAAATATATATTGATACTAGACATATGCAAAAATGACAAACTATAATATAAAAGGGATAAAAAATGTGAACAGTGTTTTATAAAACTTTAAAAAAGTCCTAACTAGGGGTATGCAAATATAATACTAAGAACTACTCTTAAATAACTCTCCTCCAGATAAACAGTACTTTATTATATAATACCTTGGGGGAGAAGTGAATCGCTAAATCACTGTGACTATAAATACAATGCAAAAGGGGCTAAGATATAAAAAGTGTTTTGTAAATTTAAAACTAAACACAGCTAGGGATTATATAAATCTGCTATATATGAAAGGACTAATGTATCCCATAAAATAATACTGGGAGCCACATTGGAAGTAACCCATTTCTAGATGACAATGAGGGGCATAATCGAACGGTGCGCCAGCAAAATCGATGGCCGGCCATCTTCGGGGCCGGCGCTGTCAGCGGGCGGAGCCAAGCGTATTTTCAAAATACGCTTGGCGCCAGCCAAATCGCTCGCCGGGTTTAGAATAGGATCGCTGGGTTTAGATGAGATGGCCGGCTCCAATTTTCAGCCATAATGGAAACCGGACCTGGCCATCTCAAACTCGGCGAAATGCAAGGCATTTGGCCATGGAAGAAGCCAGCATTTGTAGTGCACTGGCCCCCCTGACGTGCCAGGACACCAACCGGGCACTCTAGGGGGCACTTAAAAAACCTTAAAAAAAATTAGCTTCCAGGTGCATAGCACCCTTCCCTTGTGTGCTGAGCCACCCAAAACCCACTGCCCACAAGTCTACACCATTACCATAGCCCTAAGGGGTGAAGGGGAGCACCTACATGTGGGTACAGTGGGTTTTGGAGGGCTCAACATTAACCAAAGGTGTGGGGGGGTGGGCCTGGGTTCACCTGCCTGAAGTGCAGTGCACCCACTAAAAACTGCTCCAGGGACCTGCATACTGCTGTCAGGGAGCTGGGTATGACATTTGAGGCTGGCAAAAAATGTTTTAATTATTTTTTTTTTGTGTGGGAGGGGTTGGTGACCACTGGGGAAGTAAGGGGAGGTGATCCCCACTGCCCTCCAGTGGTCATCTGGTCAGTTGGGGCTCTTTTTTGGGACTTGTTCCTAAAAAAGCATGGACCAAGTCCGGCCGGTGAAATACTCGTATGAGCCGGCCTTTTTTGTTCCATAATAAGGTGAAGCCGGCCATCTCGTAACCCCGCCCGCCCCGCCCCTTCCCGCCTTCGCTACCCTACCAACACGCCCCCTTGAAGGTTGGCCGGCACCGCAACGAAAAAGCAATTGGGGCCAGCCAAAATTGGCTTTCGATAATACCGACTTGGCCGGGATTGAGAGATCGCTGGCGATCTCCCGATTTGTGTCAGAAGATCGCCGGCGATCCCTTTCGAAAATAAGCCTGTATGTTATTTTATATAGATAGTGCTGAGTGAAAAAAGATTAATTAGAGGCAGACAAAACAACCACATTGTTACTATGGGCCCTGTTTACTAAGGCGCATTAGCATTTTTAATGTGCCTACAATTAGCACGTGCACTAACCGTGTAGGCACCTAAAGGGATATTGTAGGCGTGTACATGGTTAACGCGCATTAAAAATGCTTACGCATCTGTAACTCAGCTTAGTAAACAAGGCCCTATGACTGTAAATCCAATGTAAAAAGGACTAAAATATAGACAGTGTTTTATGAACTAGCCCTGGCTAGCGATGATGTGAATCTACTATGTGATAAAGGTAAGATATTTTGCATAAGATATTACTAGGACACGTACTAAAAGAACCCACTTCTGGATGATAATGCTCTTGTGTATGGTGTTAAGGGAGGAAAGGCTGCTGGGACGAAGACAAACACAAATTAATCACAGTATCACTGCAACCACAATAAAGACGAGAGAGTATGTATTTATAAGATAGATATAAAAAAATAGAGTAAAAAGATAAAAAAGTGAAAAGTAAAAAAGATTGTTTATATTGCCAGCCATAACTAATGTGAACTAAAAAATAAAATAAAACCATATATTATGAAAGACAAACTTATACAGCACAAATAATCTAAAATAAGTAGATATACTTAAAAACTGTGTATTCTTTAAAAAACGTGTATGACTTAAAACCAGTTAAGACAAATAAAAAGTGAAAAGTGCCGCTGTCAAGACACATAGTAGATTCATATTATCACCAGCATTTTGATTTAGTATTTGGATTTTATGGACAATTGTGACTTAATTTTGAGCGTCCTTTTAGCATTGTGGTATGTTGGAATTCCCATTTTTTTCACGTGTTTACTTGGGCACATTTATACACAAGTGGGAGCACCAATGATGGTGTGTTTGATGCACAATGGTTCACGTACAGTGTGTTAATGGTCACTATAAAGGCCATTCACTCGCAGGTTAGATCTAACTTGTGACATTCACCCTATCCCCTCTATATTAGAGGGTGGAGGAAGGGACACTGAGGGCTACTGGATCGCAAATTATTTATGTTTTTATTATATTACATTCTGTGAGTTACATTCAGATTCCTACATACTGTCAGGTTCACTTTTTAGTCTGAGTATTTTGAATTAGGGGTTTCCCCTTTGTTTTTTTGGATTTTTTTTTGTATAATTACCAGGGCACACATTCAGGGTATAGCAGAGGCCTAAGCTACCCCTATCTTTTTCAACACTTTTCTGCTCCTTAAGGTACAGCAGCTGGGTTAACCAAAGATCCTTATCCCCTTGATGTATGGTACAATTGCCATGAAACCAAAGACAGACAATATTTATTTATTTATTTATTTTATTTTTATTTTATTGCATTTGTATCCCACGTTTTCCCACCTATTTGCAGGCTCAATGTGGCTTACATAGTGTTGTTCACAATGTCATTACAAGATATCAGATACAGTTAGTATTGTGCAGTGATTAAGTAGGGAAGAGAGAAGAAAGGGAGAGAGTGATCGGGAGTTATGTAGGTGGATTTTCATAACTGATTGGGTTGGAGAGGTGCATTGATGACGTTGTCGGTTATCGGTTCTCATTGTAGGCTTTGTTGAAGAAGTATGTCTTCAGAGCTTTGTGAAAGATAGTTATATTGTTGATTGTTTTCAGGTCTGTAGGTAGTGCGTTCCATAACTGCGTGCTCATGTAAGCGAAGGAAGTGGCATGCATCAGCTTGTATTTTAGTCCTTTATAGCTGGGGAACTGCAGGTTGAGAAATTTACGGGATGATCTTGTGGCGTTTCTGGGGGGTAGGTCTACGAGGTTAGTCATGTATATTGGGGCGTCTGCGTGAATGATTTTGTGAACAATTGTGCAGATTTTGAACGCAATTCGTTCCTTAAGTGGTAGCCAATGAAGTTTCTCTCTTAAGGGTTTTGCACTTTCATATTTATCTTTTCCAAATATGAGTCTGGCAGCAGTATTCTGGGCAGTTTGGGCCCTTAGGGCTTAGGTTTTATATCAATCCCAGTTTTTTAATTTTGGGAAAAAAATATTGAGAACACTTTGAATTCAATTTGTGTAATTTTCTAATCTTCATTCTTAACAAAATCAAAGCTAAACTGAAAAACACTTACATGTACTACACCATAGTACACTGATTTGTTTGGACAGAAAGTCACTGCAATGGAATGAATATGGCAGCTGCTTAATACTCTGTGATCAATCAAGAAGTAGCAGCAGCTCATCTCTGGTCTATGCCTAAGCCCTGCACCGATCTAACATGTTTTTTTTTCTTTCAGTTTTTATATTATCAAAACCAATCAAGCTAGAAGGGAAAGCAGAACCTGGAGAAATGAGCATAGAGACTGAACAGGAAGGTAGAGTTTCTGCCCCATCCCAGTACTGAAACAAAGAGATGCCTGAAGCAATGCACAGCATATCATACAAGACTGAAGGAATAACGTCTCCCTTAATAATAGAGCAAATGGATTCCAAGCATGTGACAAAACCAGGGGGGAAACAAGAACCAAAAAGAAAGTCCTGCAATGATGGAAAACTTTGAAGCAACAGTATTAGTTACATTCCTCGAGAGCTTGCAAAGTGACTCTACATTTGATTGTTAGGTTGATCCAGTCCTGGGTTTACTCCATTGCATGCAGGGGCTTGTAGTTCTGATTTCCCTGTTCCATTCTATGAGCATGACTATAAGTCTAGGCATACAGTGTAGTAAACCCAACAATCGATCGACTTGACTGTTAGTGAGCAACAGTAATCCTTCAAATATCAATGTGTAGGTTTCTTGATCCCCTGACTTAATCTTTTGATACTATTCTTAGATCACCTTTAGCATTTCAACTAATATAGCTTTCTATTCTTTATGTTTTGCCACTATTAGGAATCAGAGCTCCATATGAACTACAGTCATCCCCTTTGTTTTTTTCTTAATGGCATCCCTAGTTCACACTAATGGTGTAATTCTATAAACTTACACCTTGAGGTATGTGCCACTTACATGCATCAAAGGCACCATTAATTGACAGTTAGCTACAAGCACATTGAACATGCGAGAGTTAACGGTTCATGAGGGGCTAGAAGGGGGATCTTGGGAAGAAGCCTGGCTCCCTCTCAGCTTGCAAAGAGAAAGCAGAGAAGTTTATTGGATGATGAAGACTGACAGCCAGATACAACGTAAGTGCTAAGGGGATATACACATGGGCAGAGCATGGGTGGGTCATGGGTGTGCCTCCAAGTTATATGCATAGTTTATAGTATACTATAAATTATGTGCATTACTTGGTGCACCTAGGCACATCAACTTATGTCTGCCATTGACATGACATAAAAGGGTGCGCCAAAACATGGGTGTACCAATGCCAAACTACATTAAGTTTCTATAATGGAATCTTGGTACCAAGATGCTGTTATAGTTTTGGTGCTAAGCACACACCATTGGGGTGCCTAAGCTGAGGCTCCAATTTATAGAATTGCCCCTTATGTTTTTTTATGCACCAGTGGTATATCCACACAGGGTTCTCGATGTGATTCAGCAAAGTAACATTCTGGATTTACTTCAGTCCAAAATGGTAGGCTTGGCTACCTTTGAGGTGCTTTTAGAAACTTGAAAATAAACATTTCCTCATCAGATTTGTTTCCAAATGAATGATCTAAAATGTTGATAGTACAGCTGTTTTAATGTGAGTCTTGAAGAATGGATTCAACTCAAGTCCATTTTCCCCAGTTTTGTTATGTTGGTATTTAAATTGAATCGTTCATTTTTACTTCATCATACAGTATCAGTAAGCTAACTGAAAGTTAATGCAGTGGCATGCCCATATCACAATAGTGATATCATTTCACTCCCCGGATTTGCCATAGTACATATATTATAATTTAGAAAAAATGCTTGGAATTCATTTATGCTCTTAATATATTATCCAGTTAATGTTTGTATCAGGAAAGTATTGCAGTATTCACCTTTTAAGTCTGTACTCTTAAAAATCAGGAATATAAAGTGCAAGTTTCACTGGAGTAGGTACTGGAGATCCTTCAAGCTTTTTAGACCACTGATCACTTCAGCTCCTTCTATTGTGAAGATATGGTTCCTGTTATTTCGTGTAGAACTATTTTCCCTGTGTTGTTCTTTATAATGAGTATCACCTCCTCCTCCATTTGTTAAGAAAGTTAAGAAACTTGAGATTGTGAAGAGAAAAGACCAAGGTCCTCCTTCAGACATCTCCTTTGATGACTCAACCAACATTACCACAATTAGTAGGGCTTTTGTGGCCTGCAGTACAATTGGAAGCATCCCTTGTTGCCAGGTTTACCCAAGGAGAGGCAACACCTTGAGCCTCGAGAGCCGAGAACCCCATCTCCAACTGTGAACTGCAGAACCATCCACAGGAGGAGGATTGTCAGGTTCCAACTCAAAGGCTATGCATTCAACACTAGATCTCCCTGACCCCAGCAGTGCTGCTGGCCCTGAGAAGGGACTGGTTCAGTGCAAAGAAGGAGCTTGTTTGTTGGCAGGTAGTGGTGGTAGAGGAGCTCAGTCCAAAAGCCAATCTCTTTATGAGCTGGCTAAACCTGTGGTAATAACCCTGGAGGCAATTTGGACAGCTTTGGTTACACTGGAAAAAAAAAACTGTATGTGATAATTTGAGTGGACTAGAAGATGAGATAAATATGTTAGAGGAAATAGCTTATGAACAATCTACCATACCATACCATGCTATCAATAGTCTTATATTCTACATCAATACAAGAGATAATAACTGTGATAATTAAAGATTCTACATCGCTGCACAACAAATTAGAGATCTTATAGAATAAGGTGAGAAACTTGAATTTCACACAGGTGCCTTCCATAGTCCCTAGAGAACTTTTCAAGAGATTTCTGCATGGAAAACTTGGAATGCCAGACAGGGGTGTTCCTCCCCTCCAAAAGGCTATTTATCTGCCTTATAATCCAAAGGAAAAGGCTAATGGAGCAGGGGAAAGTGTGCAATAAAGAATCTCTTTTTTGGAAACATTATTGGAGGAAATTCAAGATAGAGCGACCTTGATGGTATCTTTTGTGTTTGAGACTGATAAGGACTCAGTGATGAGACTTCATTTCCGTTCTCAGCAAGTCCAGTTTATGAATTATTGAGTATGGCCTTTTCTTGATGTCCCAAAACAGATTTAGGATAAGTGGAGAAAAAAATATTTCATTCAGGCAAAAAGTGCAGTCTATGAGTGGACAATTTTTTTTATGTTTTCCTGCAAAGGTCCAGTTAATGTCATATCAGCAATACACTTTTTTTTTTATTTATTTTAGTTACATTTGTACCCTGTGCTTTCCCACTCATGGCAGGCTCAATGTGGCAACGGAGGGTTAAGTGACTTGCCCAGAGTCACAAGGAGCTACCTGTGCCTGAAGTGGGAATTGAACTCAGTTCCTCAGGACCAAAGTCCACCACCCTAACCACTAGGCCACTCCTCCACTTAAATAATCTTCTTCATATTCAGAAAAGCCCTCAACTGCTCTGGGGTGAAAAACACATACTTTGACCTTCCAAGTTTAACCATGCATTTATATGGGCATGCCAACAAAAATGTTTCACCAAGGTCTTTAGTCTCTTTCCACATTAATAGTGCTTAACTGGTTAGCAGTTAGCAGATGGCCAGTTACATCAGTTATATCCGCTGATTTTTTAAACGGGTTAGCAGCCATATTTGGGATATCTTTGGCCGGTTTAAAAATAACCGGCTAAGTTTGAATATTGACTTAGCCGGTTATCTTTAAATTGGACAAAAATAAACTGGATATTCAATGTTGGTCACCGGAAACGGCCCAGCATTGAATATCTGGGCTTAGTGCCGACCGTGGGAGTTAGCTGGTCTAACTTCTGCGGTTTGAATATCGGCCTGTGTGTGTCTGCACTTATGCATGGTTTCCCCTGGATTCTATATATGTCACACAGATTTGGGCACCCAATTTTGGATGCGTTTCCGAGCTGCACATTCAACTTAATTGGCTAACAAGCTGTTAACCATCAGTAATTAGATGCTAACAACCAATCACTGATATTAATTGGCACCAATCGGGATTTGCACATGCACTTGATTGTGTGTTATTCTATAACACTGGGCACTTAAATCCTATAATGTACGAATGAAAAGGGGGTGTGGCCATGGGAGGAACATGGGCAGATCAGGGGTATTATGAAAAGATTTGCACAGTATTACTGAATGAGTCTCCATGCCCAACTTGGACACTGGGATTTACACCAGGTTCCAGTAGGTGTAAGTCTGGTGCCCAGAGTTGGGGATGGGAATTGGCACTAAGCACTATGATATAAAAGGCACACACACTTTACAGAATAACACTTAGTGTTGATCTTTTCCAGTGCCCATTTACAAGCATCATTCATAAAATTTTCCCCTAATTGTCATGTGCTTTCGTGCCCTAGACATTATTCTATAAAAGCACACTTAAGTGAAAGGGAGTATACACGGCCAGAAGATGGGTGGCACCTGGGTATGTATCCCACACGTACTCAACTTACAGAATACTGTCTGGAGGGTGATCACGACCCGAGGGTTCAGCTGAATCTGAAAAATATATCAGCTATTCTTGAAGAATCTTTACTGAAACTTCTGAAAGAGCTATTTTGCTGGTCTCTTTAGTATTTGAAGAAGATCTCAGTGCAGTTTTGAAATTGTATTTTCATCATGTATCTGAGTTATTCTATGGAGAAAGGATCTGGGTTTATCCTGATGTTACAAAAACTACCCAGGAAAGAAGAAGAAATTGTTTTTGGTTAACTGTCATTAGACAGCCAGTTAAGCACTATTTAGCTGGTCAGTAGCCGTTCTGGTCGGTTAAATAATGCTGAATATCGGGGGGAGGGGAGAGGGCAGTTATAGAATTGCCCTGCTAGTACTGAAAATCAATGCTTAGCTCATAACCTTTATTTCTCTGTCCTAAATTCATACGTGTTGCCACACACTCACGCACACACATATTATCAGTGTTTGAAGAATGTGTGCCTGTTGACAACAAATAAAATCAATTCTGATGCTGGTGCAATCCTCAAAGTTAATTTTAGCAAGATAATAGATTAAGTGCATCTGACAGCACGGGAAGGATCAAGAAAATGTTTGTCTAACTTCTCAGGCAGCCAAATGCAGGCTACATTATAATTCTCATTTTCCATAACACACTCCACTTTCATCTTTTCCCCCTCCCCTTTTTATAATCTATTTATTTATTTATTTTGGTTGGTTTATTTTTCCATTGCAGAAGAAGTAAATCAGATTCTTTAAACATTTATAAGCTCAACATTCAGTGTGATTTAAATTCGCAGGAGAGGCCTCTGACAACTTAAATCATACTGAGCGGGCATCCCCAGATTTTCAGCAGGTCTTACTACTATCAAAATAAAAATCATTTTTCTACATTTTTTTCTCTGGATATGTTTTTTTTTTCTTACTGTGTTGGTCCCAGTCTCTGTTTTGTGTTTTCCTCTGTTTGTCTTCTTTTAACTCTCTTTCCAGGATTCCTTGCCCATTTTCCATTTCTCCTCCTGTTTTCTTCCATGCCCCCCCCCATATCCATCTCTGTCAATAATCTTTCAGTTTGAGCTCTTTCCTCCACATCTTGATTTTCTCCCTCTCTATAAGTTTAAATTTTACCATTTCTTTTCACCCTCCAGTCCTGTTTCCCTCTTTTACCCTTTCAGTGACCTTCCAGGTTTCCATCTTCCCACTTATTCACTCCCTAACCCTCTTCACCTATTCCCAGTCACTGTGTCAGTCCATGTGTTCTCCTAACCCCAGCATCGAAACCTTCTTCCAGAATCAACCTTATTCTCTAAGCCCCACTCCCAACTTCCCCTTCTCCTCTCTCTCCCCATATCCAACATCTGCCTTCTCTCTCCCTATTTATTTTTTTATTGGGATTTATTAACCACGTTTATGAAGAGATTCACCCAAGGTGGTGAACAGTTTAACATAAAATTACAATTTTGTTAACAACATAACAATCTTAAAATAACCAAAAATAACCAAAAATACAATAAATGAGGTAAACTTGAAAAAAGTAGATTGAAACCTAATAATAGAACTATATGAAACAGTATCAAAAATATACACATTTAACAGCACTGGAATTCAAATACCAGAGATATAATACAATGTTAGCATAGTACTAATGATACACCTAATAAGCATGCATTGGAACATTCAACTAACATGGATATGATGCTAAAGAATTTCTACAATATGGCTTACCATAAAGCTGAGGGACCAAGAGCGGATATATATCTTTTGTATTTTTGTATTTCCTACTCCCCCTCTTCCTATGGTCTATCATTTCCCCATTCTCTTCCTTCTTATCTCACTCTACTCCTACATATTTTCCTTCCTTTCCCCCTTCCCTGTACTCCAGCATTTTCTCATTCACTTTCTTCTGTCCCCAGGGTCCAGCATCTCTCCTTTCTTTTGTTTTTCTTTTTTTTTTACTTTTCACCTCTACCTCACTCTACTTCACTCTGTGGTCTAGTAACACTGCACTGTTCTCCCCCCCCCCCCCCCCCCCCCCCCCCCCCCAACTCTGTGGTCCTGGAGTTCCCTGTTTCTTTTTCTCTCTCCCCACCATATCCCCACACCATTCCATGGTCCAGCATCTCCCCTTTTTTTCTCTCCCCCACCCCCATGGTCCACCATATCCCTGTTCTCTTTCCCCGTATTCCTCTCCATTCTACTTTGTGTTCCAGCAGATCCCCATTATCATTAATTTCCACCCAGCTTCCCCTTGTTCTCTTCCTTCTCTGCCCCACTCCATGGTTCAACACCTGTCCTGTTTTTTTTTTGTAGTCCCCCTCCTACATGGTCCAATTGCAGCATGTCACCTCTCTCTCCTCTCCCTCCCCACAACCCCTTCAGTCTATCATTTTCCTTATAATCTCCCTCCGTTATGTTGTGGTTCCTTCAGTAGGTTAAGCTGGAGACAGAACAAGTAGCAGAGGCATCAATACAAGGAAAGGAACCAGCGCTGTGCAGCCTTTATGCTCCAATGCTGTCAAAGGCCCAGGCAGATCCTGTGCCCTCTGACCCATACCTCCAACTGGGAGAGGGACCTGGCTGAGCCTTTGAGAGCACTGGAGTGCGAAGTCTCCACAGAGCTGGTTTCTTTCCTAATATTTCTGCTTCTGCTGCTTTGGCTGCCATTGATCCAACCTGTTGAAGAAATTGTGGAAGGGAATGATGGGCCTGTAATCCACTCAGGCCAATACATGGGGACCATCACCCTTTCACCTTTCCCCTTGGTATGTCACTATTTGGATGTAAGCAGATGCAGTCATGCAACTCCATTTCTCTGTGTACTACATTGGCTATGAATTCTCTAGTGCCTCTGATATAACATTCTTCTGCTAGTCCACAAGGTTTACTTCTCAGGTCTCCCTTTTTGCTTAAATAACCTTTTTTTGATCTAGGTGGTCACTTTGGTCACAATACTTTATTCATAAACTAGTAAAAAAGGCCCGTTTCTGTTTTAAAGGAAACGGGCGCTAGCAAGGTTTTCCTCGGAGTGTGTATGTTTGAGAGAGTGTGTGTGAGAGTGACTGTGTGAGAGAGAGTGAATGTGCGAGTGTGTGTGTGACAAAGAGAGAGTGAGACTGGGTGCGAGTGTGTGTGTGAGAATGAGAGTATGTGCCAGGGACCCACCACTCCCCCTCCCCCTCCCCTCTCCTCTCCCCTCCCCTCCCCCCTCCACCCCCTCCCAGTTCCAGATTTGGTCCCCCCTCCCTCCCTCCCTCCCTCCGTTCCTCCTTTCCTTTTTCCCAGTTACAGGGTCCCTCCCTCCCTCCCTTTTTCCCTAGTTGCAGGGTCTCTCTCTCTCCCTCTCTCCCAGTTGCAGGGTCTGTCTGTGTCCCCCCCTCCTTTTGTCCTCCACGTTTTAAGGCATTGTCTATCCAGTTGAAACAGCTTTAGACTTGTTTCAGATGGAACAACATTTTAAAAATGACAATGTGAAGCAGGAGCTCCTAGGTTAGCTTGTTTTTGAGTGTATAGGAATGACGGCTGCGTAGGGGAGTGGAAACAGAGATTAACCAATAGGCTTCCTTGCTTACCGTATACTTGCTTTGCTCAGTTCCACTTCTGTGTATTAAAGGTCCTGCAGCATCTAATAGGTTTACTTGCTTTGTGTGAACGGGGATGATGGCAGCGCTGCAGTCGGACCCGCAGCTATTTGCCTCCCCCCCTCTTCAGTGTCGAGCGATTCCTAGGCAGGGGGAGGAGTAGGGAAACACGCTCCTCCCCCTGCCTGGGTGACTGTTTGCTCCTGGCTGGGTCGCCGTTTGTTGGTGTGCGTCGGGCTGCTCCTCCCCCTTCCTGGGTCTCTGTTTGTTGCTGGCAGGGTCGCGGTTTGTAGCTGTGCGTCGGGTTGCTCCTCCTCCTGCCTTGGGCGCTGTGGTTTTTTGTGGGCGGTTATTGTTCGCGGGTGGTTCGGGAGGTTGGCAGCCAGTGTCGAGCAATTCGTAGGCAGGGGGAGTGTTTCCCTACTCCTACCCCTACCTGGGTCGCTGTTTGCTGCTGGCTGGGTCGTGTTTTGTTGCTGGGCGTCGGGCTGGTGACGTCAGGTTTATCTATTCCATGAAGCAGACCACCTCCGAGGGATCCACGGTTCCAGGCAGCCTCAGAACGTTGGAGGTGAGAATTATTATATAGGATGACACTTCCTTCACCTTCTGTGTGCTGTCATTCACTTAGCATGTACCCGACATTCTATGTTTAGCTACTATGTCCCATTGTTCTAGAACACTTTGCCTTATGATGTAATAAATAAGTCCTTGAGACCCCCACCCCTTTATGTCTGTGTGTAGTCTGTGGTGGTTGCTATTGATTCTTTCCCCTTTTTTCTTTTTTTCACCTCTAACTTTTGTTGCATGTGAACCACTTTGTTGTAATTCCCTACTCAAAATGCAGTGCACCAAGTTACAGTATACACGCTAAATAAACAAGAAGTATGTGTACACATAAATGCTGGCCCTTTTCAAAGCATACAATTTGTTGATTTCATTTTGCAGAACATAGGGACATGGGCAAAAATGATCAGCCAACAGGATGCAAAATTAAAATAGACTAGCAGCATTTGCAATATGTTTTTTTTTTTTTTACAGCTAGTCGCATCTTTGTCTTTGCTAGTTGGTAGAAAATCATTACCTACAGGCAGCCACCAAGAGTAACAGATGTGCATCATTTATGTTCACACTGTATTTCTCCATCACACTTCAGAAGTACGTTAAAGGACAATTTTCAGACGGTTTACACAGCTACAAAGCCCATGGGTACTTTGCACCTGTGAACACTGCAGCTAATTTTAAAAAGGGGAAGTACTCACAGAGAATGCATATACTTTGTGACTATTTTTGCTGTGGTGGGGGGGGGGGGAGGGAGAGGAAAGGAATCGCCTATTTACCTGCAGAAATCCCTTTGCAACTTGCCTTCTAAGGGAGTAAGTTTATAAAGTATTTTCTATGTATAAAGCACATTTAAATGCAGAAAATAGCTCTTATAAAATTATGCTGCTGAATATATATGTACAAGTACATGTGATGGAAAGACTGTTTGTGTTTCATACACCATATGTAGGCATTCCTAGGGGATGTACGATGGGTGGAGCAGGGGCAGAGATGCATTGTATGTGCATATTTTACAAAATACTTCTGTGTGTACAGAGGGTACATGCGTATTTTTACATCTTCTCCAGAACAGGAGTAAAAGCTCTAACAGGAGTAAATTTATGTTAGAGCTTTTGTGCACTATAAAGATAAACCTAAAAGTCATTTTCTTTATTTATGAAATTTTTCACAATACTACTACTACTTACTACTACTACTTATCATTTCTATAGCGCTACTAGACGTATACAGTGCTGTACACTTGAACATGAAGAGACAGTCCCTGCTCGACAGAGCTTACAATCTAACAGGACAAACAAGAGATAAGGGAATATTAAGGTGAGGATGATAAAATAAGGGTTCTAAACAAGTGAATAAGGGTTAGGAGTTAAAAGCAGCATCAAAAAGGTGGGCTTTTAGCTTAGATTTGAAGACGGCCAGAGATGGAGCTTGAAATACCGACTCAGGAAGTCTATTCCAGGCATATGGTGCAGCAAGAGTCTGGAGTTAGCGGTGGAGGAGAAGGGTGCAGATAAGAGAGATTTACCCAGTGAATGGAGTTCCCGGGGAGGAATGTAGGGAGAGATGAGAGTGGAGAGGTACTGAGGAGCTGCAGAGTGAATGCATTTATAGGTCAATAAGATGAGTTTGAACTGTATGTGGAAATGGATAGGAAGCCAGTGAAGTGACATGAGGAGAGGGCTAATATGAGTATAACGACCCTGGCGGAATATTAGTCGTGCAGCAGAATTTTGAACAGATTGAAGAGGAGAGAGATGGCTAAGTGGGAGACCTGTAAGAAGCAAGTTGCAATAGTCTAAGCGAGAGGTGATAACAGCGTGGATGAGGGTTCTGGTAGTGTGCTCAGAAAGGAAAGGGCGAATTTTGCTGATATTATAGAGAAAGAAACGACAGGTTTTAGCAGTCTGTTGAATATGTGCAGAGACGGAGAGGGAGGAGTCGAAGATGACCCCAAGGTTACGAGCTGATGAGACAGGAAGGATGAGAGTGTTATCCGGCTCATTCAAGAGGCACTTGAATACAAGGGAACAAAATATTACTAAAAAGACAAACAGCAAACAAATATATAGCGGCAGGTCATGTCAGACGAAACTGACTGTCTTCTTCGACTGGGTGACCAAACAGTTGGACATGGGAGGAGCGCTTGATGTGGTATACTTGGATTTCAGCAAAGCCTTTGACATGGTTCCGCACAGGCGACTGATAAATAAAGCAAGTGTCTTTGGTATGGGTTAAAAATTGGTTGAATGGAAGGAGACAGAGGGTAGTGGTAAATGGAGCCTGCTGTGAAGAAAAGGATGTCATCAGTGGAGTACCACAGGGATCGGTCCTAGGGCCGGTTCTTTTTATCATCTTTGTGAGAGATATTGCGGAAGGGCTGTCTGGTAAGGTTTGTCTCTTTGCGGATGATACCAAACTCTCCAACAGGGTGTACACCCTGGAGGGCATGAATGACATGAGGAAGGACCTAGCGAAGCTGGAGAAATGGACCAAAATTTGGCAACTAAGATTTAATGCTAAAAATCCAAAAAAATGCAGTCATGCACTTGAGTCACAAGAATCCAAGGGAACAGTATAGTATAGGGGGTGAAGTGCTTCAGTGTACGAAGGAAGAGCAGGACTTGGGGGTGATTGTGTCTGATGGCCCTAAAGCTTCCAAACAGGTAGAAAAAGCGACGGTCAAAGCCAGAAGGAGAAAGGAGGTGATAGTGCCATTGTATAAGTCTCTAGTGAGGCCGCATTTGGAGTACTGCATACAGTTCTGGAGACCACATCTATGGAAAGATATAAACAGGATGAAGTCGGTACAGAGGGCAGCTACAAAATTAGTAAGTGGTCTTGAATGCAAAAATTATAGGGACAGGCTTATGAACCTCAACATGTATATGCTGGAAGACAGGAGAGAGAGAAGAGACATGAAAGAGACATTTAAATATCTCAAGGACATTTATGTACAGGAAGTGAGCCTTTTTCAACTGAAGGAGAGCTCTGGAATGAGGGGGCATACGACTAAGTTAAGAGGGAATAGGCTTAGGAGTAATCTAAGGAAGTACTATTTCACAGAAAGAGTGGTGGAGGCATGGAATGGCCTCCTGGTAGAGGTTGTGGAGTCGAGGACTGTTCCAGAATTTAAAAAGGCATGGGGTAAGCATGTGGGATTGCTTAGGAAAAGGAAGAGTTAGGGGTTACAGAGGATGGGCAGACTGGATGGGTCATATGGCCTTTTTCTGCCATCATGTTTCTATGTTTCTAAATAAAAAGGAAAGGAAGACAACTTGAACTGCTGCATTGAACCTGAGCTTTCCTGGGAAAATGTGGGGTAGAAATGTCATAATAAAATTAAAAATAAAACTCCTAAACTAAAACATAAATATACAATATAGAAACTTCTCTATGGGGTCCTTTTACCAAGCTGCAGTAAAAAGGGCTCTGTGGTAGAGGCGCAGGCCATTTTTTCCATGTGTCAGGCCCCTTTTTATCACAGCAGATAAAAAGCCCACTGGTAAGGGCTCCTGCAGTAACCTGGCTGTAACTGGGCAGCACTCAGCACTACTCAGTTACTGGTGGGTTAGCGCCACTCTAAAAATTCTAAAAATATTTTCCAGCATGCTGGAAATGGCATATGCTTGAGTCGGAACTACCGCCGGTGGCCATGTTAGGCAGATGGTAGTTCTAGGTTGCACATGGCAACCCTTTTGAAAACGGGCCCCTATAAGTCCACAATCATGGAGGGATTCAAAGAAGAAAAAGGATGCACGGTCATATAACAATATGTCTTATTTGCATGGGCTGGTGGAAATGACATGCTAGGTCAGGACATTCACATTTTCCCAAAAATTTTCTAAAAGGCTCTGTCGAGTGCAGTTTTTTGTACAATACATAGGGATAAGAAGGAGTGTATGTCTATTTGCCAACACATGCAGCCAGATTATTTATTTTACAAACCTACACATGCAGAAAAAGAGTGGTATCACATTGGATTTTACATATGCATCATTTAAATACATTATGTAGGCACTGATTTCATAGAGCAACAAAAAGAGAGTCCAAATCTCCCGCAAAAAATGCCAAACGCACAAAACAACAAAACAAGCGGAAGAACCCCCCCCCAAAAAACAGACTGAAAACACAAATGGCAAGAGCACCAAAAACGTTTTATTGGGACCCTACATGGTCCGTGTTTCGGCCGAAAAGGCCTTCTTCAGGGGTCTTCAAATTGACGTATACATATGTTCCTCCAAAATTCTCACGGAATGAAAAGATATGAATGCTGGTGCTATCCGAACGGAGCATAGACACTAAAGCACAGGGTCCCAATAAAACTTTTTTAAGTGCTCTTACCATCTGTGTTTTCAGTAAGTTTTTTGGGGGGTTTCTTCCGCTTGTTTTGGCACTGATTTTATAACATACATATCTACTTGGTGGCACTTAGATATGCATTTGGTGGATTTTAAAAAGCTGCATAAACAAGACAAGCTAGTTAAAGAGCTCAACAAACATGAGCCCTAATCACAGAGGGGCTCTTTTACTAAGCTGTGTAGGCGCCTATATGTGCCCCATGCACGCCAGTTCAGAACTAGCGCCCAGCTACCACGTGGCCTGGGCATTAATTTCATTTTTTACGTGCACCGGAAAATTTCCGGCATGCGATGCTAACCGGGCGGTAATCAGCATTGTATGTATGCTGATGATTACCGCCCAGATAACGCGTGAGACCTTACCGCTAAGTGAATGGGTGGCAGTAAGGTCTCAGGCCCAAAATGGATGCGCACCAGTTTCCATTTTGCTGCACATCCATTTTTGGTCAATCAAAAAAGGGCCTTTTTTGCAGGTGTGCTGAAAAATGGACCTGCACGTGCCCAATGCATGCGTCTATATCAGCGCAGACCGCTTTTCGGCGCACTTTAGTATAAGGACCCCTGAAGAAGGCTCCAGTTACAAACAATAAACTCACTTGCACATCCCTGTGCATCACAACAGGTGCAAAATCTGGTGTGTAAATTTATTAAACTACACATATATTTCCATTACGAACTGGGGAATACATATATGGTGGGAATTCTAAGAAATGGTGCTAAAAGTTAAGCGCCAAGGGCTAGATTCTATATATGCTTTCCTCATTTTGTAGAACACCAACTAAGGACAGTTATTCATGTATCTGCAAATTAGTACCTCTTAGCACCAATTAACGCAAAATGATGCCAATTATTAGTCGTTAGTGCCAATTAGTAGCTAATTTAAAAATTAAGATGCATGCATATCTGGCATTATTTTATAACTTTTGTGTGCACCTTTGCATGCTAAGCATTGATTTGTGTGTGCAAGTTATAGATTTAGAGCAAGGGTTCTCAACCCACTTCTCGGGACATACCCAGGCAGTCAGGTTTTTAGGATATGCACAATGGATACGCATGAGATAGATTTGCATGCACTACCTCCACTGTATGCAAATCTATCTCATGCATATTCATTGTGGGTATCCTAAAAACCTGATTGGCTGGGTGTGTCCCGAGGACTGAGTTGAGAACCCCAAAATTAGAGGGATAGTGGTTATTCTCATATGGTAACAGGAAGCCTATATGAAAGAAGGGACCAGGGTGCTACGGGACTTATAAATGAGGTAGCTTGCAGAAGCCTCCACACTGAATGTTTGCTGCTGTGCCACTTTACAAGACAGAGGTGGTGGGGGACTCTTAGAGAGGATCTGGCAGGGGAAAATCAGCAGTGGCGTTCCTGGGGGGAGGGCGGTGGGTGCAGTCCACCCCGGGCCGGGTGCACACCGCTGGGCGGGTGCCGCACGTGCCTGTCCTTCGTTCGTTCCATGCTCCCTCTGCCCCGGAACAGGTTGTTCTGGGGCAGAGGGAGCATGGAACGAATGAAGGACAGACGCGCGCGGCACCCCCCCAGCGGCGTGCACCCGGGGGGGGGGGGTTCTTTCGCGGGGGGTGTCCTTTCACCTGGGAGGGTCACGCTGCATCCGGGGGGGGGGGGGTGCTGCACCCAGGGGGCGGGGCGCATCGGCGATCCACCCCGGGTGTCAGCCCCCCCTAGGAACGCCACTGAAAATCAGGTAAAAGAATCATTGGTGGAACGTTCCACATTGTTTGTGAGTGCCCAGGGTTTAAATGTAGCTCTGGGGAAGAGAACTATACTATAGATTGTATAAGATCTGTGATAGCAGATTGATTGACCCAAATGACCTGATTTTATGTATCTCTGTTTCTATATGAAGAAAACATACGGTAGCTTGCTGTAACCACAGCTCCAAAACACTTTTTTTTTTTCAATCCATGTAGACTTGAAATGTGTTAAGCAGGTACAGACTGTCTTCAGTAATTAGAGTCCTAAAGGTGAGCACTGTAGGGAATCCAATCTGTGAAATCTTTGGCCATAAACTGAGATGTCATGCATTTTAACTTCTTTCTGTCCCTAAAAAAAAAAAGTAAACCATGCAATAAAATGTAAATAATGTTCCACAAACAGTATAACCACCTGTCAGGGGATTTATGAACAATTAGAATCTGGAAGCGCTTTCCAGGGAGCCATTTGTTATGAGCAATAAAATGCTTGTTTTGTTGGGAAATATAATGTGCATGACAACTTTTCTTCAAAAAAAAAAAAAAGAAAAGAAAAGTAAGCAAGTGCCCAAAAGCCATAATGCCCAGCATATGGAAAATGAATATACCCTCATTGTAATTTCTTATTCCTTACCATACTGACAACATTTCAGAAAGGAAAAATAAAAATGAAAATTTATTGTAAAATGTGTAACCATCTGTTCAGGGGACCTATTCCTGACAGAATAAGGATGGAGTAGTGGACTGCATGTGAAAGCTATTAAGGGAGAGGTGATCATATTTTCTTTGTGGCAGGAATGACAGCTGCAGGGGCCAGTACCAGAAATTATTTTAGACCACTCCAAACTTCTGGTTCAGAGTTGTCAGACTTTTTTATATGCAACAAAATATTTAGAGGCCTGCATACATATGGTTCTATTTTATCCCCCTAAGCTGAGCAAGTGGTTCATTTCAGAGATCTGTTTCAAAGATCATCTACTTTACAGCATGTCATTTTCTAGGTAGGATTCTTACTAAAAAAAACTGTAAGATATTAATGCATTTTCCTTTTCCCAGCCTTCCTGTGAAAATGATCTTCTAACATGTTCACCACAATGCTTGCCTTTTAAGCATGCTCTAAATATACTCTCAGTGCATGTATACTGGGATGGTTGTCTACCACTCTGTGTTCAATATTCTCATTGGCTTGGACTCTTTTACAGGTTAAGCTGAATAAGTATCATAGGAGCTCTAGCCTTTATTAGGAATGGGCTTCCACATTCCTGCTGTAGGGTGGACGTCCCAGTCATGGAGTGATCCATCACTGGATTGGCATCCAGGGTTCCCAGAGAAAACACATTTTTGTTCTCCCATCTCAGCATGCACACTCTTTTTCAAGGGGGCATATTCTCTCTGTGAGCAGGATGGGGTGGTGGGCCTTGTGTAGAACTCCCTGCAAGAGATAACTCGGAGACAGATATGGGATACTTCAACTCTCTTTACTGAACTTAAGTGCAAACCAATTACTACTTTGAGGTAGTCTTTCTATCTTGAAGTTGCTCAGCATTGAGTAAACATCTAATGCTCAACACTTTTCCTCTATCTGTGTCTGTGATCTCCTTCAATAATAAAGTCTTTTTAGGGTAACATGGCTCTCGGGTTCTGGGGCAAACCTATTCCCTTCTGTGTCAAACACATACCTGCTGACATTCAAAGTGTGTTAAAAGGCCAGGAACGAGCACCGACCAGTTAACTCACTTGTATGTGGCTATCCAGTCTGATTAGAGTTGCTAAAAATGACCAATTAGTGCCAAAATGGAAGCAGGCTATGTAGGAGACATTCTGGGGAGCATTTCAGGGGCAGTGTCCGGTTAGCTCCCAATACTCAGAACTAACTGGCCACGTTTAGCTCATAAATAGGAATGCATAAATAGCTGTCCTATCTTTATGTGCTAGTCTATGGCTGGTTAAACCTGAATATTGACTTAACCAGGCATGGGCTAGCCGGCTTTGCAAAATCTGGAAATTCATTGCCAAAACCTGCACAGGGCCTGGCATTGAATTTACTGTTTTAGGGCCAGTGGAGGACAAAAAAACCCCCCAAAAAAACGTTGTCCACTGCCTGCTGAATATCAGCTGGATAGTCCTTCCTTCCTGGGCCCCACTTTCACAGAGCCTCTTTCAATCTTGTATGCAGTGGACTGAATTCAATAAATGCCACCTAAGAAGTTGGAGCTGAAAAAAATAGTGCTAAGCGCTAATGGCGCTTTAAGTTAGGTATAGCAGGTATAGAATAGAGCTTAGCACAAAGAATTGTGAGTACATTTAGGCACAACAATTTACACCAACAAAACCCTGGTGTAGGCTTGGATTTCCATTATTCTATAACAACATGTGTAAATTAAAGGAACACCCTGGATCCACCCATGGCCACACCCCCTTTTTTGGACCCACACATAACATTTGCATGCGGATCCCATGCCTAAATTTAAGTGTGTAAATTCTAATTAAATTCGATTAGCACCAATAATTGCTTAAAATCGCAATTATATGTGTTTATTGGCTCGCTATTCAATTAAATTATGCACACAATTTTTAGCACTTTTTATAACATTTGGAGGAGTATCTCCTCTGTAGTTCAGCACCTGAATGGGGCTTCTCTTTCCTTGGTACCATCAGATTGAAAGCCAAGCTCCTGGTCTACTCCTCAAATAAACTGAAGACTGAGTGGTGGATAAAAACCTCTGTCCTGTCACATTCACTTCACATTGGACTCAACTACAAGAGACTACGGAGATTTTACATAAGGTAAGCATACTTCATTGAGGAAAAAAAATCAGTGAAGAATATTATAGGAGACTAAAACTGATATTGAAGAGTACATTAGAATTATGGAATAACAAGCCATTAACCAGCTAGCAATTCTTGCACTCTCATATATCTTTGGAATTACAAACTGGCCTCTTAAAGGGCCTCTTTTACCAAGCTGCGGCAAGAGGGGCTGGCGCTAGCATCAGCGCATGTTTTACACACATGCCGAGACCCCCTATTACCGCAGCTGGTAAAAGGGAAGTCTCGCTTTCCTACAGGAAATGGCTGGGCGGAAAGTAAAGCACTTGCAGTGCAGCCATTTTTTTGGGGGGGAGCCCTTACCACTACCCACTGAGGTGGCGGTAAGGGCTCCCATATTAACCCAGCGGTAACTGGGAAGTGCACAGCAATGCCCGATTACCGCTGGGTACACTTCAGTGCTACAAAAATAAATACATTTTTGTAGCGGCACTCTAGGGTTGGGAAGTACCACCAGGCTGCTGCAGTAAGCCTGGTTTGGGCTTACTGCCACTTAGTAAAAGGAGCCCAAATATCTAAAATAACTGGATGTCTGAACAAGACAACTTCTCCATGCCCATGAGATCACTTATAAGAATCAGTGTTTGCCAAAGCTGTATATTCCCCAGGCTAAAGGAGGAATGGGTCTCATAGAAATAGATCATGGCCTTTATTTTACAAGCATCCCATGTTAACATGGCAGCATTTAAACATCTGGAGAGGCCAAGGCTTTTTCAGAACAGAAGCCATTCAGGCATGGGGGAGGACATGGGGAGAGTGGGGAGAGGGACTGGTCTGGGTGGGACAACAATACAGATGACTATTCCCTATTTCATATAGAGAGTCCATGAATGCATTGGAAAACCTGGGTATTGAAATTTATACTTGCTCTGAGGCACATCCAAGTTCCTACTATAGAGGTAGCTATAAATTCAAATGTTTCAGGTCCCTGTGATGCCAGCAGTCCCTCCTTGAAGAAGACTTCACTTTAATGCCAGCTTCCCCAACCCCCCCCCCCCCCCCCCCGACACTCCCTGACTGGGGCCTTCCTCCTGAAGGGTATAACCAGCCACAGAGCGAAGGGGGCTCTAGGGGTTGCAGTTACACTGTTTCTTGTTCAATAAATGTAAAAAACAAAGGAAAATTTGAGAAAAAAAAACTTTCTATAAAAAAAGAAAAACAATAAACAGTGCTGCTTTACATTTATGGTTTATGTTAAACTGTCACCATAGCATATCTTGGTTTTCTAGATTTTTGCTAGCAGTCCAGTCCAGGATGGCATTTTATTTTGTGTTTGTTTGTTTGATTTTTGTTTTGTCTGTGATTTTCCTACTAGGATCCCTTCTGATTGGTTTTGTAGGATTTCAGGGGTTACAGTATATGACTGTCTACCCCCCAAAACTGGAGTGTTTCTTATCCTTGGTACTTTATCCAAGGTACATTATGAGAGAGTTGAAGAAGAAGGAAGACTCCCGAACTGATGACTATTGGTACTCATAATAATAATAATTATAAAGTTAATATGAATCCTTGAATCATATTCATCTGTAGTTTGGGCATCCCATAGTCTGAAGGATACTTTCAATGGATCATGGCTGTCTCAGAGTGTGGGTTCAGTTAGTAACTCATGTTTTCCTGGGAGCTTAGGAGTCCTTTTACCAAGCTGTGGGAAAAAGGGCCCTGCACTAGTGGCGGGGGCCATTTTTTTCCACACACCAGGGCCCTTTTTACCACAGTGGGTAAAAAGCGCCCAGACAAACATGGCCATGCGGTAGGACAACTCTTATTGCGTGGCCATGTGGCGGGGAGCCCTTACTGCCTGCATTGAACTTACCGACACTTTGTAAAATACCCCCTTATTGAGGCATATTGGTGAGCATCCACCTCATATGAATGTAGAAATTAGTGTGTGATAGAGCACAAAAATGTTATGCATTGATTCTCTAGTGGTATGTAAAGAGATAAATGTGTGAAGTGTTTACAGTTTCCCACTGCAGACCAGAACAGATAAACCTGTGCTTACTGTGATAAATGTATTTATGTAATTACTTCTTTTTTTGCCTTAAGAAAATAGTGTGTATGGAGATAAGTGTTGTGTGTGTACTAACTGATTTTCTTTCCAAGGAGAAAAAAAAATAAAGAGAAGTATGAAGTACTAACATTCATTTATTCCCACAGGAAAAAGAGATGGGGATTATGGAAGAATTTTGAACATTTTGGGGATTTTGGATATCCAATATGCTGTTTAAGAGTTCCACACCATTCATCAGGGTCACTCTTCTGTTATACCTGGGTAGTGACAGTGCGTGGATCATGGCTCAAAGAACCCTGGTAGCACACGCCATCTAGCAGCTCACGGTGGAGAGTTTTAATGTTCCACAAGTGTGTCAATTTTCTTATTAGATGTACTGCTGGAAGAGGTGCTGCATCTGAAAATACTTAGTTGTGTAGCCATAAGGGCATGGGATCAGGAAAACATTGTCAAGGTGTATTGACAGTAAGACATCGAGAGAATCACTACTGTAGAGTAGGTCAGTGCTGATCAACCATCTCCTGGAGGCACACTTAGCTAGCTGAATATTCAGAACAACCTCAGATGTGTTTATTGTAATTTGCATATACTGGAGTTGTACTGTATGTAAATCTGTCTCACTGACATTCATAATGGTAATCCTGAAAACCAGGCTAGAGGTGAGCTTCAAGGAGATGGTGAAGATGAACTAGTGTAGGCGCAACCCTGTGTGCAAAGCCTGTAAGAGGACTCGGATAGTACTCTGTAACTATTTTTCATGTTGACTATTTGCTATTGAAGTATCCCATGGACATGGCTGGTAGAAAGGTGAAAGTGAATTTTCTAAGAATGTTTTTGGGGACATGCTTCATACTGTATTTTGCTATTGTCAGAACAACATAAAAATGCCCATGATTGAACCAGCTCCAAAAAAGGTGGCACATATGGGCATGTACTCTATATATGTGCTCATATATTTTATAAAAATATGCTAATACATCACAATTCTGCTTCCTTACCCTTAGGAATGCTTACATGCAGATCATACTTCACAGTAGGCACACTCTTTCAGTGCAACTACTTTTTACACAAATATGCGGCCATGCAATTATATAAAAAATAATTTTTCAACGTGTGAAATAGGCTCTACACAAAGAGAATGCTTTATAAAATTATCTCTTAGGGTAATAAACATTCTCCACGTGTAAAACCTGTTTTACAAGAAGTGACAAGAGCATACGTAATTTACATGTAAGCTTTCCCAAGGGCATATTAACCCAGATTCTATATATGGCAACAAAACTTCTGAGCAGATCCAGGATGTGCATGCAATTAAATTAGTTAATCAGCCATTAATTGGCCTTAATGATTATTGAAGTTAATTGGCACTAATTCGGATTTTGCACACACATCTGCCTGTGCGCTACTCTACAACAGTGAGCACCTATATCCCAATGTGTAACTCAAAAGGGGGCATGGGCAGGTCAGGGCGTTGAAAAAATGTGTACACAGTGTTACAGAATAGTGCCATTTATGAACCGAAATGCCATGAGTTGGGTGCCAGCATTTACATCAGGCATAAATTTTGATACTCAACTTTAGGTGCAGGAATCAGCTCTAAACAGTATCGTATAAAGAGTGCACATTCAGGAGAACCCTTTATAGAATAGTGCTTAGCGCCAATTTTTTCTGGTCCCAATTTTTGAGTGCCATTTACAGAATTCCCCTCAGTTTGGGCAGAGCAGGGGCAAAGTTGAGATATATTTGCATACTTTATTAAATATATATGCACATACATAGAATGTATGCACATATTTCTACCTGCACATATACCCTGAATGTCTCCTGACTGAGAAGAATGCTCAGGAATGACATTGTGAATGAATTTTCAATTTATACACACAGGTTTGAAAATTCAACCATATGCACATAAATTAATGCTAGAAATTTGTTCATGCTAAAGAGAAGGTGCAAATGAATGTGCCTAGGCTCCCTTGGGTAATTTTGAAAACCAACATACATGCAACATCATCCTTACCCATGTGTACAGTTTTAGAATTACCCCATCAACATTTTCTCTTAAATTTTGATATATTTTTTTACCCAAACCATCTATGTATTACTCTTCCCTTATATTGCATCAGTCTACATTCTTCTACTTTGTTACCATAGAATCCACAGTCAGTCACTGCACATGATAGGTCTGGAACATCTATAGCTCAGCATCTTCTTTGCCATACCAACAAGAAAGCATCTATAACCTGTCAATGTAATTAGGAAAAATATATTTTCTGATGGTGGACACTAGGTATTATTCTGCAGATAAACTGTGTTCAGTGAAGCTTGTCGAGCTAATGACATGGGTTATGTGACTAATTTGGAGCATCGGGCCACAGCCTGTTTTGCAGCATATTGCGTGTGGGAGCAAGAGACTGTAGTGAAAGATGTTCAACCTCTTTTAGGCACATGCCTTCATTAGGGGTGTCCAGATTAATTCACTCCATTGAACAGGAAAGACCAGTTTAGAGAAAAGGTAAAACTGTACTGAAAATTCTAGAGAAGACAGTGGCAAATTAAATGGACTATTTTTATTCATGGGATAGATAATCTTTTTTTCCATAATACCATAGACATGGAAATATAAAAGCATTGCAGACCTTAAATGGAACTTGACCTAAGGTTCATCTGGGTCATGCAATGTGACACCTTCTTTATCATCTTATAATGCATGAGCAAATAAAACAGTAGAACAGCTCCCAGAACAGTAGATAGAATATGCAAACACATAGAGAAATAAAACTCAAATCCAAAGCCCAAAAACAGATACAGAAAGATGTGCTATGCCAAACATTTGAATTCAATATCCAGAAAAATCTACACAATTATATTGTTTAAAAAATTATTCTGCAAAGACAATGGTGACCATCAATGGAATGGATGCATGCTAGAATCAATGTTTTATAATGTGCCATAGAAAGAATGCCCTTTGATTTAGCTAAATCACAAACTGCAGGGGTCTAAAACGTCACTTGCCTAGCTAATAAACTGATTAAACACTCATAGTGAAAGCAAATTCTGACATGCAGAGCACTTAGTTAACCCACTGACCTTTCTCCTTTGGTGACCTTGATTTAGAACAATCATGAAAACAGATTATGAGGGGAAAAGATTTAGCATTAGCTGTGCTCTGAATGAGTGTTCGTTGCACTGTATACAACATTTTTACCCTCTTTGTGTATAATTTATAACAAGTTGCCTATTTTTCTTTATTTAGTACTAGTATGAGTAGCTATAGCTCTATAACTAGTGTATTTGTCTGTGCCTAAATGTTAGGAAGGATGCACATAAATGATAGTATTTTATAATTTTTGTATGTATTTTATAATTTTTGTGTGCTTTGTCTACTCTCCACCCAAACTCCACCCATGCACATACTCATTGTCAAAATAAATGCCATTGAGCAATGCACATAATTTTATGCTAGTCATTATTTTTAAAGAGGTCATTTACACACTTGGAGGGGCATTTTCAATGTGATGTCTAAGTCCAAATTGACACATTTTGTTGAACACATCTGTAACAAACATATAGCTTACAGCCATAACCGAACCAGAAAAATGTCTAAATTTCTGGTTTGATTATGGCTTTGAGTTAGACGTTTTTATGCTCAATACATCCACCTGTAAGTGCCATTAAAAAAAAAGTCCCAGGGAAAAACATAGAAAAACAAACTATAATGACATCTGTCTGGCAGCATTCCTAGTGAACTAGCCACATAGATCCCAGCAGCGCAGACCGGCAGCTAGTGGTCAGTGCAGCAGAGTTCACATAAAGGGACCCAGGTACAAAGCCAGCCTAAACATAGAAATATAGAAAGATGAAGACAGATAAAGATCATATGGCCTATCCATTCTGCTTATCCATACCATTTGCTCTCCCTATCACTCGCTTTTATAAATTCTACGTACTTTTTCCAAACTCTCTTGAATTCAGATACTGTTTTCATCTCTACTACTTCCACTGGGAGGCCATTCCATGAATTCACCACCCTTTCAGTAAAGAAATATTTCCTCAGATTACTTCTGAGTCTATCCCCTTTTACCTTCATCCTATGCTCCCCTTGTTCCATAGCTTCCTTTCAAACGAAAGACACTCACCTCCTGTGCATTTATGCTGTGTAGGTATCTACGTGTCTCTATCATATCTCCTCTCTCCCACCTCTCTTCCAAAGTATGTATATTGATATTTTTAAGTCTGTCCCCATAGGCTTTATGACAAAGACCACTGACTATTTTAGTAGCTGCTCTCTGGACTGACTCCATCCTGTTTATATCTTTTTGAAGGTGTGGTCGCCAGAATGTATATAATATTCTAAGGGGTCCTTTTATTAAGGCATGCTAGCATTTTTAGCACTTGCTAAATTCTAGAGACACCCATAGGAATATATGGGTTTCCCTAGTGTTTAGCTTGCACTAAAACTTAGCATGCACTAAAAACATTATCGTGCTTTTGTACAAGACCCACTAAATGAGGTCTCACCAGAGTCTTATACAAGGGCATTATCATCTCCTTTTTCCTAATGGTCATTACTCTCCCTATGCACCCAATCATCCTTCTAGCTTTTGCTGTCAACTTTTCTACTTACTTGGCCACCTTAAAATCATTATATATGATTATGCCGAAGTCCTGCTCCTCTTTCATGCACAAAAGTTCTTCACCCACTGATCTGTACAGTTCCCTCAGGTTTTTCCAGCCCAAATACATTATGCTGCATGTTTTATTATTAAATCTTAGCTGCCAAATTCTAGACCTTCTCCTAGCTTCACTAAGTCCTTCCTCGTGTTATCTACACCACTTTTTTTATTTATTTGTTGTTATATTTGTACCCCATGCTTTCTCACTCATGGCAGGCTCAATGCAGCTTACACAAGGCAATGGAGGGTTAAGTGACTTGCCCAGAGTCACAAGGAGCTGCCTGTGCCTAAAGTGGGAATTGAACTCAGTTTTTCAGTTCCCCAGGACCAAAGTCCACCACCCTAACCACTAGGCCACTTCTCCACTCCATCAGGGGTGTCTACCCTTTTGCAGATTTTGGTATCATCTGTGAAGAGGCAAACCTTACCAGACAGCCCTTCAACACCACTGGTAACATCTTTTTCCTCAGAATGAGCTCCATTTACCACTACCCTCTGTCAACTTGCACACAACCAGTTCCTAACCCAGTCACTTTAGGGCCCATACTGAGGGCACTCAGTTTATTTATTAGTTGTATATGCAGAACCGTGTCACATTCTTTGCTAAAATCTAAATAGAACACATCAGATTCATAGTACAGGCTTTGATTGTAATCAAGCTAGACTACTGCAATATAATCTACTTAAACTACTCTAAAAATCTGATATGCAAGCTACAGACAACAGAAAACAAAGTTATAAGACTTATCTATGGACTGAAAAAATTTGACAGGGTCTCTCATCTATATGCCCCTCTACACTGGCTGCCTGTAGAGGCCAGAATTGTCTTCAAACTCTTCAAATATTTTCAAGGCTATACCCCATAATATATTTTTTCTTTAATCTCAACTCTGAACTCAGGCTATGTGACAAGAAATTCTCTTAAACTATCCTTCATGTCCTACAAGGAATTTCGCCTCAAGAGACTCTTCTCAAGCCTATTCTCTTACCAAGCCATCAGATTCTGGAACTTCCGATCAGTACCTATGCTCAGCATCAACTGCTACACCCAATTCTGTAAAGCCTTAAAATCCATTTTATGCAAGAAATATGTACTGCTGACACTTTAAATATGTTTAACGTCAAACTGTATTTCCTTTCTCTATAACTGTTCATCAGACATGACCAATCTACATGTATCCTTAAAAACCTGTTCCTTGTACCTTTTATACTAGACCAATGCTAACACATTTCCCACCAGATAACGCTGTCCTTTGGTCATACTATGTAACTGATGCTCCAGTGAAATGCTTCTGTCTTATCTGCCTGCCAATCTGCTGTAGTCTACTATGTAATGAACATCTAAATGCAATATTATTGATCTCTTTACTCTGCAATCCACTCCAAACCTCTCAAGGTGTGAGCGGAATATATGCACCTGGCAAAGTAGAGTAAAGACTACTCTACCAGCTTCTCTTACCATTTCCAGATGTTATTGCTTGTCTTCTTCTTTCTGCGATCTCTTGTAGTTTATAAAGGCTAATCTCTTTTTCTATACCTTTTCAGCTACTACTTTAGAGAACCAAAGTGGCTTCCTCTTATTTTTATTTACTTTCCTTACAAAAAGGTTTTCTGCCCTTACAATGGCTTCTTTCAGTTTTGCCCACTTCTTTCCAACTTCTTCCAGATGTTCTCATCAAGACAACAATTCCTTGAGATAATCCTCCATCTGAACAAATTTAGTTTTTCTGAAGTCTTTGAATGAACCCTCTCTACACTTATTTAAGTATTAAAACCATACCATCTGTGATCACAGAATGCCAGATGATCATCCATTATAACATCAGCAACACTCTCCCCATTAGTAAGCACTAAGTCCAGTATGGCCCCATCCTGCATGGGTTCCATTACCAACTGCTGGAATAGTTCCCCCTGTAGAGAATCCAAGATCTTCCTACTTCTAAAAGACCCCCACAACAAGGATACCCAAATCAACACCTGGCATATTACAATGACCTATTAGTAGTATTTCCCCTTTCACAGATACATTTTGAATGTCTTCAATGAAATCTGTCCATTTATTTTGTCTGTGGAGGCCTATATATCACACCAAAGTAAATACATTTGCCATTCCCTCTTTCCAGATTGACCCACAGTACCTCTTCCTTACCCTATAGGTCCTACAATGGTGTGGCTTTAATATTATCTTTAATATATAATGCCACTCCCTCTCCTTTTCTTCCTACTCTGTCTTTCTTGAACAGATTATAGCCTGGTGTAACGATATTCCAGTCATGGTTCTCTGTGAACCATGGCTCTGTGATTGCCACTATTTCCAAATCAGCATCTTCCATCTCAGCCTCAAGATATAAAATCTTATTTCCCATACTTCATGTATTAGTATATACTGCATTCTAGCCTCTTCACATTGTATGGTGAGTCCTCCAGGAACAGAGAAAATCTTCTGTACCTAAAAGTCCACCACCACAATAGCCCTCAGACTTGCAGATCACTTATATATTTAGGTACAGGAAGTATTTTTATGTTCCAGAGGTGTCACATATTTGTACTGAAATTAAAGAATTAAAGTTGGAATTGAACTCAAATCCCATTGTTCACTGTCCACTGCACTGACCACTAGGTTACTCTACCATCTTACTTGCTGCTTTTTTTTTTTAGGAATGAGCATATTACCTGGGACTGCCCTAGAGCCTGGTATCTACTGTCACTGTCACATCTTTTGGGGGTGAAAGTATCCTTGATGATGACACAGAGAGGATAAGCCACCTTTCCCTGATCTCAGCAGAAACTGGAGAAATGCATAAAAGCTACATTAGAATCAATCTGGATGGCCATAATACAACTGGAAGCTACTGTGGGGAACAGGTTGGGAGTCTTGGGATGTGTATACCATTAACTCTTAGTTATTGTAACTGTGGAAGAGAAAACTAATTAGTATGAAGTGATGTTAACACTTTTACAGAGAGGTGTGAGAAAATGCAAGGTGTTCAATCTATGATGGTTGAAGATTTTGTTAATATATTTGCCCTCAATTGGAAATGTTTGAAAAATATTGAGACATTTGAATATTTGAGTTTTGAATTCTCATCACCTTCCTACAGCTGGTACCAGGAACCCTTTCAAACAACATTTAATGGAAAGCTTGAAAATCCTTGATAAGGACATTCCACAGTTCAGTAAAGTGCATTAGCTTCTCTTCAAAAAGAGCCAATTGGAGGAAAAAGTAGAACAGAAGCAGATTTTTCATGCCTACCTGTGCAGAGCCTGGATGTGACAGTGATGCTTGAGGTTTCTTTTGAAGAGACTTTAGAATGGGTGACCTTATTGTTTCCTTTGTTTTTGAGAATGATTAAAAAAAAATTCCACAGTGTATTTATTTTTCTGTAGTTATTATGCTGAGTTTATAAGTCAATGTATTTGGGGTTTCCCAGATTTTTGTCTGGAGATCCAGAGGAGGGTGGTGAATTTTTTCTTACGTATCCAGCTAAGGGGGGAGAAGGGGAAGTTATCAAGCTGCATTAGGGCACTAAGCCTTGTTATATGTCTCTTAACATATGTTAAAAGGCTCTAACACCGATTGTAGTGTCCTTACATTACATATTAATGAGATTTATTTCTTTAAAAAATATATGTATTCTGCTTTTTCCATTGTTCACAATGGATTACAATAGAACATATACAATTAAGAATAAAAACAAAAAAACACTACATAAAGAATTACATTAAAAAACGTGAGAGTTTTATCCAGACTCCACAACCAAGGTCCTTCCAGGCTAAATTAAACAGGCTTTTATGAGTACACTTTCTGAAACAAATAGGTCTTAAGATGTTTCCTAAATTATAGAAAAGAGACAATTTTGTGTATATCTAAAGGTAGAAAATTTCATAATTGTGGAAAAATAACTTGGAAGTTGGATGAGCGAAGGGCAAGAACACTAACCGTTCAAAAACTGAGAACTTCAAATAAATATTTATCCATTGACTGAGATTTTGCTTTGGTTTATTTAACCTGAGAGAAGCAGATAAAATGCTTGGGGTCTCATTCTTAATGGCTTTAAAGACAAGAGGTAACATTTTAAATTAAATCCTCATCTCAGTTGGAAGCTAATAAATAGATATCAGTATTGAGGATATATGGTCAAATTTTAAAGTATGATAACGTAAACGTACAACAGAGTTTTAGACAATCTGTAAAGGTTTCAGGAAAAATGATAGAAGGCCATTAAACAATGAATTGCAGTAGTTAAAATTGAATGAAAATTCTCAAAAGACAGTAAATCCCATATTCTGTGAAGTAGACACAGCTTAAAAATAAACTGTTTTAATGTACTTTTTAAATGACCTTGGAAAGACAGAAGAATCAATCAGAACACCTAGGTACCGAATGTTAGAAAGAATAGGTATTGAACATCCTTCTAGCAAAAAACTAAAACACACAAATCCATATGTAAATACTAAACCCTTAAACTGGACTAATTTTACCACCTAGAAGCATTAGGCCACCAAGTCATGGCCCAATGTTTCTGCACCATGTGTTAAATAGGTCAACACCCTTTGGCAAGAGTGGTGGTCAGAGGACTCCCCAACACTAGGTTGAAATCTCCTCTTGTGCCCTCCAAATCAAAGTCCCATCCCTTGTGGTGCCCCAGCCAGACCTTCCAATCCAAAGAGACAACCCCCCCCCAAGTTGCCCCTTCCCAAACCACAGACACCCCCTATGGCAGTAACTCTTCTCCCCACTCTCCTGAAGGCCCCTCCTTCTAGTCCTAATTTATTCAAAATCCCTGGTGTTTAGTCATGAGGGCAGGAGCAATCCCCAGTTATTCCTGCTCTTTATAGTGCCTTTGCCCAATAATGGCTTCAGTGACCCCTAATGGTAGTCTCAGGGTATTATCACTAGGGTCAATTTTTCTGTATAAGGGTAGTGCTCTTGTAGGTAAGGACAACAGCAGGGATGTCCATGATTTAACCTGGACCCACTGATTTGGCTTTGATATATGTTTTCTCTTTTTTGTACTTAATTTTTTATTGGATTTATCCATCATATAGGGGGAATATCTACTTGACCTGTTGGGAAGCAAAGCCAGTGCCTGACAGACTTCTACAGTCTGTGCCCTGACCATATCATGGCTAGACAGATTGGATGAGCTGGGGAGGGGCTTTGATGACAGCTTCAGTAGTTGGAGAACAAGGCCAGCACTGAGCAGACCTCTATAGTCTGTGCCCTGAAAATGGCAAGGACAAATCAAGATCAAGTATACATATGTAGTATTGAATCATACAAAATCCTGATTGGTGTAGAATGGGTACAAGTTAATTGATATTTTCCTCTTTCAAAAAGTACAAGGACTAAAGGGACAATCAATGAAGTTACGTTACATGGCAATACTTATAAGGGAGAAATAGCTGGGAGTAGGGAGGGAGGAAGCTAAAGAGAAAAGTGATGGCTACCTCTATGTTATGATTACAAGTTGTTCATTTGTTTCCTGATGTATCTTGAACATAGCATATGAATATTGAATTGTTTGTGATAGGTCATCAATAAAATTGTTTAAAACTAAAACAGGAGGAAATAGTTTTTCACTCAATGAATAGTTAAGGTCTGGAATTTGTTGCCAGAGGGTGTGGTTACAATGGTTAGCATATCTGGGTTTTAAAAAAAAGTTTGGACAAGTTCCTGGAGGAAATGTCCATAGACTGCTATTGAGACAGATATGGGGGAAGCCTCTGCTTGCTCTGGGATCGGTTCTTGCTACTATTTGGGATTTTGGCAGGGCCTTGACCTGGATTGGCAACTGTTGGAAGCAGGATAATGGGCTAGATGGACCACTGGTCTGTACCAGTGTGGCAACTTTTACATTTTTATGAGTTTATCTTGTTGGGCAGACTGGATAGACTGTACAGGTCTTTATTTACCATCATTTACTCTGTTACTATGTTGTAAAATTATCCTCTTTGAGGATAATTTTATAAATAAGAACCTACATTTAGACACTAGGAATGTGCCCATTACAAGCCTATTCTATAAAGAAAAGTAGATGCCTATTTTTAAAATAGAATACTAAGATAAATAGCAAAAAAAATACCTATACACCTATATTCAATGTGTAAACACACCAGTCATAGAGGTGACGTAAATACTAACACCTAAATTGCACAAGAACACGTGTAGGTTAAAAGTTTTTATAATCTACATATGTAAATATGCACCTTCCCACATTCTGCCCAAACTCCACCCATGTGGACCACCCACTCACCAGGTAAGGGCCGTCACATCTAGGCTTGTACTTACAGAATATTGCTTACAGCAGGCCAGAAATTGTTCATGTACATCCATTTGTGTTCACATACTCTTGTAAGTGAGTAGAATGCTGGTATTGTCACATATTCTTGCCACCTAAAACTTGGTGGCTCCTTATAGAATTACTCCCTTTAGGACTAGCTTCCGGAGCCAAAACTCTGTTCTTCAGTAACACATACTTCAGTGTCTCACACACATCAGAACAATGTGTCACCAAAGCAGACCTTAATGCTTATTATTTTTTGGTGCCACTGCTTTATTCCTCCATCAGGAATGGATCTCAGTAGGTTTTACTGCACCAGAAAATGCAAAATCAAACTAACAGTATGGAGGGAATTTAAAACAGTCTAGAGCATAAATAGCTGGAGAAAGCTGCTAACCTACTCCTCTCACCACTAATTTAATTTCTTCCACCAGCCCACTCTTTGCAGGGGTGAGATGAAATTCAAGGTGAAACATTTTATTAGCACACAGATATTTTTGGCTCTATCTCATGGCAAAGGACAAAAGAGCCCCTGGGGGGAAAGAGATGCACTAAGCACTATTTCTTATCTGATGAAAGGATTAAATATATGATCTTCATTAATGTCATGAACAGGCTTCAGTATGAGTAGCCATGTGACTGGCAGGACATAAGTGTCTGATTTAAAGTGACAGAATCTGTAAAACTATTTCATAGGTCCAGTAGAAATTCTTCTTGCTTTAGCATTTGTTACATCTTTTCTCTAAACAGTTTATTTTATCAAAATAGCAGGTAGTAAAGATGTTATGAGTGCACTCTAACAAAGTTGTCCCTTGTTTTCACAGATAGGTATGGGAGAGGGGTAGGCAGAACTCCATTCATTCTGACATTCATCCAGAGCACACTTTGCCTTATCAATGACTGCTTGATTCCCTTATCTTCGGAAACTAGTATTAGACTGTTCTGCTTGCTGCTCATTGTTTCAAAAATTTCCCCAAGAGCGGGAGTCTGGCCCAAGAACTCCATTTTGGATGTGCCAGTTTGTAGCATACAGTTATGGCATCTTTAAGTACTGTCCAAAGAACCAACGATTAATGCAGAATATGTAAAAGGCAATTATATAAATAGTGCCTAAAGTTAGACACTAAGGGGGGATATTCTATATTTGGCGCCTAAAAAAATTGGCGCTGAATCAGTGCCGACTAATCATATTTTATAATCAGTGTTCAGTGCTGATTATACAGTACGCTTAGTTGATACTTCTGCACCTAAATCTACGCGCATCCATTTACACCAATGAAACTGTGGAGTAAATGCCAGTGCGTAGATTTAGGTGCACTGGGCCGTATTCTATAAATAAGCATGTAAATTTCAGAATGTCCATGAAATGCCCATTTCCCCACCCATAACCATGCCCCTTTTGCCTGCACGCGTTAGAAGTTCGGCGCACATCATTACAGAAAACACTTAGCCTGAATTTGAATCAGTGCTCATTAATGCTTGTTAAATGCTGTTATCAGTGCTGATTAGCTTGCTAAGCTTGTTAAGTTATGCGCATTGTTATAGAATCCGTGCCAATTTCATCATGGATCTCTAGGCGTACATATAGAACCTAGGTGTAAGGGGGGGAGTCAATATAGGGTACCTAAAAAATCTACATGGAACACATTTCTGCCTAAGCTTATTCTATATGCCATGTCTAGATTTAGGTGTGGTATACTTAGGCAGCAATCATAGCACCTTAATCTATGTACTTCCATTTACACCAAGAAAAACATAGCATAAATCCTGGTGTGTAGATTTAGGCACAGAGGGACATATTCTATAACTATGCGTGTAAATTTCAGAACGCCCATGAAATGCCTAGTTCCTCACCCATAAACACACCTCTTTTTGTCTGTGCAAATTAGAAGTTAGGCGCAGTGTGTTACAGACTACACTTAGCGAATTGTGCATACAAATTCTAATTATTGCCAATTAGTGCTCATTATTGATTGTTAAGTGCTGTTTCAATGCAAATTAGCTTGTTAAGCCAATTAAATTATGCAATCTGTTATAGAATCCAATTGGATTTTGGTGCACATCTCTAGGTGCACTATGTAGAATCCATGGGTAAGGGCTAGATTCTATATATGGTACTTGAAAAATCTGCATGGTAAAAAAAATATGCCTAGGCATATTCTCTAAAGCAGGGCTCGACAAAGCCTGGGCGCCAGTTCGCCATGGCAACTAAAAAAATCGGACCTGGTGCCTAAGGTTTGCAGCCGGCACAAAAACATACCCGATGAACAGTACAGGCAACCTCTTCTCTCTCTTCCTAACAAGGCAGACAAAACTCTTCTTTCTGGCTAATGAGATGTCGCTTTCCTTTGCCGAGGAATGAAAACAACATCTCATTGGCTGGGAAGGCAAGCAGCTCTCATTGGCTGGCAAGGTAGCAGCCAATGGAGCCTTTTGAAAGCCAAGGAGAGTGGGAGAGGATGAAGGACAGAGCAGCAGCGGCTGTGCAGAAGTGGAGGGTGTTTTTTTCCTCTCCCACATTCCAGTTGTGTGGTGACAGCATCAGGGACCTGCTGGAGCAGCAGAGCAGCATCGGGAGAGCAGCAGATCAGAGAGAGCAGAAAGCAGCAGCATCAGGGGACCATCAGGAATGGCAGCATAGGGGGACCATCAGGAACAGCAGTGTCGGGAATCAGTAGGAACAGCGAATGAACTGGTGAGAGCAGCATGTGGGGGGGTATCGTCATGAGCAGGAAGAAAAGACAGGAGTGTCGGGATCAGTGGGAGCATAACAGCCTGCAAAGGAAGTGTCTCCAACTTTTGGTAAGACTGATTAAATTTACTTTCAAAGAGCCTCCTGATTGTTGTTCTTGTGTGTGTGTGTGTGTGGGGGGGGGGGGGGGGGGGGTCATGGGAGACTAATGGTGGGATGTGATGTACAGTGAGGGTGGGAGCCATGAGAGTACCATGTGGGATGTGGGGTAGGTGTCATGAGAGGGATGGTGGGGGATCATGAGAGAATACCGTGTGGGATGTGATGTGAGGTAAGGGTGGGGGGCCATGAGAGTCTACCATGTAGGATGGGGGGTCATGAGAGAGATGATGGGGAATCATGAGACGATACTGTGTGTGATGTGATGTGGGGTGAGGGGAGCCATGACAGAGACTACTGTGTGGGCTTGGGGTGGAAATGAGGGATTGAAAATTACTACTCCTATGGGTCCAGCATTTTTCTGTCTCTCCACCTCCCTCTCTCCTTCCCACTCATTCTCTGTGGGTCCACAGAGTTTGTGGGTGGGAGGGACAGAGAAAGGCAGGGGGGAATGAGCTAGAATAGATGCCAGATGTGTGTTGGAGGGTAGAGGAACCAGATTATTGGGTTGTCAGGGGGAGAGTGTAAGATGCGGTCTTTGAGGTGGGACAGGGACATGGTGAACAGATGCTACATGGGGAAGGATCATAGAGATAAGGACACACAGGGGCAATGCTAGAAACAGGGGCACAGAGGAAAGAAACTGAACAGGAGAGATAGGTTCACAGAAGGAAGATGGCTGCTGCACATAGAAAGAGAAGAAATGTCAAATGGACAGGAGATCCTGGAAAGATAGTGATGAAAAACTGAGAAAAGTAGAAAAGAGACTCTGGGACCAAAGTGAATCGGAAAAATACGCTCAGACAAAGGTATTCTGAATTTATTGATATATTTCAGTTTTGGGAAATGCACATTTCTGATATCGTTCATTCCATTCCCTACGTCTCTAGTATTGCTTTGCATGCAGGGTGTGAGTTGAGGCTTTCATTTTTTGATTTGCCTTTATACCTCTATAGTGCTCTTGCTGCCTTGTTTTATATTTATTTAAGGTCCAGGGATAAATGTAGCACGATAGAGGAGTAATGTGTAGGTATTGCTTATCAATAAATGTGGTTAGCAGCCCCTTCCTCAGGCCTTAGACCCTCTTCTATCATGCCACGTTTATCCCTCAAATGCCCTCTGCCCTTTCTATGAGAATGAAAGCCAATCAGTGAGGTTTTTATCTTGCTTATTGTGGTAGCAAATCTCACTCTTTGGGATACTTGGCATATCTTGGTTCTGGTGGAGGTAATGCATTTGGTCTGCATTAATATGAATTTTATATTTATATAGGCCTGCCTTATGTTTTTGTTTTGTTTAACAGTAGTGCATTCTGACAACAGTTTCCTTCTGTTTCAATGTTGTGCTTACCCATTCCCCCTTTGTCTAATATCAATTTTTGTTTAAATTTGCCACTCAGTGTGACATATGTGCCAATAATAGGGGAAATTTGGAGGGGGAGAAAACTTTTTTTACATCACTGTGTTTACCATTGCTTCATACCTTTTTATATTTTTTTATATGTTTAAATGGATGCTGTAATAAGCAGTTTGTTGTATTATCACCTTGGGTGATCCATAAGTATGCATAAGTACATGTTACAGTTGGTCCAAATCTGGTTCCTAGATTTTTTGTCTGGCTCCTAGGTCCTAAGAAAATTTGTTGAGGCCTGCTCTGAAGTATGCCTAAATTTTATAGAATCAGCTTAAATTTCCGCACAGTATATAGAATATGCCGAATGTCTCTTCATGCAACCAAATTTGGTTGCGTCCGTTTAGGCTATTCCATGCCCATAACCATGCCCCCTTTTCAACTACGTGACTGGGAATTTACCAAGATCACGTTACAGAATACACCTAGCGAGTTGTGTACGTTAATATTAATTAATGCCAATTAGTGCTGATAATTGCTTAACATCTAATTAACAGTGCTGATTAGCTAGTTAACCAATTAAGTTAAACGCATTGTTTAGAATATACTTTCATTTCTGGTGGAAATTAAGGCATGATATATAGAATTTGGGGGTAAGGGAAGAGGGGGAATTCTATAAATAGCACTCAAAACTTGGTGCTAGAAAAAATTGGTCATAAGCGCAATTCTATAAACAATATACACTCTTTATAAAATAGCACATAGCACCGATTTCCATGCCTAACTGCGGGTGCCTGCTGAAACCTGGTATAAATGCTAGTGCCCATGTTAGCTGTGCTGAGGCAGTATTCTATAACTACACGTGGAACTTTTCAGAACACCCCTGGTTCGTCCATGGCCTCATCCCCTTTTGAGTTACGCACAAGTAGAGGTAGGCGCTAACCTTATAGAATAGTGTGCAGCCAGATGCATGTGCACATTTCAATGAGTGCCAACTAACGTCAATAATTGGTTGTTAGCACCCAATTATTGATAGTTAGGGACTTGTCAGTTAATTTGCATGTGCATCTTGGGTGCATGCACAAATTTGGGTATGCAAATCTAAGTATAGAATCCAGGGGTATGTGTGTACTAAGGTTTATAGAAAAGAAACACATATGTGCACGATTGATGCTGTTAAATGGTGATTATGTGGGAATGTGCTAGGCACTATTCTATAAAATTGTCACCCTAGTCACATGTTCCCATAATGAGCGGTCTGAATCCTATGCATAAGCACCTAAGAGTGATTATGCCTTACTGTGTTTCTTTAGACCAGTGTTTTTTAACTCAGGACTCAGGATTGCCTCCATTAAATGCAAACCTAGCTCATAAATACTCACAGTGGATATTCTGAACATCAAACTGGATGATTGTGCCCTGAGGACTGGATTGAGAACCACTAATTTAGAGTAAAAATTTACTATGGACATTTGAGAAGGTGAAGTAGCAGAAGTGGAGTAAGCAATGAGGACAGGGGTTCTGAATGACGTCCTTAGGACACACCCATCCATCATGTTTTCAAGATATCCACAAAGAGTATGCATGAAATAGATTTGCATACAATGGAGGAAGTGCAAGAACAGCTCTCAAACAAGGGAAGGCTAAATAAGACAGGGCTCTTTAGCTGAGAGGAAGTATGGTAGAGTTCTCTAAAACCTTCAGTGAGATGTATAGGCAGTGGCATAGGAAGGGGGGGCGGGAGGGGCGGTCCGCCCCGGGTGCACGCGCTCGGGGGGGGGGGGGGGGAGTGCTGGCCCTGCTGTTTCCCTGCTTTCTCTGCCCCGGAACAGTTACTTCCTGTTCCGTGGCAGAGAGAGCAGGGAACCAGCGGGGCCGACGCAGCTCCGAGTGACGTACACTCGGGGCGGATCGGCCCTCCCGCAAGTAAGAATGCGGTCCGGGGGGGTCGCTCTGGAGGGGGGGTGCTGCAGAGGGGGGGGGGTCACGCCGTGCTGCACCCGGGGGGGGGGTGTGCACAGCGGCGACCCACCCCGGGTGTCATTAGCCCTTGCTACGGCACTGTGTATAGGTAAATAAGGAACAGGTGTTTACCTTGACAAACAGTACTAAGACTAAGGATCACTCCTCAAAGCTAATAGGGAGCATGGTTAAAACAAACTGGAGGAAGTATTTTTTTCACTCAATAGATAATTCATCTGGAAGATGTGCCGAAAAAAGTTAGCCTAACTGCTTTTCAAAAGTATTTAGACAAGTTCCTTAAGTAAAAGACCTTAAAACTTTGTTAGTCAGATAGACTTGGAGGAACCACTGTTTAATGAATCTGAAGGGTTTTATCTATTCTTTTGCATTTTGCCATTTTCCTGTAACTTGGATTGGCCATTGTGTGAGATGGGATGCTGGGCCTGATGGACCTTTGGTCTGACTCAGTATAGAATAGGTTCTCATCTGTTTCATGCATATTCATTGTGGATATCTTGAAAACCCAACTGACTGGGAAAAGCTGTCCCTTTCACTGTTGCAGTTCTTGGTTTGTAGTCAAAGGGCCTAAGGCTAAAACCTTAAGTTATCTCACTCACAAAAAAAAAAGGATGGCAACACAGCACCATCACCTACAGAACTCAATGAGCACATAAAGGTAGCCCACTTCCCATTTACATTGTTGTAAACTGGTGATACAGACCAAAAATATAAAGAGTTATATCCTACTACTGCAGGAAGCGGGCTTGAAAACGATCATCATGTTACTTTTATGCCACTTTCCCAAACTGAAAAAAATATTAAAAGTGATAACCAACGAGAATTTCAAGAGGAAGAAAAAAAAATAGAAGTGGGAGGAGGGGAGAAATGAAACCTGAATTAAATGCACAAATCTCAAAAGTGCTTTCAGAAAGGTCTTAATATTCTTTGTTAAAAAGTTCAGTTTTTCAGACAGTGCAGTAGTTGAAAATGGCTACAGTATTCTGTAGCTTTACGCAGTCTACTGGTGGCGAGATGCCAAAATCTATTCATCCAAAAATAATTTACAGTTTGGGGGGACCTCTTACTTTCACAGTGTTTGAGATACCATTTCTAGGGTCCCCTCAATGCATGGATAGGCCATTTAATGCTTTATGTTCTTTGATTTGTCTCAGGATTGTCTCTGCATGCTGCCTTTTATCAGTGATGGATTTAATTTGTTTTCTGTGTATTTCTTCTGGCAACATAGTTTAATAAAACATTATTAGGTGGATTTGTACAGTTTCTCTTTCTCACCCCTTGATAGAGATGACTGCTTTAAAGCACTATTTTTAGAGAACTGGTTTAGATATATATTTTTCTGCTTACTTACCTCAGGTTGTTGGAAGCAAAAGAGAAAATGGAAATGGCAGCCATACTGTGAAGGCTTTATTCTCTTTTCCCATACTACCAAGATTCCATGCATAATATTTCCTATTAACCTTTACTTAACCCCCACAAACTCCATAACACTTTCTTATGCCTGCTATAATAATCTCTAGTAGTACTGTAGGCAGCAGTAAAACTAGGATTTAAAAATACAGTACCTCAACATAACTGGCCTTGAACTAGATCTGAAATCCAAAAATATTCTAAAGGATAGAACGATTGACCACTGAGAACCATGTAGGCATGAGAATCAGCCCCTCTCACTGCCAGGAACAGGGAGTGAACAGCAGGGAATGGATTTTTCATTGGGATCTGATGGGTACTTCTTCCATATAACCTAGAGAAGGCACTCTTAGAAATAAGATGTTGGGCTTTGGGCTAGATTCTATATATGGTGCCTACAACATCAGCACTGAAAAAAATTTCACTTACACTATTCTATAAACTTTACCTAATGTTAGAAGCGGTTTATAGAATATGCGTAGTGGCTATCCCATGACTAAAATTTAGGCACAGGCATTTATACCAACTAAAACCTGGTGTAAATGCCCACATTTTATTTAGGCAAGGATTGGGCATATTTTGAAACAGTGCATGTAAATTGTCATGACTCGCCCATGCCCCTCCCATGGCCACACTCCTTTTGTGATACATGCGGTCTGATTTATGCACATCACTTTATAGAATATGCTTAGCGAGTTATGCATGTAAATTCTAATTAGTCCCAATTAGTACTAATTGCTTGTTAACATCAAATTGGCTTGTTAACCAATTAAGCTCTACATGCAAGTCATCTATGTGTCCTGATTTGCTCACAGAAATTTAGTCGCCATTTATAAAATCTGGGAATTGATGTATCACTGGTCTGACCCAGTATGATATTTCTTATCTTCTTGTGAGCTATCCCGATTTCCATGAACTATGTCACCAGTTCCCCGGTGAGTTCTTTTTGTATTGCAGAGTAGCTATGCTTGTTTCTTATTTGGGTAACACAATGCTTTATACAGCTAAGGACTTTGATATCTTTTGAACACAAGTTCTTTTTATTAACATCAGGCTTATAGGCTTGATGACCCCTGAGGCAGGCCCATGTGCCGAAACACAGCTGTGTCGGGTCCCTTTGTATGACTACTACAATAAATTTCCTTGCATATTTTCATATCCTCCTGATTTTTGCCTCACTTTTTTTGTTCAACCCTATTTCGTACAATTACTGTAGTGTTCCTAGTTAGGGAGTATGTTAACCAAGGATATTTCCCGAAAGTGAAAAGAAACTCTTCAATACTGCTTCTGTGTGCTGCTTCAAAAGTATACCCAGCAAGTATTAATACTCATCCTGATCATATTGTCACTTTTTATCACTAAGGGCTCTTTTACTAAACTTGCATGCAGTCCCATTTATGCGGTAAACCTGCTCGGTTAAGTTCTGAATATCAGCACTTAACCAGTCAAGTGCTGACTCTGTCCCTGGAGCACCCCTAAAATAGCCAGTTTTCACTGAGGCGCTAACCGCTAATTTTCAATAGCGATAACTGGTTAAGTACTGCAGAAAATTAGCATATATCCCCGAACAGGTGATTTAAAAAGCCAGGAGCCTTTTCTGGCTGGTTAAATTGCTTTGAATATCAACCCCTTATTTTTTCTGAAGCTAAGAACAAAGGAGTTGCCCTACTGAATTAGACCAAAGGTCCATCTAGCCCATCATCCAGTTGCTAACAGTGGACAATCCAGGTCACAAGTGCCTGGCAGAATCCCAAAACGTAGCTAGATTCCATGCTAGTTAACCCTAGGAGTAGGCAGTGGCTTTCCCCAGGTCTACTTTAATAGTGGCTTATGGACTTGTCCTCCAGGAAGTTGCCCAAAATTTTTAAAAACACAGCTAAGCTAACTGCTTTTACCATGTCCTCCAGCAAAATGTTCCAGAGCTTAACTATGCATTGAGTGAAAAATGTTTTCTCCTATTTGTTGAAAATGTATTACTAGCCTGCTTATAATTGAAAAAGAAAAACGCCTATATTGCGACCCAAATCGGGAGATGGACGTTTATCTCACAAAAATGAATAAAGCGGTATAATCGAAAGCCGATTTTTGGACGTTTTCAACTGCACTCCGTCGCGGATGCGGACAAAGTTGATGGGGGCGTGTCAGAGGTGTGGCGAAGGCGGAACTGGGGCGTGGTTATCTGCCGAACAAAGATGGGCGCATTTCACCGATAATGGGAAAAAAGTATGCGTTTGTAGCTAGAATTTAGGACACTTTTCCTGGACCCTGTTTTTTCACGAATAAGGCCCCAAAAAGTGCCCTAAATGACCAGATGACCACTGGAGGGAATCAGGGATGACCTCCCCTGACTCCCCCAGTGGTCACCAACCCCCTCCCACCACAAAAAAATGATGTTTCACAACTTTTTATTTTCACCCTCAAATGTCATACCCAGCTCCCTGGCAGCAGTATGCAGCTCACTGGAGGAGTTGTTAGGGGGTGCAGTGGACTTCAGGCAGGTGGACCCAGGCCCATCCCCCCTACCTGTTACAATTGTGCTGCTTAATGCTTATTAGTCGTCCAACCCCCCCCCCCACAAACCCACTGTACCCACTTGTAGGTGCCCCCCTTCACCCCTTAGGGCTATAGTAATGGTGTAGACTTGTGGGTAGTGGGTTTTGAGGGGGATTTGGGGGGCTCAACACACAAGGGAAGGGTGCTATGCACCTGGGAGCTCTTTTACCTGTTTTTTTTGTTTTGTAAAAGTGCCCCCTAGGGTGCCCGGTTGATGTCCTGGCATGTGAGGGGGACCAGTGCACTACGAATCCTGGCCCCTCCCACGAACAAATGCCTTGGATTTATTCGTTTTTGAGCTGGGCGCTTTCATTTTCCGTTATCGCTGAAAAACAAAAACGCCCAGCTCACAAATTGTCGAATAAAACATGGACGTCTATTTTTTCCGAAAATACGGTTCGGTCCGCCCCTTCACGGACCCGTTCTCGGAGATAAACGCCCATGGAGATAGATGTTTTCGTTCAATTATGCCCCTCCACGTAACTTCATAGAGCTGTTACAGAAACTGTTATCCCTGGCCAGTTTCACTATTGGAAGGGATATCAACCACTAGGGGATTAAGGGGGCAACCTCCTCTAATCCCTCCAGTGGAGCACTATTCTAAACCTTAAATGTCCCAGGTAACAGTTGTAAATCCTAACATTAATCATTTTGGACATAGACATTTGTTTGTCTTCTGAAAAAGGGAATATCCCTCTAATTCTATAAAAGTCACCAAAAATTACGCACACAAATTTGGGCATGTGTCCAATTTGCATGCACAATTTCGTTGAATAAAGATCTAATTAGTGACAATAATTAGCTTTTTAACAAGCAATTATTGGCACTAATTAGATTTAATTGATATCTTCACATGTAAATTTAGACACTGGTTCCATGCCTAAAATTTACATGTGATTTGAAAAAGGAGGTGAGGAAATGGGAGGGCCAAGGGTGTAATAGGGGTGTTGCTAAAATTAGCACTTGTTGTAATAGAATAACAGGGATACATGCGCATACATTTGCACCACATTTCAGTTGTTAAAGAGGACTGCGCCTAAAGTTAGGCACAATTCCCAGGCATAAGCGCTATTCTATAAACCGCGCCTAACTCCAAGCACAGCTTATAGAATAGTGCTTTTTTGAGTTCTGATTTTTTTTTGCACCATATATAGAATCTAGCTATATATGTTTATTTTTTAGGCTCATCCTAGTTCAAACTAGAATATGCCCTTCACTATATGAACATTTTAGAGATTTAGAAGTCTGCACCCTGACTTTGTAAAATCAGGATTTAGGGGCCCTTTTACTAAGACATGCCAAAAAATGGCCTTTGCTGGTGTGGGCACATGTTTTTGATGCGCGTATGTCCATTTTTCAGGGCGCCTGAAAAAAAGTCCTTTTTTTGTGGCCAAAAATGGATGTGCGGCAAAATTAAAAGCAGTGTGCATCTAATTTTGGCTTCAGACCTTACCGCCACCCATTGACTTGGCAGTAAGGTCTCACGTGCTATCCGGGCGGTAAGCATCAGTGTGCGTAAACTGCCGATTACTGCCGGGTAAGCACCACACAGTAGAAAATAGAAAATATTTTCTACCGCATGTTTTGGACGCACATCAAAAATTGAATTACCATCCAGGGTACGCTGTAGCCAGGTGGTAGTTCCAATTTGATGTGCATTGGACACATATAGGTGCCTATGTTCCTTAGTAAAAGGGCTCCTTAGACATTTATGTAATATAAATGTGTAATTGTTGGTTTACACACATCTAAGACCCGAATATCACAAGTCAGTTAAGTGGCACCGAATATAGTTACATGGTAACACAGAAGATAATATAATGACAATAAGATGACCATAGCTGTCCTGGTTATGGATTTGGAGGGGGAAGGTTGGTTACTAATTGCTTACTAACCAGGGAAGTTAGAGGGCAGTCAATGGGGAATGAACTTCCTCATGTTCTACAGATTTTAGTTCACCAGGGATGAAACAAGCTTTTGGGCAACCAACATGTATCGAGTACAGAAGGACCCAGGTGGGTATGTAGCATTAACAGGTCTGCAAGACTAAAGGCTGCAGTTAGCAAGTTCTGGGCAGCAACAGTTTACCATTTCATGGCTTGTTATAAAAATATAAATCAATAGCTTATGAGATAGTTATATAATTTTTAAACTGCAGTTTGATTAGGCAAATCCTTCCAAAGGGATTTTGTTTTTTCTGCTTCTGTATTCTATGTGAGTCTGCTTGACTTTGTTTTCAGAACAAGAGATATTATTTTCCTAAGAATTTGTACATGTTTGCTCTGAAGGGATTTGCCTGTGTAAATAACATATTTGAAAAGATTTTACTGAGGAAATGTTCTCTCTTTATTAACTTTGTATCAAAGCCCAGCCTGGAGATAAAAGATGTATTCCAAAGATGGATGTTTAAACGAAACTCACAAATCTACATGTCTCAATAGAATCAACCCAAAATTTTTCCTTGGCAGTGATATGTAGTTTTCCTTAGCAGTGATGTGTAGTGAAATGTGTGGATGGAGGACCAGGTGGCAGTGTACCATATGTCCTCCTAGGTGTTTGAGCTAAGGTTGGTGTTTTGTGGGTTCTGTCCAGTAGCTCCAAGCTAGGGTGTCATTGGGAACAATGTTGATTCACCTCATCGCTGTAGGTATGAAGTGCATATGTGCAGTCCAGTGACTGTAGATAGTGTGATGTACAGCTCCAGGATGGGCAGGCTAAGGTGGGTTCTGTGTATGGTGGATCATCCGAGCAATCTAACAGCTCAAAAAAAGGCTCAATTGAAGTTTTATGAAAAGGTAATCAAAATGAAAGGTCGTTCAAGGTACATATATACACACTTCAACAATGCCTGCATCAGGGATAAATGCTACATTAACTGTGAGTGAGATAGTAATATATCCACCTTCTGGAAGATACCCCTGACATAAAGAAAGAGCCCTTTAGTAATACTTTCCAGTTTAAGTGGAAAAGCTGGTATGTAGTGTCATTGCTGTATTATTTTAGTTATATTTGTACCTTGTGCTTTCCCACTCATGGCAGGCTCAATGTGGCTTACGTGGGGCAATGGAGGGTTAAGTGACTTGCCCAGGGTCACAAGGAGCTGCCTTTGCTGGGAATTGAACTCAGTTCCTCAGGACCAAAGTCCACCACCCTAATGACTAGGCCACCAAGGGCTCTTTCTTTATGTCAAGTGGTAGCTTCCAAAAAGTGGATACATTACTATCCAACTTAAAGTTAATGTAACACTTGCCCCGATTTAGGTGCTGCCAATACAACTATGGTTGAAATCTGGGTATATGTACCTTGAGCTATCTTCCATTTTGATTACCTTTTAATAAAGCTTCATTTGTGCCTTTTTTGAGGTACTGAACTGCTTCCTTTATTTTCCTGTATTGATTTTACAATTTGGGATTATCTCTCATTTCTTCTTGTGGCTATGGTAGATCATCCACCAGATTTTGTCATTGACTGCCATGTCTGATCAGAGCAATCCAAGATTCCAAATTTATTTATTTTTCTTTTTTCTTTTGTTTTTTAATTTTATTTTAAGCAATTTACAAATTTAAATCCAAGAATATATCTTGATACAGAAAAGATAAATAATATTAATACAAATTTAAAATCACAAAAATGAAATAGGAAACATGTTATATTATCTCATCTTTAGTCTACTATTTTTTTCTCAAAATATTTTATTAATGTCCAAATATACAAAAACAGGAAAACAATGATGAAAAAACATAGGAAGCAATAAACACAACAGGTGGGAAAGGAAAAAAGAGAAAGGAAAGAAGAGAAAAAAGGAGGGGAAAGCATCCAGGTGTTTAACAAATAAGTCCTTTGTACAAGTTTAAAGTGTGGCCTGAATAGTTTGGAGGTAGTTGTCCAAAATAGACCAAACTTTTTTCTTAGATACTATCATCCGACTTTTCACAGCCTTGGCGAGCTCAAACTTCTGATGCTGCAGGACTGTATTCCACCAAAAGTGAATATTCAGCAACTGTGCGTTTTTCCAGTTTTGCAAAATATGCCGTTGAGCAATAGTGAGGAGAATATCCAATAGTTTTGATTGTGGGGAGGTCAAATCAAAAGTTGCATGAACGGACTTAAAAATTACAATTGAATAAGTCAGGTCATCAGTTATGTGCAAAATCTTTTTGCATAATATTCCAAACAGCTTTCCAGAATTGAAAGATCGGAGGACACTCATATAACATATGAGAGAAAGTGCCCACTTGCAGCGAACAGTAATTCAGGATTATAGCCAAACTAGATTACAGAGTAGATGTAACTACTACTCTTGGCTGTGAAAGTGAAGTTACAACTGTTTTGGAATCCAAAAATGAACTTAAATGCATAGGATCATAAAAGACTTATTTCACAGAATTCAATTTCAATATGCGTTTACAGGGAAAAATTCAACCAGAAAAGACCACCCAATTGTATAACTCGTGGGCGAAGTTTAAGGAAAAGTTCCAAGCTTATTAAAGAATTTCCTATCCCGCCCATCAAAAAGATGTCTGGGTGGCTTTCAGTCTAAAATAAGAGAGTAGAAAGTGTAGAGCTGACAACAAAACAATGAGGGAGCTGGGGTAGAACTGCCATATAAGATAGGACAGTAAGGGGAAGGGAAACACAATAGGAGTATACTGCCACACATTAGCTCTCACATCCAATCTGGGTGAAGAGGGGATCAGGCAAATGCATCTGATGTTTCAGATCAGCTTTGTACTTTGGAGGGATGTCTGCAATCTAAGGTCTGTAGGAAGCATTTTCCAGCATATAGGGCCTTGAACTGAGAATATCACACTATGGGTGGTATCCAACAATATTGTTTCTGAGAGAAGGGGTGTTAAGTCTGTTTTGGTATGAGGAGGGACAATACGGGGTTAGAAGTCTGGCAAGATAGGACGGCTCTATAGAGTGAAAGATTTTAAAACTAGTAGTAGTATTTTATAGGGAACCCGATTAGAAATTGGGAGCCAGTGAGTTGCTTTAAAAAATGGGATGATGTGATCATATTTACGGTGGCTAGTAATAAGCTTAAATGCAATGTTTTGTATAATCTATAGGCATCTGCAATCCTTAATCTTAATCCTTCGGTATAGGGTATTACAATAGTCTAATGGACTTATGATGAGTGAATGGATAAGTACATTCGAGGTTAAGGGATGTAATAGCGAGCGAATTGAACAAATCATATGTAGTTTGTAAAAAGAATGTTTTATAATGGCAGAATTTGTGGTTGAAAGCTGAGAGTAGGATCTAACAGTACCCCTAAGGCATGAATTGAGGTTGTCAAAGGCACTGGAGTGTTACAGAGCAAAATTAGGGCGATCGGGGATTTGACCTGCTTTTTTTGTAAAGATGAGGGCTTTAAATTTATTTGGATTAAGAATAAGTTTGTTGGTGTGTTACCAACCTGCGAGTTGTGTTGATATTGTTTATTATCTGAATTTCTGCATGATCTGTAGGGTTTAAAGTACAGAGCACCTAAATATCGTCTACATAAATGAAGGATGTGAAATCTAGAGATTGTAACAACATCAACAACGGAGCTAGGAATATGTTGAAAAGAATTGGAGCAAGAACCCTGTGGGACAACAAAGGAAGGAAAATATGGCCTAGAATTAGTGGTTGACTATAACAGTACAAGAAGGTCAGCAAGAAAGGAGGTAAACCATGAAAGGATGGAATCTCTGAAGTTTATCTGATAGAATCTATGAAGTAAGATAGTGTGATCAATTATATCAAAGGCAGCTGTAAGATCAATCGAGAGAAGAATAACTGATTTGGCCTGATCAAGATGATAATAGATATACATAACTATACCAAGTAATGTTGTCTCGGTACTGTGATTGTGCCTGAAGCCAGTCTGGTTTAGGTGTAAGGTATTGGTTTTATCTACAAAGTCTTGAACTTGGGAATGGACTATCCAATTCAGTTAGTTTACTTACAAAAGATAAATTTGCAATTGGTCGATAGTTGTTACACTCAGTGATGTCTACAACAGGATCTTTTATTTTTGGTCTTATAGAGGCATGTTCCCAGGCCTTAGGAACATAGCCCTCAGTGAGACTGGAAGTTATCATAAATAACAGAGAGGGGCTCAGTGTTGCTAAACACTGTTTAAGCAAAACAGAGAGAATTTGGTCACAGGGGCTGTTGTTAGTTGCAGGGAGCTGACAAACTGGGGTAGTGTGGCAATAATTGGAAGGTTAAATTGAGCAAGACTGCTACAGAGAAGGAAGGTGGGAGAACCCGGAGTCTAAGTAGATGTATCAGTTGTGTAAAAGGTATTATGTGGCAGGGATATTTTGGTTTCAAAGTAGTTAGCTAAGTCTTGTGAAGCGGGAGAAGAATTTTATAAGATATTAAGGTTACGTGGAGTAGTCAGAGATTTCAGAATGGTGTACATGGTAGCTGTGTTAGGTGCCTTAAGGATGAGTTGGAGTAGTAAGTTTGCTTAGCCTTCAAAATAGCAGTTATGAAGACGGTTTTCCAGGTAAGGAATTTCAAAGCAGCATTTGCTTCTAAAATTAAGGGGGTGGGGGTGGGGGGAGCTTTTACTAATGTGTTGAAAGCAGTTACTGTGTGATTTAGTAAATTTGTCTCATCATTTATAATGATTTATTTATTTCAAAATAGCCAGGATATGGAATTGACTAACTTTTATTTTTGTTTGCCTCATTCAGCAACTTGATTCATTGGGGAGTACATACTCATGACCATGGGTTTCATTTACCTCATTAATTGTTTGTCATCATTGCATACTTTTATTGTCCAAATAAGGTTAATTAAAAACTACAGGTCTACTTCTAAAATTATCAACGCGGAATCCAGGTGGCATGTCACTAACTAACTTTCTTCTCTCTACAGTGCATAAAATTCATAGTTGATTTGATCCATCACAAACAGACCCTCAGAGAGGAAAAAAAAACAACAACTTGGCACACGACATTACTATTGCCCTAATAAACCTTTGTTTACTGCAGTAATGAAGCAGTTCTAGGGAACATTATAATGATATGAAGGGACACACATTTACTGTTTATTGTTGAGGAGCTGACTGATTTGTAGTTGGGATCAGAGGAGGAAAGGCCAGCCCTGCAGCAATGCAATTAAAAATAAATTGAATTATAGGAGCAAAGAATCAATAATTTAACAAGGCATCTTTTCGTATATGAAACACATATAAATGTAATTGACCGGAACATACTTCTAACTGGTCATTAATGTTATAAGGTTGCTTTCACATTCAATCAACACTCATGATGCATTCTCTTTATATACTGTCTCCCAGAGACTGTATATGGGGCTTTGAGTTATGCATGCAAATTTGAGCATGCATCCAATTTGTGTGCAGAATTTAATTGATTAATGAGCTGATCAGTGCAGATAATTGGGCAATAATAAGCAATTATCATCATCACTAACTGGCAATAATTAGAATTTATGCATGTATTTTTTAAGTGTATTCTATAAACAGGTGTGCATACATTCTACTGCGTGGATCTGAAAAGGGGGCATGGCCATGGGAGGGGCATGGGCAGGTCAAGGGCATTCCCACAATTTATGTGCATTGTTATAGAATTAGCGAGATCTGTGCCTAATTTATTTACATGGATTTACACCAGGTTTTCATTGGTGTAAATGGTTACACTTAAATGTAGTCGTGGTTCTTGGTGCTATTCTATAAACTGCACCTAACCTTAAATGTGGTTTTTAGAACAGCGCTAAGTGCTATTTTTTTTGTGCCATTTATAGAATCTAGTCCTGTATGTGTAGAGCACAGCCGTGCCCAAAGGATCTGTCCTACAATGCTCCTAAAACAAAGGATTACTGAACTGACAGATAAAACAGTGCACCAGAAGTAAGGTAAAAAAACAGGGGCGGCCCACCGATTAAGCCACCTGAGGCGGGGTCCTCAGGTGGCACTCTTCAGGAGTGGCATCTCAGGGAGCGGCATCTCCCCTTTTGCGGCATTTTACCTTGTCGCGTTCCAAACCTGACAGCAATTCCTATATGCTGGCCTGCCGCTAGCATCCACCTCTTCCCTTTACTGTAGCTGCCTCTCTGATGTAACTTCCTGTTTCATCAGAGGTTCAGTCAGCTGCAGTAAAGGGAAGAGGCGGGTGCTGGTGGCAGGGCAGCATATGGGAATCAAACGGGCTGGAGGTAGGAAGGGGCAGCATCTTGGCCCAGGAGGGGTAGACATCTCAGCATGGGGTGGGGAGTGGCATGTCGTCCTGGGAGGGCATCTTGGCCTTGGGGGGGGGGGAGGGGGCGGCATGCTAGCTCTGCTTCAGGCAGCATCGTGCCTTGGGCCGGCCCTGGTAAAAAAGTAACTATTAACACAGGCAACCATGACCATCCTTCTCCATTTCTCCCAGTCCATCACATCTATAGCAAAATAATAAGTACCACAGTTTTATTAATAAAATAACATACATTATAATAACTGAGCCAGCTCTTAAGACTAATCATCTCTCCATTGCAGGGATGTGCATATTGGTTTGTTTTTGGTTCATTTGGGGGGGGGGGGGGGTTCTCCCAATTTTTAGAATCCAAACATTCTTTTTAAGAACAATTTTTTTAACACACATTGGAACTTTTTGCCACACACTAATTGACTTAATATGGGTTAATTCATAGGTTAACATGCATTAAATTGTTCCCCATATGCATACGTAAATTCTGCACTTATGGTTAATATGATCATAAATATAAGCGTGGATCAGAGAGGCAGAAGGGTTTTGGTTATCTGTCTGTCTGAACAGACGGATTGTGCATGCACTCTGATGTGCACATGCCTTTTCCATCATAGATACCTTGCCAATGCTGCTGCTGCTGCTAGCTGCAGTGTCACATTTGTAAGAGCTGACAGATGTTCCCAAACCAGCAATGATGCATATAAGCCATGGCGCCATCAGTAGAGGGTCCAGCAGGGATCTAATCCCTTCCAATCCCTTCCAGCACAAGAAAAGGTGAATGTGACAGTGCCTAGTCCCTCTACAAGATGGCTGCCTGACGTTTTTCCTCCCAAACTGGCTGCCAGATGTGAGATAACCCAGAGAACTCACTACCAGAGTATATCAGTCATCTTGAGAATGCTGGAGTCTGAGCAAAAGATTGGGATTGCTTTTGGTGGAATCAGCAGTGGAATATGCCCAAAACAGGACCTACCTACACTGGTCAAAATGATCTCACCACGGGATCTACAGGAAGTCTTGGATCTGGTAATGCCAGAGGTCAACCCCATTAAGACGCTTTTTCAGTACATTGCTACTAACGGTGACAAAATGAAGATGGAATTTGCAGTTTGTCTAAGCAGATGCAAATATGTCAAGAGCAGACCTTCTATTTAGAGGCATGACTATGTGTGGCAGAAAATGATATAAAAGTGCTGAAACAGACCTGTAAAAAAACATGCCGGGTATATAAAGGGAGCTAGAAGATGCTCTCAACCGAAATAGGTGCAACAACATTAAAAATTTGGGCTTATCAGAACAATCAGTAGGGGCTAATGCTGCATCAGGAACTTGACCTACATTTTTGCTTCTCCTTCAAGGTGGAGAGAGAGCATACCGAATACCATTGCTATCTCCAGTGGGCCACGTCTCTTCATTTTAAAAGTACTGAAATACCTTCAAGCTCTGGACATTCTTACTAAAGCAAGATTGAAACAGAAAAATCACCTGGCAAGCTGCTAAACTCACTATTCTCCTGGATCTTGCACAGACTGCGAATCAATGTCAGAAATAGCTGCTCTCATTTCAGAAAATCCCCTACAGTTGTGAAGATTTTAAAATGTGTTATTTTGCAAGATCTGGAGCTTGAGAAATACATTTCTTTGCAAATGAAGGAATGCTTTCAATTCAATGATCTGTGTCCGGTTTCTGAGACTATGACGTGGGATGTTTTTAAAGCAACTATCCTGGAACCAATTATTGGATATTCTGCTGCTCAGAGGAAGCAAAGGACAAGGGATCTAGAGATCATAACGCAGGAAATTCAGAAATATGACACTAGTACGACTCATGGGTGGAACTCTGAGGTTTAACAGTGTCTTCTGCAAGCTAAGTTTAAGTTTAAATATAATAATAAAGGGGCCCTTTTACAACGCTGGGGTAGAGCTACCACAGTGTTGGCGCAGACCAATCTGGCACTACCGCTGGCCCACCATGGGAGCTAGTGGGAGTGCCGCCCCCCCCCCCCACCACCACCATGCCCCACTTCTGGCATGATCAGAAATATATTTTTATTTCTATCGCCAAGAACTTACCTAGTGGTAATTGGGCAGTGCCGTGCGCTGCCCCATTAATGCAGGGTTAGCACAGGAGTCCTAAATAGGAGGCGGTAAGGGCTCCCCAAAGAAAATGGCAAGTTTGTACTTACCACACAGTCATTTCCTTAAAAAAACTTGCCTTTTTACTACAGCTTGGTAAAAGGGCCCCATAGTTAGTTTCAAGTTAGGGGAGAACTATTTGTTCAGCAACTCATTATTATGCTTCTAGTAACAGTGCTGGAAAGACCCTGACAGTCTATTTAAGTGGTCGGAAGAATCAGTCTTATATTAATTCAATTAATGATATCAAAGTCCAGGTTCAAACCCAACCAGACTAAACTGTAGCTCAGTTTAACAATTTTTATGACAAATTGCAAAGATCTGAATGTCAGGGGGTGAGGGCAAACTGCATTAATTTTTTAAGCTTGTTTCACCATCGGACACTCGCCAGAGCAGAAGAAATATTTAGAAAAATAATTAATAGCCTAGAACATCCAAAAAGATAAATTGTCTCCAGTGGCATAGCAAGGGCGTGGCATTCTGCCCCAGGTGCAGATCATAATGGGGTGCTGCACCATTCCGTCTTAACTCTAGTGTGCGCCCCAACCCCCAAGCCTTCTGTTTGGTGCCTTCCTCCAGATGCCACCCCCGCTGCTTCTCTTCTTCCAGACCACCAGCAGCAGCAACAGCAGTGGCAAAACAGGTTAAAGATATTATGATCGCGGGGACTAAACACTACCCACCCACATCCTGCAGTTACCGATCCCACCCCCATTTGACATCATTTCCAGTTCCGGAGCAGAGCCGGCAGCAGCAGATAGGTAGAATTCAGCTCCTGAGATCATGATATATTTAACTTTTTTTTGCTGTTAGTTTGGAGCTGAAGCAGGAGCAGCAGCATAGGGAGTGTGAGTGTGTGTGTGTGTGGGGGGGGGGGGAACAGAGAGAGAGGAGAGATAAAGATAGAGAGAGAGGAGAGATGCTGGAATACATCATATCTAAAGGAGAGAGGAGGACATAGGCTGGATGGAGAGGCAAGCGAGGGCAGATAGTGGATGGAAGGGGCAGAGAGAGAGAGAGAGAGAGAGAGGGCAGACAATGAATGGAAGGGGGAGAGAAAGAGGGCAAACACCATCTGGAAGGGGAGAGAGGGCAAAGCAGGATGGAAAGGAGAAAGAGAGCAGACAGTGGATTGAAGGGGCAGTTGCTTTAGAAGTACAGAAGAGCAGGAGAAAAATGCTGGGTCAAAAAATATAGCATTAAATATATTTAGCCAAATAATCAGTTAAACATAATTTCTTTGTCAACGTAATAAATCTCAGTTAATTAACTGCATATAACTGTGATTAATATTCCTTCAACAAGGCTACAAATTTCAAATCCCATTAGCAAAAAAAATTTACAAGAACAGATTTTAGTCAAGATTGGCTCTTTCATTGGACAGACTAGCCATTGCCTAGTGTTCCACAGTTTTGAGGGCAGCACTGGATGCATCACAATGCATTATCACACAGATTTGTGCCTAATGACTTTACTGGCCATTGGCCACCCAGCAAACTCAACATGATAAGCAAGTAAGTATGGCAGGTGGCCGTTGACGTTTGAAGGATGCCAAAAAGAACAGAGCCCCCCCCCCCCCCCCCGCCATGCTTACATTCCTTACCAGGTTGTGCTCATTACAAAAGGAAGTTGTCAAAGGGAGCAAGATGCAGCAGAGCTTGAACACGGCTGTGCTGGAAAACCCTATACCACACTGGTTTATTCCTGCTTGTAGCATGCATGGAGACAGGGCTGAGGGAGGGGGAGGCAAGGTGAGATGAGATGAGCTGAGATACTGGACATGATAGGAAAAGGAAGGAGAGATGAGATGCTGGATATGGGGAGAAGAACTGATTTATATGTTGTAAGGTGGTGCTGGAAACCCTACCTCCATTCTTTACTAACCAGTGCCTTGAATCTCTGGTGATAGAAGAATGCCTTTTGTTTCCTGCTCCAACTCTTCCTCTCTTGGGTAGTGTACAGAGAACAGAAGTGAAGGGTCAGACTGGCATAGGGGCTGTGGGAGGGGGGGGAAAACTTTTTTTAATGTGGGTCCCAGCCTGACATTCAGCTGGGGCCCACATAAAGATAAGTGTGTGAATTTAGGACAGTTTGTAAGCTTTCCTAACTTCATCTGCTTAACTTATGCAGGCATCGACTGAATATTGCTGGTATCCACATAAGCCATGGATCCTCCCCAGCCCTGCCCTTTGGCTCACCCCTAACTGGCCCACTTTGATATTTAGCAGCACTCCCCACTTTAGTGTCACTGAATATCAGTGGCTGGGTGGCAACAGGTGACTTTTAAGTGGGCAGGAGAGGCTCTTGCCTTCCTAAATCACTTTGAATATTGTCCCCTATATGTTTATCCACCCCAACTTCTATACGCTGAATATCTTTGTTTGTCTAATTGCATAGCGAATGACTCTATCACAATGGCAGACAGGAAAGAAATTAACACAGACTTGATATGTGTACTTTTTCCTAAAGAAAAGAAAGCTGAAGGCTATTCATTAATAGAAACCTGATGAAGTACAATAGATCAAATAAACCCAATTAAGAAAATTAGGCCCAAATCCAAAATGTTTTAAGAGATAATTTGCGATAAGACCATTTCACCCAACCCAAGTCCCTTCTCTGTGCTTGAAAAATGAAACCTCCTAAAAATTATCACCTCCAGATGTAAAGCAATCAATCAATCAATCAATAAACGTATTTTCTTAATAAATCCTATTTGATCGGAATGCACTATTCAATGAATGTGGTTTTTGATGTGCAAATTTAGGGCCTCTTTTATTACAGCGCGCTAGCAATTCCCAGCACAGCAAATGAGAGGAAGACCATTTAATTCCTATGGGCTTCCTCTCATTTGCTATCCGGGAATCCCTCGTGCGGCTTTATAAACTAAGCCCTTAATTTTGTAGAAATTTTATAATTTAGCATTGAGAAGTGAAATGGGTCTTCAGTCAGCACATGAAGTAGTATCTTTGCCCTAGGTATAATGGATAATGCTTGTCTGATAAAAAGATTGCAGAATCTTACCTCTAGTTAACGTTATCTGATCTTTCATGTTTTTATATAGTTCTACCAGCAGGCCATCTGGTCCTGCCACCTTATTTTTAATTGCCTCAATAGCTAAGATCACCTCTTCCACAAAAAAATGTTGTTGATCTATCCAGTTCTTGGGACATCAAAATCTAGCTTTCCCAACAAATCTCCAATCTACTGAGTAGAAACAGAGAATTGAGAAGTATAAAGGCTCTCATGAAATTGCACAAATATATTTGCCATTTGCTCTGATCGAACTAAAGGAACACCCTGATGAGTTAATATTCTTTGCACTCTATGTTTAGCTTTTATCTTTCAGAGCTGCCATAATAATAACCTATTAGCCTTATTAGAGTGTTCATAAAAATGTCTTTTAGTGGCTTTTATATAATAAGCTATACAAGTCATATCCAACTTATTTATTTCCCCCCTGCACTTTTAATAAATTAAGGAAGCTAATATTATCCTGGTATAACATATGCTTAGCTTCTAAGAGAGATAATTGATGTGCCAGGGTTTCTGTTTTGTACCTCTTTAACTTGGAAAAATGAGCAGCAAGAGATGTGATGTGACCCCCTTAAAACTACTTTACCAGCACCCCAAATATAAAAAATGTATGTTTCTATATTTAAATTAAATTGAAAATAATTCATTAATTCTGCAGTTAATTTAACCATACATTCAGGATTACTTAACCAACTTATTTCACAGACCATATTCTGGGTGGGACTTCCCCTCTTAAATTGTTTGTTGTCAATATAAGTAGTACATGATATGAAATTAAATTATTTCCAATATCTGAATCTAGCATACTAGCTCTATGCTTGATGGAAAGGAGCCAATAATCTATTCTGGAACAGGAACAATGTGACATAAAAATATGTATAATCTCTTTGATCTAGATGAAGTTTACTCTAAAAATCAATAAGACTAGATATATGTATGAACAATTTCTGGGTTCTAATGTTTGTATATTTTTCTCATTTTTCTTTGGTGACCCCAAGGTGCCACAAGGACTTTTTTTTTGGGGGGGGGGGGGTTGTCCAAAGGTCTTGGTGATGGGGTCATCATACTTGTTAAAATTTACTGTTATATGTCATGTAAAAATTTAATGGAGGTTATTTATTTCTTGAACCTAAGAAATTGTTGGAATTTTTGGTGGCTTGGGAAGGTGGTCCAACTGCGATGGTAGTTCCCTTTGGTTAGCACGTAATCTGGCTGTCATTGTATAGGATTCCTCTGCCTTGTTGTTATATTTTCTGCTTGACTCTGGCAATATTGTGGAATAATGAATGATGTTTATTTCCTCTGGCAAGCGGGTTTTCTGTATTTTTGCATTTTTTTCTTATTTCTTTTCTAATTCTGAAATAAAAATTGTAAAAAAATCAATAAGACCGAAGTCCAACAAAAAAACAAAAAGGCCTTAAGGACCCCAATCCTTGGGCCACAAGTGTAAAGAACTGACCTATCTGAATTATAAACAGCACAATTAAAATCATCCCCCAGATAAATGAGCTTCTTAACATACAAATTCAACTCCTGAAAGAAAGGCTGTAAACAAGATTTAAATATCTTCAGGTGGAGCATAAATATTCATCAGTGTAAATGAAGTAGCATTACATAGTCAATTAATTATACTAAATCTCTAGTGCGTGTATGTGTATCTATCTATCTATCTATCTATCTATCTATCTATCTATCTATAGATGTAGATAGATATAGATATGTAGCGATATATAAACTACCTTCTAAAACAAAAAGATCATTTTTGGTAATAAAGAGGTCCTTTTATTAAGCTAAGTATTTCACATACCTCTATCATATCTCCCCTCAGCTGTGTTTTCTCCAAGCTGAAGAGCCCAAGCCATTTCAACCTTTCCTAATAGGGAAGTCGTCTCATCCCCTTTATCATTTTCGTTGCCCTTCTCTGTACCTTTTCTAATGCCACTATATCTTTTTGAGATGCGGCAACCAGAATTGAACACAGTTTTCAAGGTGCAGTCGCACAATGGACTGATACAAAGCATTATAACATCCTCATTTTTATTTTCCATTCCTTTCCTAATAACACCTAACATTCTATTTGCTTTCTTTGCTGTTGCAGCACACTGAGCAGAGGGTTCCAAAGTATTGTCATTGATGACTCTTAGATCCTTTTCCCGGTCGGTGACTCCTAACGTGGAACCTTGTATCACGTAACACTTTCAACGTGGATGCAATATGAACATGGATATTCTGGCATATCCACATTAATATCATGAATAGGATTTCTAAAATAATCACACTATGGAATTAATGGCACCAGGGATGCTATTATTATTTGAAGGTTTGGGTTTCTCATTGGCCAGTTTATGTACTTCTTACTGTTAAAGTGATTCTGTACTGTGTAGAGTATCTTAAACTGTTAGCTTTATCTGTGACTGCTGTCTGTCCCCCATCCTACCTATACTTCCACACCCCACCCATGAAACACTTTGAGAAATACACATTGGGGGCTTTTTCTTACTAATTTGCTGACCAATGCTCTGTGGCCAAAGCTGATCAAGAATAGAAAGATTTTACCTCACTTCTGGAACACAATGTTATCTATTACAATGCACCAGAATATACTCATATTAGAATACAAAAGACTGAATACAAAATGAAGATAGTAATAATTGCAGAATAAAAATGTCAGACAGCTGGGAATTTGATGCTTCCCTACTGAGACTCAGATCATGGGCCTCGGGGCCAACAAAAATACTCAGAAACTAATTTAGTGAAGATGTTTCAAAGTCACTGAGACACAAAAAGAAAACAGTTGGGAAGGTTAAAGCTTAGTAGGTTTCTCTTTTTGAAACGTAATAGAGAACCACATACAGTCACTCTGGGATATGGATATAGAATTCTTGTCATAGCTTTTCAAATTTCTCCCATTAACATCTTTGCTCTGACTTTATTCTCTCCTTGCCCTCCCATGTATTTATGCAAATCATAGAGCTCTAGATGCCACTTCTATTTCTACAAATTAGGGAAAATTAGAAACCATTTACAGTGTCTGTGTGGAGTGGATCACTTGACTCTGTAATTAGCAAAAGTATGACCTCCCTATCAAAGAGATTTCCCTTTCCCAGAAAAACTGGTGGTCACAGGGGAGGGGATCGGAGCTCCAAGTAGTCTCTTCCATGGAGCTCCACTGCTGGTAAAAGCTGCAATTACCATAGTATACCTTTACCAAGTCTAACTTAATACCTGGTGCAAGGGTATTAAGCACCCTAGGCAAACCTTCACACTTGCACATCTCGCAAATTAATTTCAGGCTTCTAGTCCCACCACCACCCTTTATAGTCCAATAATAAAATGTGTCAATTATGATTGCCCCAACATCTCCACATCCATAATAGCCCTTTAAATATGTTTTTATTATTAATTTAGATTTTGCTCACACCTTTTTCAGTAGTAGGTCAAGGTGAGTTACATTCAGGTACTCTGGATATTTTTCTGTCCCAGGAGGGCCCACAATCTAAGTTTGCACCTGAGGCAATGGAGAGTTAAGTGACTTGCCCAAGATCACAAGGAGCAGCAGTGGGATTTGAAGTGGCCACCTTTGGACGTCAAGACTGGTGTGCTAACCACTAGGCCTCTCCTCCACACCATATAAATTATGTGGGTATTTTCCAATGTGTAAATACCTATTTAAAAACGGCTACCTTTCCTGTAGGTGAATGAATATACTGATGGTTTAGACTGCTAGGACCTAATGTATTGCACTGATTTCAGCTATCCTAGGCAACTGCTTAGTTTCGCCTAATGGTTAAACTGGCCCTACCACCACTCTTCCTTAAATAGGAAATCTAATCTCATTTTTAAAAAAATTAGGCTTTCAGTGATTGTGTTGCCAGAATTGCTGCTGTGAGTCTCTCTCTTTCAATGATCTGCAGAAAAATTGGAAAGGATTGCAAGAAACTAGAGGAGCAGAAAGCAAGTCCTGCGCAGAACATGAAAGCAACACACTTCCTATGGCCCATGATCTTTTTCACTTTGAGAGGAGGTGCTCATCGATTATGTGAAGAGTGTAAAGGTAGGAGCAAGTAAGTACGTCAGTGATTTTCAATTTCTGTTTCAAATATTTTGAGAGTATATGTAAAAACTTGACAAAAAGGTTTGAAGAAAGAGAATAAGCTTTTTCTTGTTTTTTTCTTTAAAGGTAAAAGAGGGATTGATGCATTTGTATTGTCAAAAAAAAGAGAAGGTTTTATTTACGCAGGCCTTTATGGGTATGTAAGGCATTTTGGTGGTTACTTCGAAACATGTTTTTTATGGATGGATGGATTTTGATGTGAATTTGATGTTTTGTTGAATTCATTCTGTATGAATAATTTTATGTATGCATCTTTTGTAAGCTGCTTAGTTTTACGCGGGGTGTAAGTTTTAAAAATAAATAAATAAAATAAATATACAGTATTTCTATAAGCAAACAGAAGGGATGCGTGTACAGTATCTCTTTTAAGAGATTCACTATGCAATTCAACAAATGCTAGTGGTGCTATTTTGCATATGATGCTGAATAGGGAAAGCAACTGAGGATCACTCCTGCACAATTACCACTAGATCACCAGGAAATCCATTTGGTACATTTTGTCAGGGAGTGGGGGGGGGGGGGCCCTTTGGGGGGAGGCTTGGATCAGGAAGTTAGGGATTAGGATGGTGGAGAAAAGGCTCTGTCATCTTTCAGTTTCTGGCCTGAGAGCATCAGGTCATGGTTTTGAGACCCAATGTCAGAATAACATTGCCTGTGAGGTGGCCCACAAGCAGCATTATTGTTTTTTTTACCTCAGGATTCAACAACCTGCCAGACAGTTATCCTGCAGGTTGCTGAATCCCATGGTAAATTAAGGTGTGGTAAAAGCTCGCCTTTTACCACACGTTCATAACTTTCCCCCAATTTAGATTGTGTTCTGAAATTTTGCAGTTTATTTGGTTATTAAAGACTTCTCTGTTTGTGGAAGCATTAATGTAAAGATGGCCGTTACAGTGGTGCAGTTCTGATGCAAGTCATGGATATGAGACATCAATGGTAGTATATGCATTACATGTATTTTATTGATTTTATTGTTGATGCTGTGTGTATTTTGCTTTGTGGGGTTTTTTTGTAAACCACTTTGATTTAAGCTGTCTATAAATATGTAAAATAAATACATGCTAATAAATTTAGGCCTGCAATTTGTTTGCCTGGATTTATGACCCTAGTGCTGAAATCGGTGCTAAGCTCCTAACTTTTTTCCCGCACTAAATCCATCTCTGTTACTACCCACTTTTTAAGCTTATAAATTTAAGAATTTAGTGAAATTATGAGTAAATAATTATACACTAAACCCTAGTACATTTTCAAAGAGGCCAATTTATGAGTATAATTCTCAAAGACAAGATCATAAATCCTTTGAATACTGAGCCCGGTGTTTTTACAAGATAAAGCCATGTTCATGATACAATAAACAACTGTCAAGAAATGCTCAGCATCTGCCTGGGGCTAACCCTGCAGCCATCTTGGAGGGTCTGTCCCCAGCACTGCTGAGGCCCACCTGCACTTGGACATGTGCTCTATACTAGCACCCTCCTCCCACTGACTGGGTCCCACTTGCCACTGGACAAGTCTCCCCGCTCTCCAGTTATTCCCTGGTGATTTCTAGGACATTGAGGCCACACTCCCAGGGGTCCCACAGTTCACAGAAAATGCTCACAGATCCAAAACATACACCACAAGGATTCTTAGTCAGTCCAGGACAGCAGAGCTAATAAACTATAGGTCTATTATCACAGAACTTTGAACAGAAAAAGGTGAAATCAGCAAACAATAACAGGTAACTGAATATGGATCAATTATAAAATTATGTAAACATTTGTTTACTACCTAAGTAGTACATGGGGAGTTCAGGAAATAAAGCTGTTCATAGGTTATAAAATATAACACTCACAGGCCCTCCATAAAGAGATCTTTCTCTTGTCACTCCCTGGCTAGATTTGAACTCCAAGGCCAATCAGAGCCCAGAGCACCAACTTTGAAAGTATCTGCCCAATGGTACTGCAAATTCTCCTTTTCCACAAGGCTAATTTGAAAAAGAAAGCAATCTTGTCTGCAACAGCTTTAAAACTGCTATCTGCTGGCCAATTAGAAGAAATACACTTCATAAAATTATAATTCACATGCTTGAAAACCCACAGTTTTGTCACAACAACAACATGTGGAAAATCTCTAGTTTGATCTCTACTTCAGGTCTTCCACTCTCCAGATTGGCTGAGAATGAGGAGGCTGCATAAAAAGTACTAACTGCCTCAGTGATTGGCCGAAGAAGGAGTTTTGGACATTGCCAATGTATGACATGGTAGTGGGTATTATTATTATTATTATTATTTATTGCATTTGTACCCCACATTTTCCCACCTTTATGCAGGCTCAATGTGGCTTACAGAGTGTTATCATGATGTAGTCATTACATGATCTTAAATAGATTTAGGATCCACAGTTGTAAAGTTCCAGATTTTAATTTTGCAAAAGTATGTACGTATTTGTACTCAGAAAAAGCATCCTCACGAGTTAACTGCTGTAAAATATCTGCAAATTATCACTTTGAAAATCCTGCAAAGTGCAGAGAGTGACAAGTACATACAGTATATACATGTCACTAGTGTGGGTAGATATTAATTTACTTCCTTAACAGCAAAGGGAACTTTACAATGATTGGTTAGCAAAGAAGATTAACAAATTTACTTTTTAAAATTTTCAAATAATGTTAAGCCTATACTACACACAATGTTCTATTCTGTATCCTCCTACAGAGCAAGACACTTTACCTGATATTTTTTCCCGTGTCCTTAGTCAAATTAGAACAGAGCTTCCCATTTCTCTTTTCTGTATGATAGAAAAATGAGCCAATGGGACATCAGAAGAAACTATACTTTCTACTGTGACATCACATACTGAGTTCTGGTTCTCTCTCTACCTTGCACCAGCAAAGATGCACTTATTGTACCTGATAAGAATCAGCCTGTAATAGTGACTTCCTGGAACTTACTTTCAAGCATTCTAAGAAAACAGAGCTAATCAGGATTGTTCCTTCTCCTGTATTTGCTCTCTTGAGCACAGCATATCTGAGCATCTGTCATTTTAAAAATCCTACCTAAAAATGTTTTGCAAACCTTCCTATAGTCAAAGGACTTTTTTTTGGGGGGGGGGGGGGGGGGGGGAGGGGATGTCTCCTATCATGTCAAAATAAAAAATAGAAGACATTTTATACTACTATCCAAATTGGAGTGACTGAGGCAGACTTTATATGGAACATTCCCTGCAGGACAGAAGATATATAAACAGTGGATCTTTAAAGAGTAAAATGTGGGGGACGCATTGAAAAGTAGAATTTTTCAGTTTTGCACATTAGAAAATCAATAAGCATCACCATTCTGAAATTAACAGAAAGATTAGGTCCTGGTTTTATACATACAATATTGTATTCCAAGAGCTTTTTACTCATTCAGATAAATCTTCTCTAAGAGGATTAGAAAACTTTCATTATCTTTATCTAACCTGAAATAACAATAACTCTGTAAAATTAATCTATTGACTGGGCAAAAGCTGATATCTTTTCCAAGGAAGCAATGCATGGGAGCACTTAATTGAGAAAGAATTCTTATTTTGCACAATGCAGAAGAATTAGAAGAAGATCATGGCTCAACATGTCTCTGTAACATGAACTAGACAATATATTTGAGAGCCACTACTTTCCATCATTAAGAAGCAAAGACAGTAAGATGTAAGTTATTAAAATTAAAGGAAGCAATGTGAATCAGCAAAAACATCACCAAGTCAGGAAAGGACCAAATTCAAGGCAATTTTCTTAGGGCAATATGAAGGGGTACACAGAAGAGATCACTGGTCTACCATAAGGTGCACAATACCTCTGCCCTACCATAACAGGAAACTAGCTAAGGAACCCAGAATAGAAGATGGCTTCCTGGGAAGTATGTTCCCCAGAGGGGAAGTAGGGAGAGGCTAGATTGGGAGATGGAAGACCTAGAGCCTTGCAGCCTGATGCTCCTAGCCACTGGAATAATGCAGCTTGCAAGGTGGCTCAAAGGCAGAATTATTCTTTTACATGGGATTCAGCAACCTGCTGTACTGAGATCCCACAGGTTGCTGAATCCCACAGTAAATCAAGGTGCAGTAAAAGGTGATGATCGAAAAGGAAAATCTTATCCCAGTTGTGCAAGCCATGATAACATCAAGATTGAATTATTGTAATGTACTCTACAATGTCTGACTTCAAAGGATCTGCACCAGCTTCAATTGATTCAGAATGTTGCAGCAAGACTCATAGAAGGTTGTAAGCGGCGTGATCACAACACACCATTTTTACAAAAACTTCATTGACTACAAGTACAATAAAGGGCTAAATTTAAAACTCTATGTCTAATCTTCAAGGCCCTTAAAGGAAATGGCCCCAAGTACTTGAAGAACAGGATCACCCTCTAAACACCTCCAAGGACACTAAGGTCCTTCCCTAACTAAACCCTCTCCAAAAGACATTACATGATGTGATACCTGCAAGCGAGCCTTCTCCGGAGTAGCCCCACACTCTGGAATGCACTCCCTGAAAGGTTCTGCTTAATGTAAGACTATCTCTACGTTAGTGTCGCGGGAATGACCAAAGTTCCCAGGGGCGTGTCGGAGGTATAGTGAAGGTGGGACTGGGGCATACCTAACAGATGGGCGTCCTCAAGCGATAATAGAAAAAAGAAGGGCGTCCCTGCCGAACACTTGGCCGACTTTACTTGGTCCTTTTTTTTTTACAGCAAGCCACAAAAATGTGCCCTAAATGACCAGATGACCACCAGAGGGAATCGGGGATGACCTCCCCTGACTCCCCCAGTGGTCACTAACCACCTCCCACCCCGAAAAAAAACAACTTTAAAAACTTTTGTCTTTTTTTTTCAAGTATGGGTGAAGGATGTCCTTCACTATGCCTCCGCCTGTATGACAGCAGTTGAGGATGTCCACAATATGGATGTTCCTGTGAGAAGTACACCCATGCCTTTGCTATGCCTCTGACACCCCCTTTATTTATTTGGATTACAAGTAGCAGCAGTGGGATTTGAACCGGCCACCTCTGGATTGCAAAACCAGTGCTTTAACCACTAGGCCACTCCTCCACTCCCTTAAAATTGGCCATCCCTGTGGGGGGGGGGGGGCAGTATGTAGGCCCCTGGGGGGGAAATATGTGTGTGTCAGCAGAGGCATAACAAAGGCATGGACGTCCTTCTTTCAAACATTTTGGACGTCCTCAACTGCCCCCCCCCCCACAGGGATGGCCACATTTCAAGGGTATGAAATGAAGTGGAGGAGTGGCCTAGTGGTTAGAGCACTGGTCTTGCAATCCAGAGGTGGCAGGTTCAAATCCCACTGCTGCTACTTATGACCCAAAATCTAAATAAATAAAGGGGGTGTCAGGAGTATAGCAGGTATGGACATCCTTCTCACAGAAACATCACATTTTGGACATCATCAACTGCCATCACAGGGACAAAAAAAAGATATCCCTGATGAGCACTTGGATGTTTTCACCCTGACTTGTATTTTTCTAAGGTTGTAGATGGCAATTTATTTAAGGTTGTAGACAGCTATTATACACGCAGCTTGTCTGCATGTATGAAGCCATCTTTGGCATGCGCAGAGCAGCCAAGTATAATGCTTGGCTGCTCTGCACTGGCTTCCCCTCCTTAGGAAGGAAATCATGTGCAAATGAGCTAACAGCGAGCAGCTCATTTGCATGCAATTTTCTTCATGCATGCCTGTTCCTTTCTGAATCACTAAGGGATCGGTAAGGGAACGGCTTTTTCCGTTCAGTTAGTGGGACCAGTGCACTACGAATGCTGGCTCGTCCCACGACCAAATGGCTTGGATTTGGTCATTTCTGAGATGGGCATCCTCGCTTTCCATTATCGCTGAAAATCAGAAACGACGAAGTCCTGGGGATGATGATCTCTAAGGTTGACCTAAATTTGCTGATTTGGGTGTCCCCAACCGTATTATCGAAATGAAAGATGGCTGCCCATCTTGTTTCAATAATGCGGGTTCCCCCACCCCTTGCTGGAACCGTCCTGCGAGGACATCCCCAGGAAAACTTGGGCGTCTCTTTCGATTATGCCCCTCTATGCCATACTTTGTATTGTTATTTGAATATTTTTACTGCTGTAATTGTCTATTGCTTATGTTTGATTTATTCTTACTTTACAGCGCCTTAAGTAAAGTCTTTCAAAAAGGCGGTAAATACATCCTAATAAATAAAATAAATAAAAATAGAAAATAACCTTCAGCCATCTAACTAGACATAATTTACTCATGCAATCTCCAAATTCATACCATTGCATCATAACCTTCTGTTCAATGGGGTTGTGATACAATGGTAAGAAACTGGAGGCAATATTCTGTTGTGGTTAGGGAACTGGTGAAACAGAAAACAGAGAGTAGAATTAAATAACCGGTTCTCTAAATGGAGGAAGGTGGAGAGCTGCAAGGACCTGGACTGGGACTAGTGCTTTTTAGCACATTTATAAATGATCTACAAATGGGAACAATGAGTGTGGTGGTCAAATTTGTAGATGACATGATATTCAATGCTGCTCAATCACATGCGGACTGAGTGAACTTACAAGAGGACTTTAGGAGACTGGAAGACTGAGCGTCCAAAAGGCAGATGAAATTCAATGTGTACAACTTCAAAGTGATGCACTTTGGGAAGAATAACCCAAATAATAGCTACATGATGCTAGGTTCCACATTAGGAGTCTCCGCTATGGAAAAGGATGTAGGTGTCATCATGGATAATGCTTATAAATCATCTTCTCAATATGTGGAGATGGACAAAAAAGCAAATGGAACATTAGAAATTATTAGGAAAGGAATAAAGACTAAAACAAATAATATCACAATGCCTCTGTATCACTCCATGCTGACACCACACCTTAATTATTGCATGCAATTCTGGCTGCTGCATCTCAAAAAAGACATAGTAGAAATGGTAAAGGTATAGAGAAGGGTGACCAAAATGTTTAAGGGGATGGAAGGCCTCTCTTATGAGGAACAACTATGCTCTTCGGCTTGGAGAAAAGACAGCTGAGGGGATATACGGTAGATGCCTATAAAATCCTGTGTGGAGTTGAAGTAGTACACATGCATTGTTTACTCTTAAAAAATTACAATGAAGAGCACATTTAAAACAAATAGGAGAAAATATTTTTTCTGTCTACATATAGTTAAGCTCTGGAACTGATTGCAAGAGCAAGTGGTAAAAGTAATTAATGTAACCGGGTTTTTAAAAAGTTTGGACAAATTTACAGAGTAAAATTCCATATAGTTAAAAAGGTAGATCTGTGGAAAGACACTGCTTGTCCCTAGGGTTAAGTAACATGGAATCTTGCAACTTTTTGGAACTCTATTAGGTACTTCTGACTTGGATTGGCCACCATTAGAAACATATTGGGCTAGGTGGATCCTAGGTCTGATCTAGTAGGGCAACTCTCATGGTCATTCTACTGATGGTACAAAAGTTATCTAGATGTCAGTTATCCCTGTGTCTCTGCCCTTCCCATCCATCTGTAAAAAAAAAAAGAAAAAAAAAGAGAAGCCACGTTTTAAATTTCTTTCTGAATAAATCATAGTTTTATTTAAAAACATGTGGAAATCTACATCATTCCAGTAGGCCAAACCTTCCAACTTTTGTACCCATGTAGACTTCAGTCTACAAAATGTTATTAACCTTTGCACTCCTGCCCCACTGATTTGAAATTTTGAAATGACTCTGACTGACCAACTGTCCTGTTTATTAAGTTGTGTTAGTGGCTGCCAAGCGGCAATGCCAACACAGTCCGTTCTAAGTGAACGGGCTGTATTGGCATTAGTATGCAGCTTAGTAAACAGGGGGAGCTAATGATCATCTTTGATCTCATATATGGAACAAAATGGTGCCTGAGATAAGCAACTGATATTTAGAAATGAGGATATAGAGGGGCAGGAGAATAGAGGTCGCATCTGCCCAGAAGATCGGTTTGGGTAGGAATGTCATTGGAGGTGCTGAGGGTAAGAGGGACCTGAAAGGATCTTTTGCTAGGCAGATGATCTCCTTGGGCTTGGAGGAACAATGCCTGAGAAGGGAGATTACTCCCGGATGGGAATGATATCGGGGGTGGGGGGTACACTTTGTGTTTCCACTGTCCTTTTAAGGAGAGTGGAAGAAGAGCATGGCTTCCTATTAATGATACACACACACATACTTAACAGCTGCAGTATATTGGGTCTTAGTATTATTTTTCTTGGTGTATATCACTTTTCACTTGTCCATTTCAAATTTCATCACTTCCCCAGATTTGCACAGCCTTTTTGAGATTATTTGAAAGATTTGACTGGGTGATTTCGATTTATCAGGAAACATTTCTAAGATTTTAAACTTCCATCCCCCTCACTGACCCCATACATTTTGCCAGACAAAATTTAGCCAGTTATCAGAAGGCAATGCTTGGAATATTCTAGGAGTGTGGATTTAGTTTAGGTGGCCAGTTAGGCTGGGTCACACATATAGGAGGCCTAAAGTAATTGAAATATGTTTTTGTGGAAAACCTTAGCTGGTTATATGCAGGGGTCAAACCACTTAAGTCTGATGAATTTCTGTTTAGTTATTTGAATAAAAAGGAAGATGCATTGAGATCGTGAGAAAGAGAGGATGAATGTATGAGTATGTTTTTGAGCACCAACACGGGCACGAGATATCCTCAAGGGAAGTGATTATATTATTTTTCTGTGCATATTGTTTTGTACAACTCTGACTGTTTGGTTTGTGGTCAGTTACATTAGTGTCACTGAATATGCATGTACCTCCACACATTTAGTATAAGATGTCAGCAGGGTTTGGGCTGGGTAATGTTTCTGTCTGATAAATATATAAATGTGTTAATTTAAGTTTATTACATTATCCAATATATGGTGAAGGCCTTACATCTGGTCTAGATGTATGTACATGCATTAGGGAGGTGGAACATCGAATGTGCAGTGATGGTTCCAACTGTGATATGACCACATATTCTCCCTGAGGATATAATGGTTGCACCAGGCACGGACTAAGCACATTTTTATACACAAAATTTTTTTGGGGTGTAGATTTATTTTTAAATTGCATTAAGTGAAAATTCAAAAACATTGTTTAGCCCAAGGTGATGTATGATTTGATTTAGTTATTTGAATAAACATATCCAGATAACTTTGTCCACAAGCTCACTGAATATCAGTCCTTCTTGTTTTAACTGCTGAAAGTTCCACAATGTAAATACTTTCACCAGCAGTAAGAGGAGGTGTTCTTGAGAACATGTTTTGGTTGGGGAGGAAAACAACATGTCAGTGGCATTGTCAAATATACACACATTATTTTCCATTCAGAAAGCAGTCACAGAAAAAACAGGTGCAAATGCCCATGGATGTTCTGTGTCCACAGCAATTTTCAAAGCATATATTAGCTTTGAAAATCTCATGGGTTAAAACGATTAGCAAAAGTTGTGAAAATTACCCTTAGTGTAACAAAGCTTTCTGAATAAATCATTGCCCTGGATAAAATCCTCACATTAAAGAATGTAATGTCCTGAGAGAGAAACACTCAAGTCACATACAGACATCCCAGAAGAGCAGTGGGGCAGCCTAGGGGACACTGCAGTGAACTTCAAATAAAGGTCTCAGATCACATCATAACCCCCATATATTGTATGGTGAGCCCTCCAGGAATAGCAAAAAATGTACTGTGCTCAACTGTACATCAGTACAATAGCCCTTATCAATATCAGTACAGTACTTATAAACCATTAATTTCCCTACGAGAGGTTCACTGCCATGTACAGAAATAAAGCAACAATAGAAATCAATACATACACCAATAAAAAAACAATAAAAATCACATGATATAACCGGCTATCTGCTGATTTTTAAACCGGGTTTGCAGGTCATATTTGGCCACGTCAAACCCTGGTATATCTTTGGCCCAGATATTCAATACCGGTCACCAGAAATGGCCCAGCATTAAATATCTGGGTTCAGCGCGGACCGCGGGATACAGACCAGCTATATCCCACAGTCTGAATATCGAGGCCCAAATGATCTATCCAATCTGCCCATTCATGCCATCTTATCTCTATTTCACTTCCTTAGAGTTCCTATGTACTTGGTCCCACATTTTCTTTAGGTTGTATGGCACTGAATAAACACTGCTGTATTCCACAGTGTTCTTTTGTGTCTGTGACCCCTTTCAGTACTTATCAGTCCTTTAGAGGTGAGGGGGTTTCCATATACCAGGGCAAACCTACTTCATTTTGAATAAAGAACACAGTCTCTCCCTTGTGGGATTCATGCCCATACAGACTCTTCCCAATAGAGATAAAATACTACTCAATACCTCCTCCTCCAGTAATCCAGCCCTTGAGTGGGGCTTCTTTCTCTTTATCCCTTCAGTTTAAGGTTCAAGCTGCTGTTCCACTCCTTACTTAAATAGAAGAGGAATAGACAAAACCTCTGACCTTCACTTTTACTTCATACTAGACACAAACTCAAAAGTTAAGGGAGGCTTCACACAAGACATTACACTCAACTAGGCCCAATGGTTGAGCCTTAGATATGCATTACTTCTCTTAGCAAAATCTTACACAAATCTATCACATGGTCTCTAGGGGTCTCTGACTTTTATAAGGTCAGGTGGTATCACTGCAACGATCCCAGAAAGGGGAGATATTGTAATCAAATTGTATATACCTCCTCTCTACTCTAACTTGGTAGGGACCTGGATGCAGGAATATGCTGGGTTAGTAAGGGTTATTAAAAGATCCTTACATTTGCTTTTTTTTTTTTTTTTTTTTTTTTAGTTAGAATTAAAAAGAAAACATCAAATAAAATGTACAAAATGCCAGATCCCACTTTTTACTGCAACACTTCCAACCCTCCACAAGAATGTCTTCTGACCCTCTCTCAGTCTCCTTGGCCCTCTTTGGACCCTTATACTCCACGGTAATACCTTCATGGGTATCTCCCTGATTCTGCCTTGCAATGCAGCAATAGCAAATGGGCAAATGGTGTCAAAGGACAAAGGCAAGTGCTGTTATTAATTATGCCATACAAAATGATATCAGCTGGCCTCAGGGTTGCCTGATGCTATGTTGTATGACAGAAATCAATAATGCTGAAAGCTTTGCTCTTTCAGTGCAATTTATTATCGCTATACTAGTAGGGCAGGAAAAATAGGATTATTCCTGCCCATGACTGATAAGGGTAAGATGTTAGGGAGGCTTTATAGTATGGGAGTTTGGAATTGACGTGAGTCAACCCAAACTTTATAAAAAACAAATAAAAAGAAGCAAAATGTTATGTTTCTTTCCTTTCATTTAAAAAATGAAGTAAACACAGGAAATAATTAAAATTTCCTATTTCTTTTCCAAGGAAAGTACATCCCTATCAAATACAAGAGTATAGTACGTAGAGACCCGGGGTTAACTCCTGGGTAATATAGCTGTTGTGTACTGAACAGAATTATGGATTCTCCAAACTACTAAATCTCCACGGTACAGTAAATGAAGCATTGTATCTAGTGCTGGGTCATAGAATCACTGCAGAAAACAAAGGGCATTGGTTTTAACTAACTGGCCTGACAGAAAGTGGAAAACTGGGTTCAACTCTAACTGGTAAAATTCCTTCACACATAACACCACAATTTGTAGTACAGCTCTCAGTAAGACATTACTAATTGTGCTTAAATCAGATGTTCTTAACTTTGGCTCTTGAGGGACCACAAACAGGTTTACTTTTCAAGATATCCACATTAAATATTCAGATTTAATTTAATCTAATTTCAGTTTCTATATTTCACATTTTCTCAGAAGATTCAATGCAGATTACAATCAATAAGTTGACTTGCAAACAAAAATACAATATATATATATATATATATATATATATATATATATATATATATAAGAATACAACCCCCACCCCATCTTCAGGAAATCATAAACAAATAATTTTCATAATTAAAAAATTAAAATCAAGCAATAACATATCAAGGGATCCTTTTACAAAGAAGCACTACCGATTAGCATGTGCTGAATGCAAAGAAGTCCATGGGAATTGAATGGGCATCTTCACATTCAGTGCACCATTAATCAGTAGCCCCACTTTGTAAAAGGAGCCCCAAATTATAAATTGAAAAATCTAGATAAAATAGTTTTATCAAAATATCATAAATGATAGTAGGAGTGGCATCTTCTTTTTTCTAGCAGAAGTTCCATTCTAAAGTAATTTGATATGAAATCATTTCAAACATTTTGATGGAATATACTTATGTGAAAGAAGAGAATACTATGGAAAGTTGACTGACCAAACACAAAGATTTGTGATGTGTATAAAAGGTCAATAAAGGCAGCATGTAACTTGGTGCCAGATCATGCATGATTTAAAAAAAACGAACACAATAATTTAAAAACAATTCTTGCCTGGGCATGCAACCAATGCAATGTATATAATAATGGTGGACCTCTATCATATTTATGCTGCTTAAATGTAAGTTCAGCTATAGTAATCTGCAGGATTAGCAGCCTGGAGACCATTTTAGCTGAGATTCCTAGATATAAAGCACTGCAATACTCCAGATGATGCAAGACCATTGCTTTTGTAGAAAACAAATCTATATTGTTTCTCGAAGAAATAGGGCCTAAGTTGATAAAGCTATCATGATATTTTTTACACTATAAACATAACTTGAGGTTTCAGAGTTAAAAGAATCAAGGAACTCAAATAAACATTAAATAAAATTGTGAATACAGGACAATACCCGTGAGAAATATTTGCATGTCCACTACCATCAATGTATGTAAATCTATCATATGCATATTTATTAGAGGTATCCTGAAAACCTGACCTGTTGGCAGCCCTTGAGGACTGGAAGTGAAGACCAAGGATTTAGAGTATATATTGGTTCTAGTATTACATGAAAGGACTTACCTTGGACAATAAGATGCACTCGTGATGTCTTGGGTTGATTATCTGTTTGCACAGAGCAGGTGTAAGGCCCCTCATCATACACATCCACATTCTGGATCTCGATGCTATACAGTGTTTTAGTGTTTGACAAAAGAATCACTCTGGGATCTATAGACCATTTGTCATTGCCAGTATACAAGATGGTGCTACGGTTCAACCATGCTACTCGTGTCACCCTGTTATCCAACACACACCTGCAAAGAGAGCAGAGAGGTGGGTGGTTCATAAAAGTTACATCACAAATGAGTCTCAATGAAGGAATTGAAGCACAATATTCAGAGAAAGCTGATGAAAACTTGTGTGGGAAAAATTACTGGAGGTCAATATACAGCTATATATATCTAGTTAAAAAAATAACATAACTTATCCTGTTACATTTTACCACTTCTTAAAAGAAATGACAACTGATTGAATGCTGCGAAGCTGAAAACTACTGCTTTAAAAGTAATCAAATAGAGTTATCAGAAGCTTTAGGAAATAGATTTATTTTGACCAGATATAGCAGGTTATCTTTGACCAGAGAGTACCAATATGTAGCACTATGTTGTTAAAAGATAATCCCGTGCCAACATACTCTTTTTAACTCTTTTAGTTAGATAATGAGTTGCCCAAACAAAAGGTAACAAGTCTAATGGGGTGAAAAATTTAAATGTGGAGATTCGTATGGTTAACTCCTGAAGTTCATAGACTGGTCTTTTGAATATTGACCCATTTATATATTTTAAATGCTATTCAGTTATTAGAATATCAGTAGGCAGCAAGTATTGATACAGCTCATAGAAGTAAAAACCAGAAAGTGGCATTCCTTAATGTAACTTTAGGATTATTACCATTCTCTATTTTTTCATGACATTCTCTTATATAGGGATGGGCTGTTGTTTGCAATGACAAAGGAAATGTCAACGATATATCCCATGCCATTGCATGTTTTTAAGAATTGAAAATGAGCAGAAAACATACATTTTGGGCCAGATTCTGAAAATGGCATCTAAAATCTAGACGCATCTAATTAATGCACCTAGCGCTGTTCTATATAATGCGCCTAAAGTTAGGTGTGGTTTATAGAATAGCACATAGGATCGGAGAACACAACTACATTTAGGCGCAGCCATTTACGCCACTGAAAACCTGGTGTAAGTACACACACCAAAATGTAGGCGCATTCCTCTGAATTCTATATCAATTCATGTAAATTTGAGTAATGTCCCCAACACACCCACACTTCTACCATGGCCGTGACCCCTTTTCAGCTATGTGTGTTAGAATTTACAAGTGCCTCTTTATAGAATATGCCAATTATTGGCCAATTATTATCACCGATTGGCTCATTACTCAATTGAATAACACGTATAAATTGGCAGCACATGCAATTTAACACATGCTACTCACCATGCCTTATATATAATTCAGGGGTTTGTGGGGAAGAGGGTGTTTTACTTGCCAATAATAGAGTACCTTCTTTTCAAATAGTGTGCACTATTTGCAAGGATGGTACACTCTTTTGAAAATGGTGCACACTATTTCCTGATAGAGTATGCATGCACAAATTAGTGCATTCATGCATGCATACACTATCAGGAAATAGTGCATACTCTTTCCAAACGAGTGTGCCCTCTTTGCAATTAATGTGCTCTATTTTCAAAGAGGGCACACTCTTAATGATATTGCTCTTGAAACTAAAATGAAAACTAACCAAAACAAATGAACAATGCTACAGATTATATGGGAAATGAAACAAAACTTTTTAGTCTGCCCAGTGCATTTTTTCTAGCAAAAATGTACTCAAATGTCACGCCACCCTTTAGAGGTGGGGTGATCACTGAGAGACCCATCCCACAATGGCCAGGCCCCTGCAGCCAGTCACAGAAACTATGAGAAGGCAAAATTGGTGTGTAGAGCCTGAGCTCTTTCATTAAAACTTGGGGACCCAGGGTCAATTTTAGCAGACAATGAAAAGGTGCCAGTACTCAGTACCCCCCAAGTACCACCTCAAAAAAAGCCCTAAGTCTGCCCATCCCTACTGATCCATTGCTGATTTTACTCCATTCAAAGCCCAGACTAATAGTTGTCAATTTCCAAAAGAAGATAAAAATAGGACAAAAAACACATTCATGCCTTTGAGAAAACCTCAGTCTGGTCCATACTGTCTTGAAAGAATGGAGAAAACCTAGGTCTGGTCCATACTGTCTTGAAAGAATGGAGAAAACTTATGTCTGGTCCATACTCTCCTGAAAGAATAGAGAAAACCTAGGTCTATACTCTCCTGAAAGAATAGAGAAAACCTAGGTCTGGTCCATACTCTCCTGAAAGAATGGAGAAAACCTTGGTCTGGTCCATACTCTCCTGAAAGCATGAAGCTGGTTGGTCACATTACCTGTGTTCCTTGGTAACTGACAAGTAAAGATAACTTGATTAAAAGAAAAATATAAAGTGACAGAATGTAGGAATTTAATTCTTTAGTAAGACTGCATTGATAAGCAAGAAATTTGAGTTTGATTTTCATCCAGCTATCCACTGGGCAGTCAGGGTTCAGAGTTCTACAAATGAACATAAGGATCCTAATGAAACATGGTAGGCTTGTTAGTTGGTTTAGACCAAGGGTTCTCAACCCAGTCCTCAGGACACATCTAACCAGTCAGGTTTTCAGGATACCCATAATGAATATGCATGAGATAAGTTTGCATGCACTGCCTCATTTGTATGCAAATCTATCTCATGTATATTCATTGTGGATATCCTGAAAACCTGACTAGCTAGGTGTGTCCTGAGGACCGGGTTTAAAACCTCTGGTAAAGACTGATTTCACCCCTTATTATATATAGTACAAAAGTAGTTATACTTTGATAGTCCCTAACTTTTGCATACCACCCTATAGGATATATACCCCTCTGTAATTTAGAGGAGATACGGAAGATTTGGTGTTGTTTTATTGTTCAAAGCATTTTACATTGCTGGTGCATAGATTAGGTACCAGGCAATTTGAAGATGTGAGTTGAAGAATCTTATAACAAGAGACCCAGTTCTGATAAGAGCAGAGGAGAGAGCTACCCATCAGTGGACTCATAGATAATTCAAAAAGAAAAGAGCCAGAGGAGTGTTTCAGGTCGAAGGAATGTGAAATCTATATTTATCCGTTATCTGCTTTTGTCTTTGATAATGCTTTTTGCATTTAATCTGATGAACGATAGGGATGTGCCCTGTAATTTGGGGTGAGGGGCAGGATGTTAGGCACAAATGCAATGTGTTTTGCTCCTTTTTTTACCATCTACTGCTTTTTTTTATTTTTAGTTATCTTATTATGACATTTCTACCCGGCATTTTCCCAAGAAAGTTCAGGTTCATTGCAGCTTACATAACAAATTAAGAAGAAGCATTACAAAGCAATTAATACAAGAATATAGCTATTAAAATATTTTCATATTAGCTGAACACAGATCTAAAAAAGTGGGCCTTAAGTAAATTTCTAAACAACATAAGCCTATAATCTAAATATTGTTTGTGTGAATATGCATAATAGAATTTCTTCTCAAGGTTGACATACTGCATAGGGTTTTAAAATTGCCTTCTGCTGCACTACCTCTCTTTTGTACTACCTCCATCCCTCTCTTCCCCACATGTATGGCCCTCCAGTATTGATCACTGCCATCATGGGCAAACATGGCTGAGGCAGTGGGCTCTGGAATATTTACAATCATTGCAATACATCCTCCCCCTCCTGGATATGCTTGCAAAGTAAAGGGAGGAGGCAGAGCCATGTCACTAGAGGCATTTTGAACACACAGTGGTTCATAGTCTCCTCAATCAGACACCTGTGCTACTGCCCAGCGTGCATTTGAGAAGAGGAACAGGTCTGGTAGAAGTGATGGAGGCCTGTGTGAAGCTTTGGTAGTTGGGGAAGAGGGATAGGGGGAGGTTTGACAGTGGACATATTAGACACCATCGCAGGGTACGAAGAAACATTACCACTGGTATTGACAAGGGGATGGAGGCTGCCTACCAGAAGTTGCATACAGGAACCAGAAACCTTGCATTAGCTCTGAAAACCTCCAGTTGTATGCTTTGCTATTACATGTATCTATTGTAAAACTTCTATAGTTCCTATCTGGTCATCTAATTAGGTGTGAAGGAGAGGGGATCTCAAGATGGGAAGAATGAAATAAGCAGAGACTTCAAATCCCTTCAGTTATGCTTCTGTGTGAAATAAGCGCCACATTGACATATTGATTTTCCAATGTTTGTCTCCTGCATCCATCAGTTAAATGTGGGTGAAGCACCCTGAGACATTAAGTGAGACTTTTTGACTTTTTTTGCAGAAAACAATAGAAAGACAACACTAATCATAAAAATCAAACCTGACAACTTGACAGGCTAACCAGTTCACATCCTCTTTATTGGCAAAAAGGAGTCCCATGCTAAAATCACAACCTTGACAATCTCAGACCATGCATTGATAGACATTAGAATATACTGCAGTTGAGGCGAGAGGAAGATCTTTCTAGCTATGAACAGGCTATCTTCCATACCTTCATCTGATAGAAGAAATTAAAATTGTATCAAGAAGGAAGAAAATAAGGTGCGAACAAGACCAACAAGCATGAATAAGATGACAATTTCCTGAACCCCTTCCTTGGGAAATGAAAGCTACCATGACTAACATGAAGAATGTAAACCACTCTATCCTCAGATGAACAGTTCTGATAACAGAAATAAATAAATAAAATTATGTGTTAAATAAAAACAGTGTAAATTATATCCACACTAAACTACAATAACCACCACAACATCTACTGCAGCTACAATGACTACTACCTTCATAAATTTTGTCATAGTGTTACTCTATGTACTGTAGAGGTAAAACAGAGACAATCTCTTCTCCATGAAGCTTACAATCCAGGTGAAACACAAGACAAATTCCCCACAATTCTATAAATGGCACGTGCCAATTTGGGCATGCAATATAATTGAATAATGAGCCAATTAGCACCTATAATTGGAATTTTAACAAGCAATTATTGGTTCTAATTGACTTAAATTAAAATTTACATTACTAAATTTAGTTGTGGATCCAAAAAGGGGGCATGGCTATGGAAGGGTCATGGCTATATAAGGGGCATTCCTTTAATTTATGCACATTGTTATAGAATTCAGGGGGATTCACACCTAATTTAGGATTTTCATTGATGTAAATGCCCATACCTAAAAGTAGTTACGGTTCCTGGTGCTAAGCGCTATTCTATAAATGGTGCCTAACTTTGAGAACCAATTTTTTAGGCACCATTTATAGAATCTTGACCATAATTTCTGGTCATCCCTTAACTATTATGGCATGCATCAGAAGGGTCTAAGATGTCCCTTGTCCTTTGCTAAGGTGGTAATTTTAGAAGCTGTATTCTGAAAACTGGCATTTATATATTCATATTGCATAGGCATCCAAATCCCAACTTTACAAAGGCAGGATATAGATGCTTAACACTGCAGCATGTCCATATGGCAGTGGGGTGTGATCTGGGAGTGTTTTGGGTGGAAGGCCCAAAGTATGGATATCCAACTGTGATCACAGAAGGGGAAGGAATGTCCATGTCTGAAGAGATGGATGTTGTTATTTAGACCTGGTACCTGGCCTGTCCAGGTTCTAGAAAGGTGCTCTGATTCAGCAGCTTTCCATCGAAGGGACTAAGGCACAACACTTCCTTAATCCTCCAGTGATTACTGTTCCACTTCCTCTACCATGAATGTTAAACCAGCAAGAGATACCAGGTGCTATGACAGCTTCAGGTATTAAGGGCATTCTTTAATGAGCAGCATGCGGGTCTGAGAAAGAAATATCTATATATATAAAAGGCAACCCCAACGTTCTGAAGCCTCCACGGAAGTTGAGGCGCCCGAGATATCCGGTGTGCCCTGGAGTGTCTGCACCGCCCTCGTGTCAAAACGTCATGACGCGTCAAAACGTCATGACGTCGAGGGCGGAGCTATTGACACTCGAGGGCCGAAACGGCCCACAGCGAACAAGGCAAGTAGCTTCGAGGGACGGAGGGAGGGCGAACAAGGCAAGTAGCTTCGAGGGACGGAGGGAGGGCGAACAAGGCAAGTAGCTTCGAGGGACGGAGGGAGGGGGCCCCTTGCTAGCGCCCGTTTCATTCCGCTCAGAAACGGGCATTTTTTCCTAGTAGAAACATAACAGCAGATAAGAGCCAAAAGGCCCATCCAGTCTGCCCATTCTCAGTAACCACTAGCTCTTCCTTTCCTAAGGGATCCCACATACCTGTTCCACGCTTTCTTAAATTCTGAGACAGTCCTCATCTCTACAACCTCCACCGGGAGGCATTTCCACATATTCACCACCCTTTCTGTGAAAGTATTTTTTTAGATTCCTCCTAAGCCTAATTTCTCTTAACTTCATCCTATGCCCTCTCAGTCCAGAGTTTTCCTTCATTTGAAAGAGGGTCACCTCCTGTATATTAATTCCACTGAGGTATTTAAACATCTCCATCATATCCCCCCTCTCCCGTTTCTCTTCCAGTATATACATGTTGAGGTTCCTTAGCCTGTCCCTATATGTTTTATGACTGAGACCACTTACCAATTTTGTAGCTGCCCTCTGGACCAACTCCATCCTGTTTTTTCTTTCTGTAGGTGCGATCTCCAGAATTGCACACAGTACTCTAAATGGGGCCTCATCATAGACTTATATAAGGGCACTATAACCTCTTTTTTCCTGCTGGTTATCTCTTGCCTTATGCAGCCAAGCACCCTTTTGGCGTTGACCGTTGCTTTTTCTACCTGTTTGGAGACTGAGAAGTAGCTTAATGGGTAGTGTAATAGACTGAACAAGAGACCATGGTTCGAATCCCACTTCAGTGATATTTGTTTTTCAATTGTGAGCCCTCCAGGGACAGAAAAAATATCTGCTATACCTGAATATATAAGTCCCCTGCAAGCAGTGGTGTGCTGGTAAATGTTTAACAACAGGCTCTCTCCCCGCTCCCCCTCTGCGCCCCCCGTTCCCCTCTGCGCCCCCGTCCCCCTCTGCGCCCCCCCCCCAAAAAAAAAAAAATTGCAGAGCTGGCTATAGCCGGGGAGAGAGCCTGGGGGGTGGGGTGGCAATGCATTAATCCAGGAAAAAAAATTAAATGATCCCAGATTCCAATCTAATTCATGTTTAATGTGTGATAAAATGTGATAAATAAGTAAATAAATATAAACTTTTAATGTAGAGCACCTGATTCTCAAAGTGAACATATTCCAAACACTATAATGAAAATAAAATGATTTTTTTCTACCTTTGTTGTCTGGTGACTGTTTTTCTGATCATGCTGGCCCAGTATCCAATTCTGCTGCTATCTGTCCTCTTAACTCTGTTTCCAGGGCTTCCTTTCCATTTATTTCTTTCCTTTCCTCCTTTCTTCTTCATTTCTGGTCCTCAGCTTCTGCCTATTTTCTTCATCCATGTGCAGTTTTTCTCCTCTCTTCCTTTTCCCTCATCTCATCTCCTTCCTCACTCTTCCCTCCCCTCCATCCATGTCCAGCATTTCTTCTCTCTCTCCTCCTGTCCCCTGTCCTCCATCCACCCATGTCCAGCAGTGACCCTCCTCTCCCCTACCCTGCATGCACCCATACCCAGTGACCCTCCTCTCCCCTGCCCTCCATCCACCCATGTCCAGCAGTGACCCTCCTCTCCCCTGCCCTGCATGCACCCATACCCAGTGACCAGGGGTGTGCTGGTAAATTTTTAACAACAGGCTCTTTCTCCGGATGTACCCAGCTCTGCAGTTGGAAGGGCCAGGGGTGGCCGGGGGGTGGGGGGAGCAACACTTGCCTCTCTCTCCTCCCTCCCTTCGTGCGGGCACGCTAGGCACACCTTTGCTGGCAGCCAATAAATGGACTGCCACCACTCCCAACGTCTTGCTTTGAGCAGCATGCTGGAACTTCTCTCACATGCTCGAGAAGTCCCAGCCTGCTGCCCAGAGCTGGAAACAAGGAGCGGGGAGCAGCAGTAGTCTATTTAATTGGCTGGAAGGGCTCAGCATCCCCACCAGCAAAGTAAAAGATAATTCAGCAGGGGGCCCAAGCCCACATTTTGGGAGCCAGTTGTTAAAGTAGCCATGGAGGGCCCTACTTTAACAACCGGCTCCCAAAATTCTTAAAAACTTAACAACCGGCTCTTGCAAGCCTGTGAGAGCCTGCTCCAGCACACTACTGCCTGCAAGTCTTAAGGCTATTGAGCGGTGTACATTCCAGTATAGTAGGTATTTTTCTGTTCCTGGAGGCCTCAAAATTAAAAAAAAAAATCACAAACAGCTGAAGTGGGATTTGAACCTAGGTCCCCCCCAATTCTCAGCCCACTGCTCTAACCATTAGGCTACTCTTCTGCTGTTTCTGTGGCCATTTTATAAGATGGGAGGTCCCATGCTGCCATTCAGATGTCTATGTCCCTTGTTTCCCTCATTCATAATGGATGTAAAATGGATGGACATCCACCTGTGATGTTCTGAGTTGGACATCCATATTCTGAGTTGGACATCCTTTCTAAAAATGCCACTCCATGTGTCTCAACCAGTAATACAATAAGTAGGTGTATTAATGTTGCCCAAGGAAAGTCTCTGGTACGGAACGCTGTATAAATGCAGAGCCCATCAAAACTCCTTTTTTTTCTTTTACGCCACCCCTCTAACAAAGGTAACTAGAACTGAAGAGTGAAGTCCACAGGTCCTCAGGGAGAAAGAGTAAGCCCAAGGGACGAGGCAATCATTGACAGTTATTTCCAAGGGAAAAAGCAGATGCAAATCTCTGCAGGTATGGTTTTCCAAGACAGTTTTCTAAAGTAAAACTATACTTTACTTACATTTTTAAACTGGAGCAAATCCCTGTGTGCTTTGCAAAAATACAATTATATATGAAAATTGCCCCATTTGAGGAAAATCTTTCATATATCAGGCCCAAAGTCTATAAAACTGTTTTTCAATCTTGAAAACCCGTGCACAAAAAAACCCCAGATAGAATATCACTCAATCTGGAAGCAAAATATCCAATTGAGCAGCAGAAGAAGAAAAGGAACCATCGGTCAACTAATATACTCCTGATGTTTCAAGGCCTGGCATGTGTGCATTCTGTTTGCTCATTGAAATACATCCTGCATGTCACCTTATAGTTTCTCCTCCACATCATACAGGTTTAATAATACTCAGAACTTGTTGGTTTTCTCATAGTACACACTATGGAATATCTTCAGCATTGTAGCAGCTCTGCATGGTTTCTGTGTTACAATAATAACAGAACATCACAAAGTGCATTGTCTAGTCCCGTACACACCACTGCAGGTTAAGTGCTAAGACTTCTTTTTCTAGATTTAGTTTTTCAGGTTCCTTCTCTTATTAAGTTGCTTGCTTCTCTTGTTGTGCTTCTGCTGCACAGCTAGTTCACTATTGTTAGCTGATACTGGTGTATCTCACAAGCCCTATCCCTGTTTGATGATTGCAGATTTTTTTTTCACCACTAGAGAGTAAAATCTTTTAATGCATGGTTTTATTTTTCATTTCTAAGTGTAACATCGCACATTTCTCCTTAGCAAACCTTACTTGTCACTTTTCTATTGATTTGTTTAATCTATTTAGAATCACCTATGGTTCTTGACTTGCTCCTTTGACATGTTAAACACACTTTACCCCTTAGCAGAGCAAGGGCAATACAATTGTTTTCCACATTTGTAACTTCAGAAACAAGTTCTGTGACATGTACCACACCAGAATCGCATTCTCTAATTACTATCAACGTTTTCCTAAAATGATAACGGGGTCTGGAATGCTAACATTCATTAGCTGTTAAGCTTCCAGCCTGGTGCCACCAAGCTCTCAATATGTTAGGAGGGGGGGGGGGGGGGGACAACCTCATAAAAGAAGAGAACTAAATAGCAGGAGTGTGCTTTTGTTTCAAAGATTTACAATAAAGAAAATGAAGCATGTATCTAAAGCACTAAGAGCCAGCTTATTTGGCATAGAGGAGAGCATGCCTTATAGAATTATTTCTTACCTTTCAGTGTATGTGTGTATGCTTTTTTTATGGGTATATGTTTTCTGTTTCAATGTGTGCACTTTTATATACTGTATATATATGCCTGTGTCTGTCCTTGTTTTCTCTAAGTATGTGTATGTGTGTCTTTCTCTATAGATATACGTAGTTCTGTGTGTGATTGGGAAGGTGTGGGATCTCTATGGCTGTGACCGGCTGAGGACATGAGAGGAGAGAAATTTGATAGGTATAGATCTTTAACCGCTATGTCACTTCTACAGAAATGTGTTGAGCATCTTTTGTGCATATGTGTCATATCCCCTATCTCAACACAAGCAGCGTCCTCGGGCTGTGCAGGATCCCGTCAATATGCACACTTGACTGGCACTGCCTGAGCCATATGTGTTTAGTCCTCGCTGGGTTTGTTGCAGGTTCCTTAATTGCTTTGCTTCCATGCACCTGTTTCTGCTCTCTCTCTTTCTCTCTCTCTCTCTGCCTGGCTTCCAGGCTCCTTGATTGCTTTGCTTCCACCCACCTGGGTCTGCTCTGCCTCTGCCTGGCTTCCCTTGCTTCTCTCCTATTGGTCTTCCGGTTCTTCCTTCCCCTGCTCTTGTCCTATGGCTGTGCCCCTTCTCCCTGCTGATGTCAGACGCCAGCACTTTATCAGCTGAGCTCTCCCTGGACTCCATGCTTCGGCTTCTACTTTGGTAGGTGTTTCTAACTCTGTAGTCTGCTTCTTATCTACTGGTCCCTCGTTGTTGACTTTGCCTGTACCTGGATTACTCTTCTGCCTGTCGCCTGCCTACTGACTTGCCTGCCGCCTGCCTACTGATTGTCGCTTGTACCTGGATTACTCTCTTGACCTGCTGCCTGCCTGGCCAATACATTCATCACCCCGCTTCCAGCTCCGTCCCGTATGTCCTGCAGGCCGCCCGCACCTAAGGGCTCAACCTCTGGGAAACGGCGGCCAGCGCAGGTGAAACCCAGGGTTGTCCAGCCGCCAAACAGAACCTGGTCTGAGTATCGGGCTCAGCAGCACTCTACTTGGTACAAGAACTGACAAGTCTGACAATAAGTGTGTGTATATATATATATATATATATATATATATATATATATATGTGTGTGTGTGTGTGTGTGTGTGTGTGTTGGTTGGGGGGGAGCTTTATGTTTCTGGAAGTCCTAGTCTGATATGTACCCATTTCATCTTGTTCCAATAAATTTTCTGAGATTTATTTGACTCCCAAATAGAAAGACCTTTTATGACCCTTTATTATAACAACTTCTTTCCAATATTCTGTTTCATTGGAAAGAATAAAAAATAAATAGTTTGTTTTATTTAGCATCAACCTCCACCCTGGCAATGGAACCCATACCAAAAATTATTTAGAAAGACATCCTGGGCTTGGCCTCCATCTCTCCCATCTTTTTGCCCCGTAATCTTACCAAATCCCTTGAATTTAGATAGGGAAGAAATAAACCTCTGTTACTTCTGCTCCTTATTTTGGAGTATAGTATCAGTGAGGCAGATGCAAACTCAAACTGTTCTTGTCCCATTTGGACTCTGGGGATTCAGAAAGATTAAGACTGGGGTGCACAGATGGAAGTTATGGACAACAAATGGTTAGAGCAGAAGGCCAGGGAAGTCCAGTTCAAATCCTACTGATGCTCTTTGTGATCTTGGGCAAGTCAGTTAGCCCTCCATTGCTTTAGGTATAAACTTAGGGGGGCATTTTACTAAAGCTTAGCATGTGCTAAATGCTAAGAATCCCATTTTATATCTATAGGGCTTCTTCGCATTTAGCATATGCTATGCTTTAGTAAAAGATCCCTTAAGTGTAAGCCCTCTGGGGATAGGGAAATATCTTCTACACCTGACTAACTCACCTTGAGCTACTACTGAAAAGGTGTGAGCTAAATCTCCTGAAGTATAAGATTACATGTTCAGTTAGCCTACTTAGGGGTCCTTTTACTAAGCCATGGAACGCTCTATGTACATGCAGTGTGAGCTCAAATGAGACTATCACCAGGCCAGCGCGCCTTCTTGGTGGTAATTTCAGATTTGGCATGCGCCCATAACGCATGGATAACTTATTTATTTATTTATTTATTCCTACGGGCACCAGTTCCGGCGGTAATCGGCACTTGGCGCTTGCCGACCGGTCATCGCACATGTAGCATGTGAGCTTTTATCGCTAGATCAATGGGTGGTGTTGGCTCAGGCCGGTTTTGGGTAAGCTGGTTTCATTTTTACCGCAGGGCCTTTTCCCTTCCCATTAAAAACAAAACTTTTTTGTAGTTTGCAGTAAAAACTGGCCTGCCTTTGCCCAATACACGCGCCTATACTACTGCAGGCCACTTTTTACCACTGCTTAGTAAAAGGGCCCCTTAGATAGTTCTACTGAATATCTCACATAAAGCAAATATCTATTTATTTTTATGTGGAGGACAAGCTCCTGTATATTGTTCCCCAAATGCATATGCTCTCCATATTCCTTACCACAAAATGCTTCTTAAAAAGGCAATAGTCTTAATCTTCCCTACATTTTATAAAGTAAGATCCCAAAACAATTGTGAACATGGAAGCAACCTTCATATAGCATGCTATTTTCCGAAGAAGATAATGTATTATCCTCCTAAAATATTGCATATCTGAATGCAAGAAATATTTCAGAAACACCAAAATAAGCTTACAAAATGTCAATTCTTTCACCCTTGCATATTTATATGTTCATTTTGTTGCTATTATATTTTTAATGATCATTTTGGCCAAGCCCTAATAATAAATTGAATCAACTTATCTAGAATACTCCTGCTGCTCCTATAACTAAATGGCAGAGAACGACATGCCCTCACAATGTAATTGAGCAGCTGGACTACTGTGAACATGATAAAAGTAAGCATAAATAAAGATTATAAAGAAAGGTCAAATGAAAAGGCCTTGTGTCAAGGTTTAGAGTCTAACAGAGTGGCATGTCTTCCATATAAGAAGCATGTAAGCAGGTAAGTGCAGCTTCTATTCCTACTCATGTTTAGAAAAGCAGACCACTTTCTTCTTAGGTTTTGATTAATATAAGAGCCAGAGAACCAAGAAGATAAGTACATACTTGTTACAAAGCAAGACACAAACATTAGGAAATAGTTCTTGTTCATTCCTATATTGTAGCATGCACTAAGCACCATGTTGCGAATAGATACAGAAAAGGACATCCAGCATTTAGTGCATTCATGTCCATTAGTTCACACTAAGCTTAGTAAAAAGAGTCACTATCCCCATGATTCTATATAGTGGGTTTAGATTTAGGTGCCAAAATCGGTGCAGATTCTATAACACTGCACATAACTTAATTGGCTTAACAAGCTAATGAGCGCTGATAACACCACTTAGCAAATAATAATAAGCACTAATTGGCACTGATTAGAATTTAGGTGCACAACTCACTAACCTGCTTATTTTCGAAAGAGAAAAACACCTATAGTGCGACCTAAATCGGGAGATAGACGTTTGTTTCGCAAAGGCGCCCAAATCGGTATAATCAAAAGCCGATTTAGGGCGTTTCCAACTGCACTCCGTCGTGGAAACGAATAAAGTTGACAGGGGCATGTCGGAGGCATGGTGGAGGCGGAACTGGGGAGTGCTTATCAGCCAAGGAAAGATGGGCGTCTTTAGCTGATAATCGAAAAAAAGGCATTTTTACCGCGATTTTGGGTCACTTTTTTGGACCCTTTCTTTTCACGAACAAGTCCCAAAAAAGTGCTCCAACTGCCCAGATGACCACTGGAGGGAATCGGGGATGACCTCCCCAGACTCCCCCAGTGCTCACTAAACCCCTCCCACCAAAAAAAACCCACTTTACAAACTTTTTTTCCAGCCTGTATGCCAGCCTCAAATGCCGTACCCACCTCCATGACAGCAGAATGTGTTCGATCCTGTCACAGCCTTTCCCTGGGTCAGATGTGGCTCTCGGGTGCAGTACAGTGTCACATCAGCATTGCATTGTGGTGGGTGTAGTGTATTGGGCTCCGTGATTTCATTAGCTTGTGTTACAGTCTCACGATGTTGGTAGTTGGTAGGCTCTTCTCCCATGGTGCTTTTCCCCCTGCCTACTGGGTCAGAGTGTGCCCTGTTGTGTTTCCTGTTGTAGTCCATGCGGTAGTGGCCATTTTTGTAAGCCAGTTTTAGTTCCCTTTCCTGTGTTAGCCACGTTAGACAACTTAGTTCTTACCTTGAATGTGGCTGAAAGAGGGCATTGTACAGCATTCTGTCAGCTCTGACCTACTGCTCATCTCAGTACCAGGGAGACTCGTTGCCAGTGGGGCACAACCTCTGATCTGCAGTTAACTGTGAGTAAACGCGGTTATTCCAATAAAGGACGTTTTCGGAGAGATTAGTCTTCAGGTGTCAACTGGTGTGCCAATGTTATACAACAGGAACAAATCCTAGAGGCCTGCGTGTATGCAGGTCCCTGGAGCACTTTTAGTGGGTACCGCAGTGCACTTCAGCCAGGTGGCCCCAGGCCCATCCCCCCCACCTGTAACACTTGTGCTGGTAAATGGGAGGCCTCCAAAACCCACTGTACCCATATGTAGGTGCCCCCTTCACCCCTAAGAGCTATGGTAGTGTTGTACATTTGTGGGTAGTGGGTTTTGGGGGAGGGGGGTTGGGAGTTCAGCACCCGTGGTAAGGGAGCTATGCATGTGGGAGCTTTTTCTGAAGTCCACCACACTGACCTAGGGTGCCCAGTTGGTGTCCTGGCATATCAGGGGGGCCAGTGTACTATGAATCCTGGCCCCTCCCACAACCAAATGGCTCTGATCTCGGATTAGGACGTTTTTGAGCTGGGCGTTTGTTTTTTTTAGCGATAATGGAAACTAAAAACGCCCAGCTCAAAAACGTCCATTTTTTCGAAAATACGGTTCGGCTCGCCCCTTCACGGGCCTGTTCTCGGAGATAAACGCCCATAGAGATAGGCGTTTCCGTTCGATTATGCCCCTCCATGTGTATTCTATAACGATATGCGCCGAACTTCTAACACGTAGTCAAAAGTGGGTATGGTTATGGGCGGGGAAATGGGTGTTTCATTGGATGTTTCAAAATTTAGGTACTTAGTTATAGAATATGGCCCAGAGCATCTTAATCTACGTGCTGAGATTTACATCAGGTTTCCATTGGAGTAAATGGATGTGTGCAGATATCGACGCTGAAATGTCAACTAAGCATATTCTATAATTGACGCCTAAATCTAGGCACCGATTATAGAATATGCTTAGTACGCAATTTTTTTGGCACCATATATAGAATCTCCTGCTATGTTATGTGTTTTATCATTAAAATTCAATAAACATTTAAATATTTTAAAACAATGGGGATCTTTAAGTGTAGTGGAATGGACCAGGAAATCAAGGTGTCATTGTTGATGATACTTTGAAACCCTCTGCTCAGTGTGCAGCGGTGGCTAAGAAAGTAAATAGAATGATAGGTATTAGGAAAGGAATGGAAAGCAAAAATAAGAATGCTATAATACCTTTGTATTGCTCCATGGTGCAACTGCATCTCAAATACTGTATGCAATTCTGGTCACCGCATATCAAAAAAAGATTTGGAGGGGCATAATAGAATGGGGCGCCCACGTTTTCCTGAGGGCATCTTCGCAGGATGTCCCTGCGAAGGGGCGGGGAAACCCGTATTATCGAAACAAGATGGGTGTCCATCTTTTGTTTCGATAATATGGTCGGGGACACCCAAATCTCAACATTTAGGTCGACCTTAGAGATGGTCGTCCCCGTTTTTCGGCCATAATGGAAACCAAGGACGCCCATCTCAAAATGACCACATCCAAGGCATTTGGTCATGGGAGGAGCCAGCATTTGTAGTGCACTGGTCCCCCTGACATGCCAGGACACCAACCGGGGACCCTAGGGGGCACTGCAGTGGACTAACTGATGCACTAACTGAACGGAAAAAGAAAAGCAGTGGTCACTAACCACCTCCCACCCCGAAAAAAACAACTTTAAAAACTTTCATCTTTTTTTTTTAGAGTATGGATGAAGGACATCCTTCGCTATGCCTCCGGGCAGTTGAGGATATCCTTCACTATTTATTTAATTGATTTTGCTCACACTTTTTTCAATAGGAGCTCAAGGTGAGTTACATTCAGGTACACTGGAATATTTCTATGCCTCTGTCCCTGCGATGGCAGTTGAGGACGTCCAAAATGTGGATGTTTGTGAGAAGGATGTCAACATTTGGGCCGTCGTTAGAGATGGCCAGCGTTAGAGATCGCCGCCATTGGTTTCCCACCGATAATGGAAACTAATGGCGGCCATCTCAAACCTGGCCAAATCCAAGCCATTTGGTCGTGGGAGGAGCCAGCATTTATAGTGCAGTGGTCTCCCTCACACGCCAGGACACCAACCGGGCACCCTAGGAGGCACTGCAGTGGACTTCACAAATTGATCCCAGGTGCATAGCTCTCTTGCGTTGTGTGCTGAGCCACCCCAAAAAACCCAAACCCACTCCCCACAACTGTACAACATTTCCATAGCCCTTATGGGTGAAGGGGGGCACCTACATGTGGGTACAGTGGATTTTGGGTGGGTTTTGGAGGACTCACATTTATCACCACAAGTGTAACAGGGGGGGATGGGCCTGGGTCTGCCTGCCTGAAATGCACTGCAGTACCCACTAAAAACTGCTCCAGGGACCTGCATAGTGCTGTGATGGAGCTGGGTATGCCTTTGAGGCTGGCATAGAGGTTGGCACAAAAATGTTTATAATTTGTTTTTTTGGGTGGGAGGAGTTGGTGACCACTGGGTGAGTAAGGGGAGGTGATCCCCAATTCCCTCTGGTGGTCATCTGCTCAGTTGGGGCACTTTTTGAGGCTTGGTCCTAAAAATAAATGGACCAAGTAAAGCCAGCCAGGTGCTCGTCATAACCAGCCTTCTTTTTTCCATTATCGGCCGAAGCTGGCCATCTTGTGACCACGTCTCCGTCCCGCCTTCAGTACACTGCCGACACGCACCCTTGAACTTTTGCTGGCTCTGCGACGGAAAGCAGTTGAAGCCGGCCAAAATCGGCTTTCGATTATACCGATTTGGCCGGGTTTATGAGATGGCCAGCCATCTCCCGATTTGTGTCGGAAGATGGCCGGCCTTCTCGTTCGAAAATAAGCAGGATAGTTACATGGTAGATAATGGCAGGTAAAGACCTGAATGGTCCATCCAGTCTGTTCAACAAGATAAACTTATAGCATAAGATATGAAGTGATACTACACATACATACTTGATCTTGATTTGTCCTTGCTATTTTCAGGGCACAGACGTAGAAGTCTACCCAGCACTGGCCTTGTTCTCCAACTACTGAAGCTGGCATTGAAGCTCCACTCTAGCCAATACAAATTTGTCCAGCCATGATCACGGCACAGACTGTAGAAGTCTGCCCAGCACTGGCTTTGTTTCCCAATGACTGGAGTTATAATCTAAGCACTGCTAAGTTTATTTGGTTTCATTCTTTCCATACAGGATTCCTTTGTGTATATCCCACACATTTTTGAATTCTGTTACTATTTTCATCAATACCATCTCCCATGGGAGGGCATTCAAGGTTTTTATCACCCTCTCTGTGAAAAAGTACTTCTTCACGTCATTCCTGAGTCATCCCCCCTGCAACCTAAATTCATGTCCTCTAGTTCTACCACCTTCCCATCTCTGGAAAAGGTTTGTTTGTAGATTAATCACCCCGTCTCTCTTTTCCTCCAGGCTATATATCTTCAGGTCATCAGGTTTTTCCTCATATGTCTTGATGTTGCAAACCCATACCATTTTTGTCACTTTTCTCTGAACCGTTTCAAGTCTTTTTACATCCTTAGCAAGATATGGTCTCCAAAACTGAACACAGTACTCCAAGTTTTACAGAATGAGGGGGATAGTGACCTGCTGCCCAAAAGTTATCAAGTCTTGTTCTAGGAATATAAATCCAGCTCTTCAAGCCCCAAGGGTCAAGGCAGACTTGGATATTATTGCTATTGCAGATACATGTTTCAATGAGTTCCATGAATTGGAGAGTTACAGTCCTGTGGCTCTGGCCTTAGATTGTTGGCCCTACGTTACTGTACACTGTTACCTGCATATAAGATACCTGTGAATGGAGATTTGCATGTGCTGATTTATCTTCTCTCTTTCAAGATACTGAGAAACCAAGTACATGAGAGTTAATCTGGATTGTGAGTCATTGGAGTGCAAATGAAATACCAGCAGTAGAGAAGGGAGGAGGAATGCTGCCAAGTCCTGAGCCTGTTTGTAACTCAGTGAATAAAATGATGCTATTTCCCATCACTGAGAGCCCCGTGGAATTCTTTATCACAAGCCAAGGCTCTATGAAGCTGTTTTCTGCAGTTGCAGCCAAGTACCACAACTGTCATGGCAAGTTATAGTGTGGGTGAGCTTCAGAAAAGCAATTGGCATCTGTGATGGGGACATATGTCATGGTGGATTTTGGTCATACCTAGGACAGATATGAGAAGAAAAGTTGGGCAAAAGACATGGGCAACAGGGGAGCTGGGAATTTTGAATGCACTTCTAACAAAAGTGGATGCATCTAAACTGGGAAGATTTGGCCAATTTTGTCTTTATCTGCTGTCATTTGCTGTGTTACTATGGTCTCAATGCCTTGCTTCTTGCTCTGTAACTGTGACAATTCTTCATCTTTAATCAATAATTCTAAAGTTTTTCCAGAGAATTATTTTGCCAGCTGTCAACAACAGGGATAACATTGCTGATAAGCTCTTTTGTATTCTGCCAGAGATTTGTGGTCAGCCTGAGCTCTAGGGGCTTATTTATAAAGTCCACACTCCCCCCCCCCCACCACCACCACCACCACACACACACCTACACACTTGAATCAATTCAGCAACTGTGCAGCCAGTCTCATTAATGTCATTGATATCCTATTAGCCTGCACATAAATTAAATAACAGATTTTAGTTAATGCCATATATTTCTCCTCATCTCAGAATGATCTCTTCCCTGCTATAGACATATTTATTTAGAATTACATTAAATAAGGAATTTCTTAAATGTTAAACCATGGCTCTGTGGGTCTTCCTCTAACATTCTGCATGATCAGGTATTCCAGAGTCAATACAGGAGAGGCTGCTTAAATCTATAAGCAGCAAAGGTGCAAGAGAAATGCAGGTACGAATGTCCTGTGTGCAACACTGCTACTTTTATGATTACTGTTGGAATTGAACATCAGTGCCTGACCTTTTTAGAGGGACGTTGTTCTTAGTTCTCTTTCTGCTCTTGTGTCCCCTGATGCAGCCCTAAGCAGGGTGAAACATAGTCCTGTGAAGGGTACTACTGCAATGGAATATATGCAGTATGCAAAGAACAACTCATGAAGAAACTTTAAACCGCTCAAAACACAGCAGCCAGGCTTATATTTGGGAAAACGCGATTCGAAAGTGCCAAACCCCTGCGAGAAAAACTACACTGGCTACCAATCAAAGAACGCATTGCTTTCAAAATCTGCACCCTGGTCCATAAAATTATCTTCGGAGAAGCCCCGGGCTACATGACAGACCTCATGGACCTATCAACAAGAAACACAATCAGATCAGCAAGAACATACCTAAATCTCCATTACCCAAGCTACAAAGGACTCAAATACAAATTAACTTATGCATCCAGCTTCTCCTACATCAGCACACAACAGTGGAACGCACTACCAAAAGCCGTGAAAACAACGTACGACCACCTAAACTTCCAGAAATCACTAAAAACCAACTTGTTCAAAAAGGCATACCCCATCGACCCAACCTAAATGCGTAAACCTCGCAACACAATGAAACCAAAGCCTGAAACAGACATTGCATAACTCTTCCTCTCTATGAATCCCCAATGTGTCTATAACATGTGAACCTTCTTCGACCACAATAACTCTTTGTATTTGTTTCTCTGCCGGAGATGGCGAACGCCTCCATGGTACTATGTAAGCCACATTGTGCCTGCAAATAGATGGGAAAATGTGGGATACAAATGCAACAAATAAATAAACATAAATAAATAAATTTATAAAGGGGGGGGGGGTGCAAGGCTAGGTACCACATACCTGTGTATGTTACAGAATACTAGCACATAAAGATGCAATTAATTGGGACTTACTCACAGATATGCTAACTGGGATTTTATAACAAACATGGGCAGTCCCTTTAACATGTATGTGGAAGGGGGACATACATAAAGGCAGAGCTTGAGTGGGCAATGAGTGGGTCTAAGAGTAGGGGGGGGGGGGTCCAGAAATATGCATGCAGCTAAATGGGTAGAGTACAAATCCTTTATTGGGTACCGCTCATACATCAGACCCGACACTGGGCCGTTTTTTGATGGAAAACACCCATCTGCCTCAGGGGTCACTCACTCAAGGAGGAAATTTTATATGAGTTGGTGCTAGATGTAAGCTGTAGAATGCCGGAACTGCTTAGCACTGCAATCTGTGCACAGACAACATCAAAACTGGGTTTGCAGATGGTATATAAATAAATTTTAACACATACAGATGAAAATCTGAACAGGCCCCCCTATCCACCAGACCCAAAGGCCATTTGAAAATAAAATGTTTTTAAGGCAATTTAAATTTCTCAAAAGATAGTTCTGAACATAAAGCAAGGGACAAATCATTCCAGAGTGCTGGAGAGAAAAAGAAAAAAAAACCCTCTATCTCCCGGATTCTATAAAGTTGTATGCCCAAATATCTGACTATTGGGCAAATTTGGGTGAGCAAGTTATAGAATAGTGCCAGTAGCATGCCTAACTCAATTGTTAAATTAGGCACAAATCGGTCTTAAGTACCAATAAAATCTCTTAAATGGCAATAATTGGTGTGAATTGGCACTTATTTTAGCTACATGTGTAACTGTACTTACACTATTCTATAACATTGACGCCTAAATGCTAAGGTACACAACTACCAAGGGTGAGTCAGGAGCATATCTTGCAGTTGTACATGTAAGTTGTAGATTACTGTGATTTATGCATGCAACTGCCAACTTTAGGTATGGCCATTTATACCTGCCTTTGACATGGTGTAATTGCTCACGCCTAAAGTTAGGCGCATGCATGCCGACTTACGCTCTATTCTATAATGGCAATTTTGATTGCAACTGCCATTATAGAATTGACACTTGTGCCTGTATTTCTCATGCCTAATTTTTGGCACACTTTCTTCAATCTACTCTTACATCTTAAACATTCACGGCTCATTGAGCAATTTAAGTGTACGGGAAGGAAAGTAGGGTAGTATCACTTTTGGCAAGTAAGTAGGACATCTTTGATAAAGTGCCTAAAATGCCAAAACTAAAATCTAAAAATTAATCCTAACAGATATTTGAAGTCCATAGGTATAAAAATGGGTGTCTTAGAATTTAGTGTGTGCTATTTCTGTTAGCATACACTGAGCTTTAATAAAAGGGCCCCTATATATTTTCAGTGCCATTATGCCTGACATTTCTTCTCCAAGCTAGAGCTCTAGATATTCTTATTTATTTATTTATTTATTTATTTGTTACATTTGTATCCCACATTTTCCCACCTATTTGCAGGCTCAATGTGGCTTACATAATACCGTTACGTCGTTTGCCACTTCCGGTATGAACAAATACAATATGATATTGTGGTAGATTAAGGTTCATGTATTGTAAATACAGTGGGGGAACTTAGAGAAGGAAGAAGAAGAAGAGTTGAAGATGTCCATTTTGGTCTTTCGTTTCGTTGTGTTGTAGGTGTCCAGGTTTTGTTTATGTTGGTTCGGTGGGATATGCCTTTCTGAACAGGTTTGTTTTTAGTAGTTTTCTGAAATTTAGGTGGTCGAGCGTAGTTTTTACTGCTTTTGGCAGTGTGTTCCATAGGTTTTTCTTATGTTTTCTCCTCATGTAGAATTTATGCCACTGTCACGTCTGTGGCCGTGACCACCCTCAGGCTTACCTTATTCCTGGGGGTTAGCTTCCTAGCTGGCTCCTGTTTCTTCTGTCTGTCCTTTCTGAGCTAGCTCTGGCTCTCTGTGCTGGCTGCATCCAGCAGCATGACACTAATTGCCTCACTATACTGCACCTGTGGGTGTTGCCTGGGTTAGCTCTCTCTCTCTCTCTCTCTGTGCTGGCTGCTTCCAGCATGACTCTAATTGCTTCACTACACTACACCTGGGTGTGGGAAGCCTCTCTGTGTTTCACTGTGCTTTCTGCCTGCTCTGTGGTTTGTGCCTGAACAGCCTCCGTAGTGCTTAGAGATTGCTGCAGCTGTGCCTTTGGTGTTGTAGGGCTTTATTAAGCACTTAGAGACTGCAGCCTTTGCATTGCCAATGCCTCCACAGTGCCTTAGGTCCCAAGGTTAGTGTGATGTTTGCACAGTTAGCTTTCCTTGTCTTTTCTTGTGGGCTTCCAGCCCTTCTGCTTTGCGAGTTTCTATCACCTGTGGGCCTTGCCTTCTGGCTCAGGGTATTATTGCTCTGTGGGCTTTCAGCCCTTCTGTGTTTATTACTCTGGGGGCTTCCAGCCCTTCTGTGTCTATTGCTCTGTGGGCTTCCAGCTCTTCTGTGCCCATTGCTCTGTGGGCCTCCAGTCTATCTGTGTATATCCTTTTATCTGTGGGCTTCCAGGCCTTCTGGGTGTATTACTACGGCCTGGGGGTTTCCAGCCTTTATGTGGGCTTCTAGCCTTTCTGGGTGTATTTCTCTGACCTGTAGGCTTTCAGCCTTTCTGTGTATATTATTCTCTGCCAGCCACCTGTCTCGGACTATTGCCAGAACCTGGACATTCCCTGCCTGCCTGTCTCACATTAGCCTAGGTACCTGGGAGCACTGCTGGATCCTGACTCCGGTTGTTCCTGTTGCTGGTTCCAGTTCTGGGTTCCCTGTAAGCCCTACCGGCTGCTCGAACCTGAGGGCTCAATCCTCAAGGAAAGGCAGCTAAACGTAGGTGAAGCCTACTCCAGTGTGTTCCGGTCCGGTGCGTTCCAGTTCCGAGTGTTCCAGTGCAGGACTTCAGTCTGGGGTTCTAGTCCAGCTTTGTCTCTTCTCTGCTCCAAGGTGATCTTGCCTACCACTGCCACTCCTCGGCCGTGGTCCAAGAACTCACATACCCAGGGTTCCCGGGGAAGAAGTCTGACAGAATGCCAAGGTCCTCGAGAACACGACAGCCACATCCCAAGTTATCTTGCCTTTCCAGGTATTATATGGTGCTCCTGTCCCACGATTCATCTCCTAGCATCTCCGGGGCCTCCATACCCTTCCCCATCATGGTGGGCCACCTATGGGGTCATTCCCCAGTGGCTCTGATGCTCCTCAGGCCACCCAGCCTGCTACATCATGATGCTAGCAGAAGCCAGCTTCTTTAGACATACATGCACATCAAAGTGATAATTTAAAGGGCCAGCAGTCTCAGCAGGCACCAGCGTCCTCTGATGACATTACCCAATTGGGATATTTAAGAACCCAGATCCCTTCAACTCTTGCCTTCACAACTGCCTAGTTCTGCCTCTATTGACCAGTGTTACTGTCTCCAGTCTCAGTGTTCCTGCCTCCAGCCTCACTGTTCCTGTCTCAAATTCAGTGTTCCTGTCTCCAGCCTCAGGATTCCTGTCTTCCACCCAGCTTCAGCGTTCCTGTCTCCTGCACTGATGACATTCTTGTTTCAGAGCCACCCCAGGTCCCAGTTCTGCTGGGCCTGTCCCCAAGGGCTCTTTTCAGAGCCATCCGTTGGACTCCTCTCATCAAGGAGTGACTCGTCTGCTGTCAGTCAGGACCTCTCCTAGCTTCCTGGTTGGGAGATTGGTGGGGGATCAAGTGCTCACCCATCAAGTCCTGTGACACTGATATTTAGCCTCACCATGAGACTGAAATTCTTGATTACTTATTAGCTTTCCTTTAAGCCAGAAGTTCTCAGCCTAGTTTTCAGGATACACCTAGTCGGTCAGATTATCAAGATACCCACAACAAATATGCATGAGAGATATTTCATAGAATGGAAGTAGAGCATGTAAATTCCTCACAAGCATATTTTATTGTGAATATCTTGAAATCCTGACTAGCTAGGTGTATCCTGGGTTGAGAATCCCTGCTTTAAGCCATTATCAAAATTTAAGAATATATTAGGTTAGGGGAAAACTGCCTTTTGTAATAGATGTATACCTAACAATGGCATTGGTGAATTTTTTTTTCTTTCTATGGGATTTTATATATCACCTTTGTATGGTACAATCAAAGTGGTTCACATTTAATATATGAAGGTACTTTCTCTGTCCCTAGTTGGCTCAGGATCTAAGCATTGTGGGGCCGTTTTCCTAAGCCATGGCAAAAAAATGGCCTGCGGCAGTGCTTGTCTTTTGGACACACATCGGGCCAGTTTTTATTGCATCCTGGTAAAAGGGCCTTTTTTAAGTGGCTGGAAAATGGACATGCGGCAAAATAAAAACCAGTGCACATTCATTTCGGCCTTAGACCTTACCACTACCCATTGACTTAGCAGTAAGGTCTCACTTGCTACCTGGGTGTTAAGCATGTAGCGCGAGCATGTGTCCACTGCCGTTTACTGCCAGGTAAATGCCATGTAGTAGAAAACAGAAAATATTTTGTACTGTGTGTTTTCAGCATGCACCAAATTCAGAATTACCGCCTGGGGCAAGTGGTAGCTGTGCAGTAATACTGATTTTGGCACGTGCTGGATGCACATAGGGCCTTACGTTCCTTTGTAAAAGGGCTCCTGTACTTGTGGCAATGAAGGGTTAAGTTACTGGCCCAGAATCACAAGGAACTGCAGTGGAAATTGAACCCAGCTTCGTAGGATCTCAGCTCACTGCACTAACCACTAGGCTACTCCTCCATTTTGAGATTGTTCAGCAGGAAAACCTTCATATGGGAACATAACCTGTTCTATATTTAATCCTAAAGATTAATTCAGTGTTTCATTTAAGTAAAGAGACTGTTGCATCCACATTTTGCTATAATCTGATTAACTCTAAGGAAGAAAAGTTATGTTTTGGCTATCAGAAGATGGACAAAGATATATATTTTCAGAGCATAGAATTTTTGGAATCAATCTTGTCTTGCACATTCCTTAAAATAGAACTACTATCATTGAAATAGACAGAAGCTCAATGAATGGAACATTATAATGAGTCCCAGGGCCCTACCAAGGACTATGTGAGTGGTATAGCTGCACAGGGCTCAAGGGAGGCAGGGTGCCAAAATTGCTCCATTGTGTCCATGTTTTGGCCATGGCACAGTGAGTTAGTGAGTGGGGGTGCCAGGGGGTATGTCACACAGGGAGAAATTCTGGCTCAGTGTGATCTTGATGAGTCCTGTGAAGTGAAAAGACAGACTCCCTTAAGAAATTGAATATTCACTAATCAGCTGGTACCTTGCCTCTTCATAGGCAGAAAGATTAGAATAACTGTCCTGGTGTGATGAAAAGCTTAAGCGTGATCTCTACATTCTTTTGGAAAACACGGCAAACTGGAGCATCTATTTTCAAGTGATTTTTCAGAACTTAATTTAAGTGCTCAAGTTTTTCTTTTATGTCAGTGTCATTGTATCTGTCTCACAAAGCCTAAGATTACAGCTAGCTGTGAAAATGTAAACCAGGAAATCACGGGTTAATATAAACATTAGAGATAGTTGAGAACTATGTGTTTGGTCTCAAAAATAAATGGCATACTATGTAATTTTCACCAAAAATTCTCCATTTGCAGTCTGACATTGCACTGACTGCCTACTGAACCACCATGCTCAATGATAAGGCAACAAGCATGAGAGCAGTAGGAGGAATGGGACAGAAGACCTGCCTGTGATTTACAATTTATTTATTTTTTTTCTCTAAAGAGTTTATAGCACTAAAAGTCATCAGCACACATTTCAGCCTAGCTATTCAGCTATTATACATTAACTGCTACAAGTTGTATAATGGGTTGCTCTGCCTTCCCAGAAACCACACACTAATAAAATCTATTGCTATCGTGTAGGTCAGAGACAGATTGTACATCATAATTTCTGTCAGCTGGAACTCTGCCCTTCATCTATTTTGCTATAAAGGAAACAAGAAAGGGAGCCACAGCTTAGTATTGCTGTTAATGCACCATTGCAGAAGAGGTAAGTAAACAGAGCACCATGGAGGCTCCTACACGTTGTAAAGTGATGCTCAAGGGAGACTGCAGCTCAGTAAGAGAAGACAACATTGCTCAACAGCTGCTAGCAGTAAGAACTACAATGCCATTCACCAGGGATTCAAGTTTTTAAAATTTTTTTATTTTAAATATCACCTTCTAGATAAGCGGTCAAGGCAGTTTACATTAGTAATATAAAAGAGAACAAAGAAACCACAGAGGAGAATAGAAGCTAAATATTCAGAAGAGGAAAAAGAGAGCAAGGGGAAGTGTTCTGCTATGGCTCCAGCATACCCAATGCATTGGCAACTGCCTCCTCAATGTCCGAGCAGGGTGTCACTCTATTTCAAAGCTAGGTGAAAAGGGGGAAGACATCGTGCATAGGTGGGATGGGAGGAAGTTCTACAATGTAGTTCGGTGACGCTAAATATTGAACCTCTGAAAGTGTCAAGGAAAATCTGATGGAAGGACGAGGCTACAGAAAGCTATTGCAGGGAACAAAGAGCACGTGAATTAGAATATGGAAACAGAGAACAAGAGCGGAAAAGTGGGAGACCCAAGTGTTAAATTTTGTGCACCAGTGTCAGAATTTTCTAAATAATGCAGAGTTCTACGGGCAGCCAATGTTCCTCTTTTAGGAGTGAGACAACATGATCAAATTTTCATTCACCAGTGATTAATTTCTCTGAGCTATTCTCTTCTATATAATTCTGTCATTCACGCTCCACCAGAAATCATTTAAATTACTTATTTTAATAAATCACTCAGAAATAGGTAAGCATTACACCTCTCCTATTTCTCTATATTTGCTTAAGAAACAAGGGTATCCATCTCTGATCCTTAAGAGTCCCAAACCAGCTCTGACTGTCAGGGTTCTCAAGATATGTTACATGGTAGCTTTGTAAATGATGAACAGAAGCATGAGAAGCTCGGAACTGGCATTAGTTAACCCGGCAAGCAATGAAGCAGCCTGGCAAGCCAGCCCAGGCCAAAGAGAAGAAATAGAAGATGTGATATCAGAGTACCTGCGTTTACATATTTGACATCAATAAAAAGCGACCCATCCACAAATGCAGCAATGAAAATAGCATTTAAAAATATATTCCCCCCTCTATATGTGAAGGATAGAGCCCATGTTAGGATAACAACCAGGGCGACTGCTCTGGGTCTCCATGTTCCAAGACTTTCTGCCATGGCCAGAACCCCTACCTTTTCATAATTAATCTGGGATATCTTCAGAGAAAAAGAAAACCTTCTGCCGGCACTTCCTCCTCCTCCTCCTTATCTCCTCCTCTCTGGTGCAGGTGACACTTTAGCACATATGCCAGGCACGATCTGCCCTATTTACTTCCTCATGCTTGAAACTAATAGTGTGCATATCATTTACATACTATTAGCTTCAAGCATGAGGACGTAATTACTCGACACTGTTGTTGTGGTATTTTCCGGCGTTGTTTCGTACAGCGCTGGAGTTTTGAGCATCCAGGCATTAACATATAATTTGTGAATACAACTTTGTGTGCTAGTCAGAGAGTTGGGCACATAACTTAATAGAATTAGTGTGTATATGGAATTAGGGGGTATATTTATTTTTGTAAAAAAAAGTCTCTGTTTGAGGATCCTTTTCTATAATATTTTAGTTTTTTTTATTTGAATGCACAAACTCCATTTTCTATTCACAGTTATTCTTTAAACTTGTGGAGGTCAATATTTAATGGGGTTTTACCTGCTAAAACAGTGCTCAGTGAGCCATCCCCAGATATTCAGTGACACTTAACCACATATTCTCGGGTTCTATATAGTGCGACTTGAGTTGCGCATTCAACTTAATTAGCGTAACGAGCCAATCAGCACCGCTAATTAAACTTAACAAGCAATTCTTGACACTAATTGGCATTAATTAGAATTTACGTGCATAAATGTCTAAGCATTTTCTATAAAGTGCTGTGTATAAATTGTAAGATGTGGATCTGAAAAGGGGGCATGGTGCATGGGATTTACACCAGGTTTTTTACTGGCATAAATGGTCACAATTAAATATAGTTGCAAAAAAAATGGGTGTTGGGTGTCTTCTGAAAACTATGTCTAGATTTAGGCCTATTCTATAAGTCATGCCTAAATTTAGGTACAGTTTATAGAATACGCCTAGGAGTTCTTTTCTTCACTGATTTTTTTAGGTATGATATATAGATTCAAGCCTATAGTGCTGAGTGCAGTTAGTGCCAAGGTGATTCATTGGCAGAGTTAGGTAAAGGCCAACAGTTAGTAACTTCCAGTGCCCACATAGCTAAGTAAGCAGATAGGACCACGCAAAACGCAGTCCTACCTTACCTGCTCAGCTATACAGGTGCAGACACTGAATACAGGCTGGCAAATGCATTATTTCTGAGTTGGCAGCTGACCCAGATATTCAATGCTTGGATATGGTTTCAGCATTGAAAATCCAGATTTGATTCAGCCCACTGTAGTGAGTGGCTTCAAAACTGCTGACCGCCGTGGGCTGCATATCAGACAGAACATGTACAGTACTGATGAAGAAAATAAAAACGAGGAAGGAGGTTTTGAAACAAAGGGCACTACTATATTAAAAAGAACACATTAAAAATCACAAGTAAAAATACGATACAGTGAAAAGGAAAATTTCATGAATGTGACCTAAAGGTAATGCAGTAGAGCCAAGAAACATGAAAGCTGATATTCTGAAGCCCAATACTTTGAGATTAGATGGAGCAATATTTTCACAGCTTGTTAAATTTATGCGGAATTTCTGTATAAGTTAAACTAGTGCTCAGAGGGAAAGCATGAAAATATTTTTCCTTTGAAAATTATCCCACTAAGCATACCTACCCTTGGTTAGACCTGCCAATTAGCATGCATACAATTTTCCTGAAAATTTAGGGGCATACGTTTGGTACTCCAGAACTGTATGTGTAAGTGCAAACACCACCCCAACTCAGCTCCCAAGAATGCCTCTACTTGCTTTTACATGCCACAGGTAATATATGGCACACATTTAAAGCGTGGGCAATCTTAAAGCAAGCCAGTTCCATGTGTGATAATGTGTGCGGGCAGCTGGAGTCCTGGGCCTGAGGTGAAGTCCTTAAGATAATATGTCAACTGAGTCCATGTTCAGAACTCAAAAGAAAGTCTTTATTTAGGACGGGAAGTACAACACAGTGATTGGCTCACCTTTTCAGACTTCAAAACAGCACAACATCAATCAGACATAAAGGGATAAATTCAAGAAAGGGAACCGGAAGTTATGCACTCCAACAGAATGCACTAAGGGGTCCATTTACCAAGCTGCAGTAAAAAGGGCCCTGCAGTAGTGGTGGGGGCCATGCTTCTCATGTGCCAGGGCTCTTTCTAACCCAGCGGGTAAAAAGACCCCCCAAAATGTGGTCATGTGGTAAGATTACTTATTCCAGGTGGCCATGCGGGAGGAACACTTACTCCACCCATTGAGATGGCAGTAAAGGGTCCTACCTTAACCCGGTAGTAACCGGGCAGCATGTGCTACTGCCTATTTAGCACCGCAGTATAAATTCCCAAATAAAAGTAAGCTCCTCTAGGTCAATAACAGAAGTGGTCACATAGCCAACATCAAAATCCATTTTGGAAGATACAAAATCCCCCTTAAATCACAAGTCATGAACCTTGGTGAATAGCTGGAATCAACACTCATGGTGATCTTCCAAATCCAAGCCAGCTTCAGGAGTTGCCTCTATCATCTGATACACCTATGCTTTCTCTCACCATACAGAAAATGTGTTTTGCCTCAATTTTCATTGATAGTATTGCTTCTTCTTACATATGCATTTCAAAGAAAATAAAATTAACATACACTCAAACTTTTTAATGCATGCAAATCAATTATTTCCATGTTAATCTGTAAGCTAATGCATGGAATGCTAACAAACTGAATGCATGCTATCGATTGTACTTTCCTGTTTGTTTTCTTCCAAAAGGAAACTTTCCTTGATGATGATTTCCAGATGATGTGCTTATTGTTGGCCTTCCTTGTCCTCTGGAGGTCATATTTCAAAGACCAATTTAAATGGCAGTCTTTGAAATATGTCTCTGTAGTCTGGAATTTCAGAAAGCATGAAGACACGGGCCCATTTCCAACTGTTTGGGGTCTATAAATTAGTCATGTGGGGCAGCAAAATTCATTTTGTGTTCTTTACCACGTTTGGCATCTAAACACATCAACTATGGACATTTCTTAGAAAAGAGACATATACATTTCTCTTGTTCCTGGTTTATACCAACACCTTTTTCAAAGACCTTGTTGCATTGAATCACTAGTAAAAAATTGTAAATGTTATTTTTGTGATGTGATAGTTGTGGTATAGAAATCTGAACTCTGATCCCATGAGATGATAGTACTGGCAGGCCAAGACTCAGCTCTACAGATATGTTTACAACCGTTTATAGAAATTATAAGTAGTAGTTGTAGTAATGGAAACGCATCTACCGATAAGGCAGCAAATACACATGTGCACACAGTCTCAACAGGGTGCTTATTAGGGGGTCATGAAACAACAAAATACCCTCCTCATTTCAACCTAGTATTTGCAAAAACATATGCTTGCAGAACACGATCTTCAATCAGCCGACTGTGTAAGGATTCAATCAGTACTAATCTAACACAATGCAGCACCTGCTCCCAGACTGATTTGTAGTGTTCTTCAATCAAAGGCAGAAGACGATGAGCTGAGCTTTCTGTCAGCAGTATCAGACTTGAAAATTCAAGAACCTGTTCTCTGAGAGGAGGGGAAAGAAGTCCAATAGGGGAATTTCATGGACCGCTTTCGTTTCACAGTGGTCACAGGCAAACACTGTAATTAGCATGCATTAATTTCAAGCTGGCTCTTATTCAGGGATCTTTAGACATGATTAGTTGGTATTTCCATCTGTGTAGTGATTGAGTTGGGTCAGCATTGGCCAATGTTCTAGAGCAGAGTCCAATGAATTACAAAACAAAGTGGTAGCTGGAACCTAGTGCTAGTTTTCAGCAGGTATTCATACTGAATTTTTTTTGGGGGGGTAATATTCAGCAGGAAGTGATTAGCATTTTTTTTTAAATATTGCCCACTGCCAGCTGAATTGTTCCTGGAAATTCAGTACCAGCACTATCCATGCACCAGCACTAAATATCCAGACAGTTGGTGGCCTGCCTGAGCTACCCAGGTAACACCGATATTCAACTGTGACATCTGGATAACTGAAGGAAGTTGTCAAATCATGAAAGTTCTACTAGTCTAATCCTGTACAGTCTAACTGAAGAGTATTTCTTTCTGTTTACCAGTACAGTCAAATAATTCCAGTGGTTTATATACCTCTGCTACCTTAATTCTGGGTGGTATAGTAATATCATTGAAACCAGCATTCAGTACCCAAACTGGCACTCGACCCTCATTAAGTTTAGTCAACACATTAGCATAACTACTTGATTAACTTAGGTTAGCCTTTTTGCTGTCCTGTTATCCAGGTACTGCAGCTAAAGATCATCAGTTCCCAGGTAATTTCCTGGCTTCACTCTGTACCCCTGGACCACCCTGGCACTTACTAGATAGTGCTGCAGTGGTCTCCCCAGATTTTCAGTGGCACTATCCAGTTCTGTACCATTAAAAATCCAGAGATAACCTGGTCAGTGAGAGATATCTGTGTAGGAGCCATTACACTTTATCAAAGAACCCGTTTTGAATGTCATTTGTGCTGGCAAAAATGTAAAATAAAATGTGATAACAATATGCTGAATGACGAATAGCAGCAAAGTTGCCATATTAATAACAAGGATAAAGTTGTCATATTAATTGATATACTGATCCAGTGCTTTTTACTCCCTCATTACACTAAAGAGATGATTGGAAGCAACCTCAGGTTTCTCAAGTAGCTACAAAGAAAACTGAAAAGACTTGGAGGTTGGTGAGGGCACCTCCCTTCTCTCCACCTTTCAACCCATCCTACCCCTTACCTTCCATCCCCCTATAGGGAAATCCCATCCCCTTACCCAGGACTAGATCAGTATTGCCTGTCATCTCTCTTCCCCGACAGGTGCCTTAAGAAGACAGAAAGTGAGTCCCCTACCCCACTAGAAAGGTCATAAATATAAAACCAATTCTTAGGACTCCATTACCTAAGGAAGACACAGGGATGAGAATTTTTGTCTTTAAAAGACCCTTTCATACTGGGGCAAATGTGGATAAGAACATTTGTAGAAAAAAAAAACAATTTACCTTGTTGGCAGTTTTTGTATATTTCATTGCTATTATTACAGGCATACTGTTTGTTTCCAGTAAGAACCTTCATGGTTGCACCATTTGGTTTTCTAGTTGACTCTGCATAGAATGTAAAAGTTCTGTGTTTACACAGCTTGCTGTCCTTCAAAATATTGCAGTGCCACAGACTGCAAAATTTGATTTTCAGGTTCAAGCATGTGGGCACATAGGCCACAGTTTGCCTAAGGTGAAAAATGCCTTGAAATTAGTTGCTAATTCACATGCATACAAAAACTATTTCTGGCAGAGTAAAAATAAGCCACTAACATAGCAGAATATGACCACATTTAAACTGTAGAACTGTCTCATTCAAACAACTCGGACCTCACAGAGTTTTCAAGGAACCCAGAAAACTGGACATGTAGAATTTAGAAAATTAGAAAGTACAGTGGGGGAAATAAGTATTTGATCCCTTGCTGATTTTGTAAGTTTGCCCACTGACAAAGACATGAGCAGCCCATAATTGAAGGGTAGGTTATTGGTAACAGTGAGAGATAGCACATCACAAATTAAATCCGGAAAATCACATTGTGGAAAGTATATGAATTTATTTGCATTCTGCAGAGGGAAATAAGTATTTGATCCCTCTGGCAAACAAGACCTAATACTTGGTGGCAAAACCCTTGTTGGCAAGCACAGCGGTCAGACGTCTTCTGTAGTTGATGATGAGGTTTGCACACATGTCAGGAGGAATTTTGGTCCACTCCTCTTTGCAGATCATCTCTAAATCATTAAGAGTTCTGGGCTGTCGCTTGGCAACTCGCAGCTTCAGCTCCCTCCATAAGTTTTCAATGGGATTAAGGTCTGGTGACTGGCTAGGCCACTCCATGACCCTAATGTGCTTCTTCCTGAGCCACTCCTTTGTTGCCTTGGCTGTATGTTTTGGGTCATTGTCGTGCTGGAAGACCCAGCCACGACCCATTTTTAAGGCCCTGGCGGAGGGAAGGAGGTTGTCACTCAGAATTGTACGGTACATGGCCCCATCCATTCTCCCATTGATGCAGTGAAGTAGTCCTGTGCCCTTAGCAGAGAAACACCCCCAAAACATAACATTTCCACCTCCATGCTTGACAGTGGGGACGGTGTTCTTTGGGTCATAGGCAGCATTTCTCTTCCTCCAAACACGGCGAGTTGAGTTCATGCCAAAGAGCTCAATTTTTGTCTCATCTGACCACAGCACCTTCTCCCAATCACTCTCGGCATCATCCAGGTGTTCACTGGCAAACTTCAGATGGGCCGTCACATGTGCCCTCCGGAGCAGGGGGACCTTGCGGGCACTGCAGGATTGCAATCCGTTATGTCGTAATGTGTTACCAATGGTTTTCGTGGTGACAGTGGTCCCAGCTGCCTTGAGATCATTGACAAGTTCCCCCCTTGTAGTTGTAGGCTGATTTCTAACCTTCCTCATGATCAAGGATACCCCACGAGGTGAGATTTTGCGTGGAGCCCCAGATCTTTGTCGATTGACAGTCATTTTGTACTTCTTCCATTTTCTTACTATGGCACCAACAGTTGTCTCCTTCTCGCCCAGCGTCTTACTGATGGTTTTGTAGCCCATTCCAGCCTTGTGCAGGTGTATGATCTTGTCCCTGACATCCTTAGACAGCTCCTTGCTCTTGGCCATTTTGTAGAGGTTAGAGTCTGACTGATTCACTGAGTCTGTGGACAGGTGTCTTTCATACAGGTGACCATTGCCGACAGCTGTCTGTCATGCAGGTAACGAGTTGATTTGGAGCATCTACCTGGTCTGTAGGGGCCAGATCTCTTACTGGTTGGTGGGGGATCAAATACTTATTTCCCTCTGCAGAATGCAAATAAATTCATATACTTTCCACAATGTGATTTTCCGGATTTAATTTGTGATGTGCTATCTCTCACTGTTACCAATAACCTACCCTTCAATTATGGGCTGCTCATGTCTTTGTCAGTGGGCAAACTTACAAAATCAGCAAGGGATCAAATACTTATTTCCCCCACTGTAGATCCTCTGGGAGTGAATTTCAGCTTCAGTGAGCTGAACCCTCTGGAAGCCTTCTGTCAGACGCTTGTGTATGCGTATGACCATGCCCGGGAGTTGCTCTTTGCCACTGAAACTGGATGCTGGCACTCCATATTATGTAACTTCTATCCCTCCAATGGCAGGAAATGCATAACCTCTTCCTTTGTATGCACCTGATGAATGCAAAAGGAAACAGCCACCTATAGCGCACATCTTCTACCCTCAGGAGTGTGGTGAGGCTTCAAAGCTCCCCTCGATTCTTGAGGGTTACGGATGCCACATCATGGTAAATTGAAAACTCATATGTGTCCCAGTAATGCATAATTGTACCTGACCCTAGTACAGAATGACTTCTTTTTGTTTATAGCTTTGAAAATATGCAACCACGTCTTTTGTTGTTTTGGCACGCTCTGCCCAGAGCTCATTGGGCATGCAGGACTTTGATTTGTTCTGGTGACACTGGTTCATTTTCTGTAGACTACAGCTGGCTGGCTATTCATTCAACCAATTCACAGTCCATATATTCTGGTGTCTCGGGGATGCCGTGAAACCTGAAATTACATTAATGGGATATGTTCTCCTGATCTTCTATTTTTGCAGCCACATCAGACAATTCAGTTCATGCATCCAAAACTTGTTTTTCCAAGGACTGCAGTGCTTCCACATGCTCACCAAGCCACACATATCATCGAACTGATGTCCGAGTTGTTGCATCTCTCCTCTGAGAACTGCAACAAGTGCTGCCAACTCAGATCAGACCGCCTTGAGATCTGATTTTATTTCTCTAAGCCGCTCTCTCATTTCTAAGACCATATTTTGTTCTGATACCTCATATAATCCAGAGAGTACTTCATATGTATGTAGCCTTGATATCCCTTCCAAGAGCTGCAGTCACTGCCATATGGGAGATGTTGCCTCTTTTGTGCTGGGCTACACTAGCGTAGGAAAATTTGGTAAGATCTATTCCTTTCTTTTTGTTAACCATCTCAAAAGATGTCAGGTTAAGTGTGCAGTCACCAAGGGGTCAATTTACTAAGAAGCTCTGAAAAATAGGCTGCGTTAGTGTAGGCACGTGTGTTTTCGGCATGCGGAGATCCATTTTCAGCGTGCCTGTAAAAAAAGGTCTTTTTAAATTTTTGCTGAAAATGGACATGCGGCAAAATAAAAATTGGCACGTGTCCATTTTGAGTCTGACACCTTACCACCAACCATTGACTTAGCGGTAAGGTCTCATGCGGTAACCGTGTGGTAATCGTCTACGCTTGTAGAATGATGATTATCGCCCAGTTTCAACCATGTGCAGGAAATAAAAATTATTTTCTGGCGCACATAATGGACACACATAAAAAATGAAATTACCACCCGGGCCTCACAGTAGCTGGGCAGTAACTCCAAACTGACATGCGTTGGGCACACGTGGGCACCTACACGGCTTAGTAAAAGGGCCCCCTGGTACCTGTTTCATCTACAGAGGGAGACTGATGTCAGAGATATCAGATAGATTAAGGCAAACAATTTAAGCAGCTATTGCTCCCAGTGATATCACTTCCCTGAACCTAACGTTCAAAACAGCAAATATGATGAAATTAGGAAAATGGTTTTAAAAAAGAAGAAGCTAAAAGCAGTTGCTGCAAAGGGCAAAGTTTAAGAGTTTAAATCAGGCATCAGTGTTGTTTAAAAATGCCATCTTGGCAGCCCAGACCAGATGTATTCTACATATTTAAAAAGGTGGAAAGAAGGGCAAAGGATAGTTGGAATGGTTAAATGGTGAGGAGAAAGAGTCTATTGTAACCAAAAAAACATCTTTTATAAAACTGAGAAAGGATCTGATTGAAGAAATCAGGAAGCAATATAAACCCCAAGCAAGCTCCTTTTCATGATAGGGGTTTCATATCCACTATAGAACAACTCCACTCATGGCTCACATAAAATGGTAACGAAATCTTAAATAAACCATTTCAATTCTTGCTCTAGGTGCATAAATTTTAATGGGATGAGCAAAGGCGTCTCCCCTACCATTGAAATATGAATGCCTCATAAGCTATTTTGGTCTCAATAATTAACAGAATGAGAAAGTGAAGCTGAACTAGTGTGTTGGCCTTAAGATGGCAAACAAAAGACCTATCATTCATTTGTATGTATGACTGAAGAACTGTCCAATGCAAATTGCTTAACACTGCCAAAAAACTACCGCAATCCTCTTTGTCATCAGTGGAATTGCAGCAGCAAGTTAGCACTGAAACCCTGAACACATCCATAGCTGACCAGATTGCTGGTAAATGCAGAATACCAACAGTGCATTGCTATAATTGCTACCTCACAAGGGTCAATCCAAAGAGGCTAAACAAGCCCTGGTCTTGCCCCACTATATTCAGGGAAATATAGCCCTACTTGTATTTCTTTTTAAATTGTTTCTAAATGATGTTTTTTGCCTGGCAGTTTCGTCTGGCTCCTTCAGGCTTCTGCCTCAGTTGAAACTGACTTTTATTGAGTGTTGGTGTCATAATGGAAAGGGAAATGGGACTTGATATACCGCCTTTCTGAGGTTTTTGCACCTACATTCAAAGCGGTTTACATATAATCAGGTACCTATTTGTAAGGAGTAATGTCAGGATTTTTTTTTTCATAGAGAGGGAAGTCAATGCCTGAAATGCCCTCCTGAGGGAGGTGGTAGAGACAAAAATGGTGATGGGATTCAAAAAGGCATGAGATGAGCACAGAGGATCTTTAATTAGAAAATGAATGGTATAAAAAAAACCAAAAATTAAATGACTGCAAGTGTCGTTGTGTCGACTGGTGTTTAGATAGGAACTCCGGCCAAAAAATACTTATGTTGTGCCTTTTCCCATGTAATTTCCACAAACGTTTGTTATAATCATTTCTTTAGGGCATGTTTTCATTACAGGAGCAAAGTAATATACAGGGGAATTCTATATGTGGCACCTAACATTAGGTGCTACTTCTATGCTGAATTTGTGGAGCAGAAAAGCCTTCTAATATTTGAAACGCATCAGAATTGGGCAGAAACAGCAGAGCCACACACCCATTTAAGTGGTGTTTTTTTCGGCTCCAAAGTTGAGCGCCATTTACTGAATCCAGCCCATAATGTGAACTCTTTCAAAAGAACACACCCTATTTGGAGAAAGGTCGCACTATTTTTCTGATAGCATGTATTTGTGATGCTCTTCATGTATGTGCAATGGTGGACTATTGGGGAAACAGTGTGCCCTTTTTCTAAATAGGGTGTACTCTTTCAAAAGCATAGACACTGTTATCAACAAATAAAAAAAACCCCCACAAATGTTCATTTTTTCTGCTGTTTTTCTAGGTTTTAATCACATGTCATTGCAAATGATAGCATCTCCCTACTCCTCAGTCAAGTAATCACTTCCTACCATCCTGGTTTCTCTCTCTGTGTCTGAATCACTCTTTCCCTTTTACCACTCACCTGTTGGCTCTTCCCCAGTTCCCATTGAGCATACTCTTCCTCTGGCTGTTTGATGCAAAGTGTACTTTGTAGGTACTAGTACAGAAACTCCTGGAGGTTTGAGCTGAGATTATTCAGTCTTTTTTTCTTTCACCTTGCTTAGCTGATGTTAACCCTTTGCTATTTTGAGATATATTGCCCTCTTTTGGCCACTGCAGCTGCCACTCTCATAGCCCCCTTCATTCTCCTTTCCTCTTGCACCTTTGGGCCTGTAGGCCTCTCTGCCAGAGTTCTGATTCCCAAAGCCCCTTCCTTCCCTTCTTGCAGTCAGCATTAAATGGTCTATTTCTCTGTGAACACAGAGAGAAGAAATAGAAATGTACCCATCCCTGCAGAGGGTGCTAGCAGGTGACAGGGAAACAAACCCAGAAAGTGAGGTAAAAGCATGATAAGAGGAGATAGAAGGAAGAGGTGGAAGGAAAGAAAACAAAGGGAAATGATCAGGGTGGGAGAGGGAAGGAAAAAGGAGAAGAAAAAGCTGGCTCAAACCTCCCCTTAGTAACAGTCAGTCCACCTCCTGCACTCAATCTTTCCCAGCATTCAGAAATGCACACTCATTCTTACACACAGATACTCTCACAAAAACAGTCACCATCTCACAAAGACACAGACACACACTTCCTCTACATACTCAGTCCCACTGGCCACTCATGCACAGCCCTCCCAGTTATTCACAATACACACAATCGCACATTCATTCTCATACACATCCCCTACCCTGACAATACACAAAGAAATGCATCTTTGTGTAATGAAGTATGCACTTCTCAACTTAGTCAGGATCTATTTCATTGTATGAACCACCCCATGGACAGATTTGGAGAAATTTAAATACAGTATGTGTAAGTTTTATCTCTCAGTTGGTTAAACGGCATACTATGCCTTTATAACAAAACCTTTCATACATACTTGGAATTCATTTAGCAACTAATTTCAAGGCATTTTTCACCATAGGCAAACTGTGGCCTATGTGCCCACATGCTTGAACCTGAAAATCAAATTTTGCAGTCTGTGGCACTGCAATATTTTGAAGGACAGCAAGCTGTGTAAACACAGAACTTTTACATTCTATGCAGAGTCAACTAGAAAACCAAATGGTGCAACCATGAAGGTTCTTACTGGAAACAAACAGTATGCCTGTAATAATAGCAATGAAATATACAAAAACTGCCAACAAAGTAAATTGTTTTTTTTTCTACAAATGTTCTTATCCACATTTGCCCCAGTATGAAAGGGTCTTTTAAAGACAAAAATTCTCATCCCTATGTCTTCCTTAGGTAATGGAGTCCTAAGAATTGGTTTTATATTTCTGGCTCTCTGCCTAGAAGGATTATTTTATATCAGGCTTGATGTTCTATTAATTATCTTTCAAACAGCTGGACTGGAGGAGAAAGTCTGCTTCTTAGCATACAATACATGAACAAATATGTACAATTAAACCTTGATTTCATCAGAAACATGCAGCAAAATTACCATCGCAACCTCCTGCAGGCTAAAGTAATAACATAAAAAGGCAACTCAGTTCAAGGTTGATGAAACCATATTTCATTAAAAGGGATTGTAAAGCATTCTCACAAAATGAGAAGTCTTTGCAATTATCTAGGTAAGCCATCAGCCCAAGATCATAATTGCCAATTTACAGAAACTTCACCAACAATTACACAAATAAAATAAACCACAGTGGGAATATCCTCTATGATATTCAGTTTCTGCTGCATGAGGAGTTTAATTTTCATTATTATTTTTAAACATGAGAATTATTTTTATTTATTTATTTAGAGGATTCTGATAGACTACACCATCACATCAGTATCAAGGCAATGCACATACCATTATTAAAAACTGTCACTCAATCACAACAAACAATATGACACCGAAAGCATATAAATAATAAAAAGATGTATAGCACAATAATAAGTTACCCAAAGACAGTCAAATATAATCATCGAGGTCAATAACATAGAACTCATGTATGCAAGTCTGTCTCAGACATTGATAAAAGAGTATTAGCAATTCATTCCTAAGATGACTAAATTAGATAATGCTCTAGTGGTCCATCTGCTTTAATGCTGTAATTTAATAATATTTTGCTTAATAGATTGATTAGTGAATGCGAAGAGGCTAATGCCACAGTCTTCACCACCCATCTGTCTTAAGTTAGAGTTTTCCCAGTTGAAGCCACATCTCATAATGATCTGACTGTACTCCCAAAGTAAGAGAACTCCCAAGGGTAAGAACATATAGAACACCTAATAAAAGATTCACATCATTTCCCTATTATATCTTGCATATCAATCTACCAAGAGACAATTTCAAATACAAGGTACATTTTTCATCATTCAATACCAGTCAAGAGCTCTTGCTGTAGAAGTCACAATTTCTTTAGTGAAATATGTATCTATAGTATTGACAACGACCAATGCCAGTGTTGTCCACATATTTGAAAGAGTTCAGCTAATTAGAGGCTTATTTGTTTGAGTTCTTCATGAATATACCAAATTACACTATCAGATAATAGCCCTATGTTGATTTATTCCTTCTTTGTTCTTCAAGGCTCCGTACATCTAAGCAATTAACCTCTCCAAAAGCTAGAGAACACATAATTATCCTCATTTGTCTAAATGTCGCCAAGATGGCCGCCTTTCAATTAACCTTCTGAGAATGGAAGAAAGTTGGAATGATATAGTGATCATTTTTAACCTTACTCGTTGTTTTTTCTAATAATTGATATATTTAGTGGGGAAAAAATGACCAGTTATTGTTTCAGGGTGTTGAAATATTGTCTGTTGGATGTGTGGCATGAAAATTCTGTATTATAAAGATACATATGCATCACTAGACTAGTGCATCTTCATTTAAGTATTGACATTTTGTGGTCCTTTTACTAAACTACAGTATACACTAAAGCTTGCTTTCCACAGCTAAAAATGCCTTATTGCGGGATACACTCAGGTGTCTTGCAGTAATTTCATGATTGGTACCCATGTGCTAAAAAATAACATTTATTTTTTTAGTGCTGGGGACAGATCTGGGGGTGGAGAGTGGGTTGCTGTATGCTAATCATCATAGCTAGCTACATTGCCTCTTGCTAATCAATTAGCGCATGATTAGAACATGAGCCCTTACTGCCTACAAAATAGCTGGTGGTAGAAGCTCATATGCTAATGGAAAAATTAATGCATAGCCATTAATAAAGAAAGTTGAAAAATCAGCCATATTACCCGGGTGGTAAAAATGTCCTTAGTGTGTAGGAATGACCCATGTAAGGAGCGCTAAGGCCAGTTTAGTAAAAGGGGCCCTTTGACATGGTTAAAGGGCTAAAACACATCTAGAACATGTCAGTGTAAAAATCAGTGTAGAAGATAAATCCTATAGCATCATTTAGGAGTTTGACAACAAGTCTTCATATTTTGAATAAGCTTTTTAGAAATTCACCCAGGAAACATTTTAAAAAGCCAAATTGACCCTCACTATTAATTTAGGTTTAATTCTATTCATAACAAAATTTAATTCAAAGACAGAACTATAGCATTTGAGGACCCTGTCTGAAATTATTAGAAATAAATTCATTAGATAATTCCGGGCTAGGAAATGCCAAGGAGATGCAATTAAGTTTCATGGAAAATTGTGTTTTATGTAATGTTACCATATATTATTTAGTGCTACATGAATTCTTTGTGAGCCTGGGTGTATGTTATTAGAGTTTATTAGATGATTTTTTAAATACAATTTGTGATTTAGATAACAGTATATTTATTTGGCAAGATCCCTCTCCTCTGGACTATCCCTAGTTTCTGAAGCCCTTGTTTCATAATAAAATGTTTGCTAAACATAAAAGGAAAGTGAGGATCTCCTTTCTAGACCTCAACACATGTTGGTAGTCAACAGAGAATTGACCCTTGCCACATACTTACCAGGAGAAGAGGGGTGGAGTCCTATTGCTGACCAGAGGGAGTGAGAATAGAACCAGCTGGGTCAATAGTTTCACATTTCCAGTTTATTAGGGGTTTACTACCCCACTCATCATGTAGACATCTAAGTGTCTTACGTTCTAAACAGAAAATAAATAAAGTAAGAAAGAAGATAGGCTGGGAAAGAGGGGAAACTAGACTGAGACCATAAGGAAAGGGGGTAGAACTACAATATTAATAGGATAGCAGGGAAAAAAACAAAAGGAGGGAGTGAGCTCTTATCCAGATTCAGCTTCAGAAGAGGATGGCCATAAATATAATGCTTTGACCTTAATTATATGCATCCTGGAAAAGGAATGGCTATTATCAAAAACAAAATTACAGAGCACATCCGAGGACATGGATTACTGAGACCAAGTCAGCATGGCTTTTGTGTGGGGAAATCTTGCCTGACCAATTTACTTCAATTCTTTGAAGGAGTGAACAAACATGTGGACAAAGGGGAGTCGGTTGATATTGTGTATCTGGATTTTCAAAAGGCGTTTGACAAGGTACCTCATGAAAGGCTACAGAGGAAATTGGAGGGTCATGGGATAGGAGGAAATGTCCTATTGTGGATTAAAAACTGGTTGAAGGATAGGAAACAGAGAGTGGGGTTAAATGGGCAGTATTCACAATGGAGAAGGGTAGTTAGTGGGGTTCCTCAGGGTTCCGTGCTAGGACCGCTGCTTTTTAATATATTTATAAATGATTTAGAGATGGGAGTAACTAGCAAGGTAATTAAATTTGCTGATGACACAAAGTTATTCAAAGTTCTTAAATCGGGACAGGATTTTGAAAAATTACAAGAGGACCTTATGAGACTGGGAGACTGGGCGGCTAAATGGCAGATGATGTTTAATGTGAGCAAGTGCAAGGTGATGCACGTGGGGAAAAAGAACCCGAATTATAGCTACGTCATGCAAGGTTCCACGTTAGGAGTTACGGACCAAGAAAGGGATCTGGGTGGTGTCGTCGTCGATAACACACTGAAACCTTCTGCTCAGTGTGCTGCTGCAGCTAAGAAAGCGAATAGAATGTTGGGTATTATCAGGAAAGGTATGGAAAACAGGTGTGAGGATGTTATAATGCCGTTGTATCGCTCCATGGTGCGACCGCACCTTGAGTATTGTGTTCAATTCTGGTCGCCGCATCTCAAGAAAGATATAGTAGAATTGGAAAAGGTGCAGTGAAGGGCGACTAAAATGATAGCGGGGATGGGACGACTTCCCTATGAAGAAAGACTAAGGAGGCTAGGGCTATTCAGCTTGGAGAAGAGACGGCTGAAGGGAGACATGATAGAGGTATATAAAATAATGAGTGGAGTGGAACAGGTGGATGTGAAGCGTCTGTTCACACTTTCCAAAAATACTAGGACTAGGGGGCATGCGATGAAACTACAGTGTAGTAAATTTAAAACAAATCAGAGAAAATGTTTCTTCACCCAACGTGTAATTAAACTCTGGAATTCGTTGCCGGAGAAAGTGGTGAAGGCAGTTAGCTTAGCAGAGTTTAAAAAGGGGTTGGACGGTTTCCTAAAGGACAAGTCCATAAACCGCTACTAAACGGACTTGGAAAACTCCAAAATTCCAGGAATAACATGTATAGAATGTTTGTACGTTTGGGAAGCTTGCCAGGTGCCCTTGGCCTGGATTGGCCGCTGTCGTGGACAGGATGCTGGGCTCGATGGACCCTTGGTCTTTTCCCAGTATGGCATTACTTATGTACTTATGTACTTATGAATGTTTTAGTGGTTAGAGTGGTGGACTTTGGTCCTGGGGAACTGGGTTTGATTCCCACTGCAGGCAAGTCACTTAACCCTCCATTGCCCCAGGTACAAATAAGTACCTAAGCCGCATTGCGCCTGCCATGAGTGGGAAAGCGCGGGGTACAAATAAAAAAAAATTATTGTAGCATTGTACTGTCATGTAAAGTTTGTGAGAGTTTATTCCAGGTTTCTGGGCCCTTCACCAAACAAATAGCTGCCCTTTATGTTCATGAAAAATATCTCTGAACGAGGGAACCACTAGGCGATGTTGAGTCTCTGATCTCAATGATCATGCAGGGATACAAGGAATTAAAAGAAGGAATAGGTATTGAGGCTTACCAGTCGATAAAATTTTATATACTGAGTAATATGTAATGTATCACATCTGATAGCATACACAGTGCCACTGAACTACCAGGCCAGTGAGCTTCCTTTAGGAGTGGAGTGACATGATCAAATTTCCTGATCCAGTAATTATTTTAATGATGGATTTTTGTATGAGCTGTTAACGACAAATGTTTATTTGACGGAGACCATTATAAAGAACGCTGCAATAATCAAGTTGGGTTATTACAAAAGAATGGATCAGGATATTTAGTGCCTTAGGATAAAGCAAGGATTTAATCGATCTAATCTATCAGAAACAGAAAAAAACAGGTATGAATTACTGCACTGAGTAGTGGTTGAAACAATAGTTTTTCATCTAAAAGTACTCCTAATCTATTTTGGGCTAATGTGGGGTATAAATTTCATGAATGAATAAATAAATAAATTTGAAAATAAATAAATAAAAGAAAAAAAAAAAACACTGGCTCCCACATCAATTGTGTCCAAATGTTTAGTGCCAGCACCCCTCTGAGTACCATTATTGAATATTCAAGCAGTCAGTGAGTCAGTGGCCTGCTAGGAGTTATTCAATGGTAATATATAGATAGCTACCTAGTTAACCTAGGACAGCCTTTTTGGTGACCTAAGTTAGCCAGGTACTTATATGGTTAACATTGCCAAATATCGATGATGCTTGGGTAACTCCCAGCTCCTGCTCAAACCACCCTGATAGTAACTGTATAGTATTGTGGTGGTCTCCCCAGAATTTCACTGGCACTATTCAGTTATATGCTACTCAAATTCCAGGGATTGGTGGGAGCCCTATCCTACTTGATTATTTCCGGTTGCGAATATCACAGGGATGCCAAGTTACCCAGGAGATGTTTGGACTGTCCTGAATTTCTGACCACCCCATTCTAGTACATTATGAGACTTGCTGCAATGATTTCAATGGGCAGGATCTGACACTGCAAAACCCTAATTTCTTTGGGGTGCAAGTGTAAAACCATGGCTGGCCATAAAGTCTCCAGCCTGGTCATGGATAACTTGGCTTCTCTAATATCAGCCTCTTAACTGCTATTCTATCGTGGCAATTCTGAAACAAAACTTGAAATTACTGAAGTAACAAATGTTTTTTTTTAATGTCAATGGAAGAATATGTATCATGCTAGACTATTTCAGAAATTATGCCTCGTTACATACAAGTAGAATAAAAGGCAAGTTTGTATTAAAATAAGTACAATAAATGCGTTCCATGCTATCAGCATGACAAAAGTCATGTGAATAAAAGAACTTTGGCAAAATCAGTACTACGCATTCCAGTTCTGAGACATGCAGTAAGCATCTGGTATCTGCAGTAGTGTGGGAGAGCAGCTTGCTATAATTGCATTTTGATTCTAGCATTCTAATATAGGAAAGCTGCTGTCTGCAAACATTTTGAGGAGAGGCCTGAAACATTGCTGTACAGTATATTTATTAAGTACATCTTATAACCAAGGATAATCAGTAGCAAAGACCTTTTTAAGAAATAAAAGTTTTCTTGACATAACCATCTGATGTGCAGTGGCTTAAAAATAAAAAAAAGTAGAGAAAAAGAATGGAAGACGCAGCATGTCAATAAAATTTTGAAGTTCATCAGAATTCACTGCCTAACACACGTGGCCTTCTTATTCATCTCCCAGCCATACCTCCCCTCACTGTGGGAATTCCAATGCAAGGAAAAAAAGCAATTTCAGCTTGCATTCCTTGTGCAGCAGAATTCCTAAACTATGTGATGCACAGACCACAAACTGTCTTAAAACTCACCTTCATCATTTTATCACAGCTGAATGAGATCTGCATTGCTCTGACAACAACTAGACAGGAGGTGTAGCACACTTCAAAATGGAGCTCATTTCTAATTCTTTTTAATGACATTGCATTTGATATAACAAAAGTGGAACATTCTTATAAAAAAAAACACCTGTCTGCATCCTGCCAGAGAATGTCAAAATGATTGACATCTATCCTTTATATATTCCAACTGCAAATGTTTTAGGTCACATGATATGGATAAAGTAATGACAGCTGGGCACAGATTAATGCAGCCAAGTTTACCTTCACTCAAGCTGAAAGCCAGTAGCCTGCACTGGAAATGGAAAAGAAGAAACCAGCTCAAGAAGAAGGAAATGGCACTTGCAAACTCCAAAGCTGCAGGATTAGTAAACATTGTGCCTAAAATATATTTTGACTATTTGGACCATGAGATTATATTTCAAGAACTACTTAACAAAACTTGCATCCATCTATTGAAAAATGGGTGAAACATCTTCCAGGAAAAAAAACTAGCAAATCTACCAAGGATGAGTCGCAAAGCCTCAGATAAGAAAAAAAGTTCTTGGTTAAGTAAAGCATTAAGGGCCTCTTTTACGAAGCATCAGTAATCAGGCAGTGCTGCTCTGGGTTTCAGTGGGAGCCCTTACAGCCACCTCAGGCTCCCCCCTGAAATGGCTACGCGGCAAGTATGGCCATTTTCTGCAGAACATGTCAAAAACACACACCGATGCCAACACAGGCCCCCTTTTGCCGCATTGTGGTAAAAGGGGCCCTAAACTCTTGCATAGGTATCCGAGAACAAGACAACACCTGGAAGGTCTATAGTATGATAAATAAAGTGCTGCATTTAGAAGCATTCATGGAAGAGGATGACTTGGATTTGGAGACAGTCACAAAGAGGTGGCACATACAGAACCATGGCTGGGATATCCTTATACTGAGCTGAGGAGCATCCTAAGCTGGAAACAACCTGTGCAGAACTGAGTGGAGGAGTAGCTTATTGGCTAGAGCACCTGTCTTGACATCCAGAGGTGCCTGTTCCAATCCCACTGCTGATCCTTGTGATCTTCAGCAAATCACTTAACTATCCATTACCACAGGTACAAAATTAGATTGTGAGCTCTCCAGGGAAAGTAACTGTGAGCAGAATTCCCCCCCCCCCAAAAAAAAAAAATCTATAAGTACTCCTGCCCCACCCACTGCATCACATGTTATGACTAAGCAAGGGAAACCAATGGACATGATGCAATTTTGGTGCCCTACCTTCCTTGCACCCTGTGCAGCTAACTCCAGCTGCACATAGCTTGAAACGGCCCTGACAGAGCTACAATCTATTCAGTATGGGAAGAAAGGGAGGAGAAGTGGCATTATAGATATAAAATAATCCTACAACCACAGAACTTTGAGGTTTATGAAGTGTGGTGGATGCATAGACCAGCCTTCCAGTAAAGGTGTTGGAGAGAAGGCAGGCATCTGAATACAAGAAAGCATGTGACAAGCATAGAATAATGGGCACATATATGTGCATCTATGCCATTATTCTAAACTTTTACATGTGCAATCAGCACATGGATGTCAGCAGTTTTTAAAGAATTACATCCTTAGGATTGGATTCGGTAAATGGTGTTGAAAATTAGGAACTGGGAAAAATCTGCGCTCAGCACCATTCTATAAAGGGCATTCCAGGCTGAGAGCTCTTTATAGAATATTTATAATAGAGAGGTGTGGTAGCCGTGTTAGTCCACTCTTAAAGGTTATCAATAGAAATCAAACAAAATAAAACATGGAAAAGAAAATAAGATGATACCTTTTTATTGGACATAACTTAATACATTTCTTGATTAGCTTTTGAAGGTTGCCCTTCTTCGTCCGATCTGACGAAGAAGGGCAACCTTCGAAAGCTAATCAAGAAATGTATTAAGTTATGTCCAATAAAAAAGGTATCATCTTATTTTCTTTTCCATGTTTTATTTTGTTTGATTTCTATAGAATATTTATTTCTTTACAAAAATGTATAATCCGCCCATCCAAAAATCTAGGCAGAGTACAATAAAACAAACATAATCAAACACATAAGACACCATCAATACACTTAATAAACATAATGCTCTCTGAAACAGCAAAGCCTTTGTTTCTTAAATACTGCCAAAGAAATCAATTGCTGTACAGAAAGAGGTAAAACATTCCACAATTGAGGACCGACAATGGAAAAAATCTGCACAGCGGACAGAGGGAATAGTCAACAATTCTTGACCCTGCGATTGCAAGGATCTTGTAGGATAATACTTCGTCAACTTTTTAACCACAGCACAAGGAGCCTCATCATGCAATGCCTTAAAAACCAAATGCCAGCAGTTTAAATTGAATCTGCCAGGCAATGAGCAACCAATGCAATTCTTTCAAATGTGGTGTAATATGCTCAAACTTACTTGCTCTAGTAATTCTTGTAATACTAGGAATTCTAGTAATACTTGCTCTAGGGATTCCCATGCCCAACTTTGGCCATGAGATCTTACACCAAGTAAAACCTGGTGCAAATCCTGGTGTACAAGTTGGGCACAGATGCCCGGAATTCTGTAACACTGTGCGCATCTTCAGTGAATGCCCCAACACGCCCTTGTCTCTCCTATGGCCGCCCCACTTTTGGGTTGCACATGAGAGGATTTGGGCATGGATTTTAATAGAATCACATGCAGCCATATCCGTGCACAAATCCAAAATAGTGCCAACTAAAGTGAATAATTGATTTTTAACAGCCAATTATTGATTGTTTATGACTTATTAACTAATGTATTTGCGTGTGGATCTAAGGATTTTTCCGCACAACTTTAGGCGCCCAAATTTGGGCACCATTTATAGAATCCAGAGGTTTGTGTGGATAGACAGATAAGATGAGCTATATCATATCTATTTCTAGTATATCCTGTAGTGCAAAGTTCTAGCAGCATAGTGTTGTTACATAAAATTGGCTTCTTTCAATTGATACCTTTTATTGAGTCAGCACAAGAAGTCAGTTAGAACATAAGAATAGCCATACTGGGTCAGACCAATGATCCATCTAGCCCAGTATCCTGCTTCCAGCAGTGACTAATCCAGGTCACAAGTACCTGGCAGAAACCCAGGTGGTAGCAACATTCCATGCTACCAATTCCTTGGCAAGCAGTAGCTTCCCCATATCTATCTCAATAGCAAAATATGGTTGTCTAAACCTTTTTTAAACCAGATATGCTAACCACCATTACCAAATCCTCCGGCAACAAGTTCCAGAGCTATTTGTTTTGAAAGTATTTCCATGTAACTTTATTCAGTATCCCCTGATCTTTGTACTTTTTGAATGAATGAAAAATCGATTCACCTCCACCTGCTCCCACCACTCAGGATTTTGTAGACCTCAATCATATCTCCCATCAGCTGTCTCTTTTCCAAGCTGAAGAGCCCTAACTTCTTTAGCCTTTCCTCATAGGGGGAACAGTTCCATCACCTCCATCATTTTGGTTGCTCTTGTTTGAACCTTTTCTATTTTTGATATATCTTTTTGGAGATACAGCAACCAGAATTGAACATAGTACTCAAGGTGAGATTGCACTATGGAGCAATACAGAGACATTATATTTTTGGTTTTATTTTGCATCCCTCTCCTATTAATTCCTAGCATCCTGTTTACTTTTTTGGCCACCTCTGCACACTGGGCAGAAAATGTCAGCATATTGTCTATAATACATAAGTACATAAGTAGTGCCATACTGGGAAAGACCAAAGGTCCATCTAGCCCAGCATCCTGTCACCGACAGTGGCCAATCCAGGTCAAGGGCACCTGGCACGCTCCCCAAACGTAAAAACATTCCAGACAAGTTATACCTAAAAATGCGGAATTTTTCCAAGTCCATTTAATAGCGGTCTATGGACTTGTCCTTTAGGAATCTATCTAACCCCTTTTTAAACTCCGTCAAGCTAACCGCCCGTACCACGTTCTCCGGCAACGAATTCCAGAGTCTAATTACACGTTGGGTGAAGAAAAATTTTCTCCGATTCGTTTTAAATTTACCACACTGTAGCTTCAACTCATGCCCTCTAGTCCTAGTATTTTTGGATAGCGTGAACAGTCGCTTCACATCCACCCGATCCATTCCACTCATTATTTTATACACTTCTATCATATCTCCCCTCAGCCGTCTCTTCTCCAAGCTGAAAAGCCCTAGCCTTCTCAGCCTCTCTTCATAGGAAAGTCGTCCCATCCCCACTATCATTTTCGTCGCCCTTCGCTGTACCTTTACCAATTCTACTATATCTTTTTTGAGATACGGAGACCAGTACTGAACACAATACTCCAGGTGCGGTCGCACCATGGAGCGATACAACGGCATTATAACATCCGCACACCTGGACTCCATACCCTTCCTAATAACACCCAACATTCTATTCGCTTTCCTAGCCGCAGCAGCACACTGAGCAGAAGGTTTCAGCGTATCATCGACGACGACACCCAGATCCCTTTCTTGATCCGTAACTCCTAACGCGGAACCTTGCAAGACGTAGCTATAATTCGGGTTCCTCTTACCCACATGCATCACTTTGCACTTGTCAACATTGAACTTCATCTGCCACTTGCACGCCCATTCTCCCAGTCTCGCAAGGTCCTCCTGTAATCGTTCACATTCCTCCTGCGACTTGACGACCCTGAATAATTTTGTGTCATCGGCGAATTTAATTACCTCACTAGTTATTCCCATCTCTAGGTCATTTATAAATACATTAAAAAGCAACGGACCCAGCACAGACCCCTGCGGGACCCCACTAACTACCCTCCTCCACTGAGAATACTGGCCACGCAATCCTACTCTCTGCTTCCTATCTTTCAACCAGTTCTTAATCCATAATAATACCCTACCTCCGATTCCATGACTCTGCAATTTCTTCAGGAGTCTTTCGTGCGGCACTTTGTCAAACGCCTTCTGAAAATCCAGATATACAATATCAACCGGCTCCCCATTGTCCACATGTTTGCTTACCCCCTCAAAAAATGCATTAGATTGGTGAGGCAAGACTTCCCTTCACTAAATCCGTGCTGACTTTGTCTCATCAGTCCATGTTTTTGTATATGCTCTGCAATTTTATTCTTAATAATAGCCTCCACCATCTTGCCCGGCACCGACGTCAGACTCACTGGTCTATAATTTCCCGGATCTCCTCTGGACTTTTTCTTGAGTGCTGACTCCTAAAGTAGACCCTAGCATCAGATAACTATGATTATTCTTCCCAATGTGCATCACTTTGCATTTGTCTACATTAAATTTCAACTGCCATTTGGATGGTTTTACTGCAATTTTTCAGAATCTGTAAGCATTTTGACAACTTTGAATAGTTTTTGTGTCATCTGCAAATTTAATCATCTCACTCATTGTTCCTATTACCAGATCATTTATAAATATGTTAAATAGCACCGGTCCCAGTACAGATCCCTGTGGCACTCTACTATACACCCTCCTCTATTGAGAAAAATGGCCATTTAACTCTACCCTCCCTTTTCTGTCAATAATCAATTCTAAATCCACAGAAGGACATTGCCTCCTATCCCATGACTCCTTAATTTTCTCAGGAGTCTCTCATGAGATAATTTGCCAAAACCTTTCTGAAAATCTAGATACACTACATCAACCAGCTCACCTTTACCAACATGTTTATTCATGCTTTCAAGGAAATGAAGCAAACTGGTGAGGCAAGACCTCCCTTGGCTGATTCCGTGCTGACTCTTTCCCATTAAACCATGTTTGTCTATGTGTACTGTAATTTTATTCTTTATAATAGTTTCCACTATTGTACATGAGCTTCTCAAACCACATGGCCCCTTGACATTTGGTGAAGGAGCTCTTACGATTTCAAAAGTTCAGGTACATCTTTATGTTTGGATGACTTACATATGAGTCTAATTAGATATCAGAGCCTGCACAATAATCTATCACTTCATGTGGAAAGAAAGAATAAAGTAAAATTTAGGAAAAATGATCATCTCAAGATTCTAACTTCATATTCCTGCCGCGTTAAAGTAAATGGATGAGGCACAGCAGCAATTAGTAATATATTATTAAAAAGTAAAAAAATAAAAAGTGCAATTAGAAACTGAGGACAAGACATAGACTGCATCATGCATGCAATAGTTTGATGGAGAAATGGGGCTACCATATGGAGCATGGTATGTTAACCATCCCCTTCACAAGAAAACAAAACTCTTAGCTAGAGAAGCCCTTTGTATTTTGCAAGCCATGTTTTTTTTTTAAGGACCATCATTATCACTTAACCATTTTCAATACAAAGGCTGTCAATACAGACTTTGACATGCTATGATGTTGATATACTAAAAATTTCCACTAAAGGGGAGCAACAAAAGAAAAAGCATGGCAAATACTCCAAAGTGCAAAAATAAGGGGCAACATTTCAGTGCCTTGTAGTATTACTTACAAGTTGCCACCATTTGTTAAAAATTCACAAAATGCAACCCTTCTCTGTGGTAAACATCTGTGCATAATCTGCTATGCACAAAGGTTTATTTAAATTCATAAGTAATAAGTTGCTATGATGCAAAATTATGCAAAACGTCATCTTAATTAAGAATTTTATTTTAAAAAAAAACAGGTAATAAGATGCTCCGTTAGATGCTGTTATCTTTTTTTAGCTATCTCGGGACCAAATTTCATATGCAGTTTTGCTACCCTGCTCATTTAGGGGTCCTTTTACAAAGCTGCGGCAAATGGGGACCTGTGCTGGCATCGGCATGAGCTTTTGACATACGCTGAGGCCCCCTTTTACTGCAGCGGGTAAAAGGTAGGTCTTTTTTTTTTAAGAAATGGCTGTGCGGCAAGTGAAGTACCTGCTTTGCGGCCATTTTGTGGGAAACACTTACCGCCTCCCATTGAGGTGGTGGTAAGGGCCCCCATGCTAACCTGGCAGTAACTGGGCATCGCGCAGCCCGATTACCGCCAGGTAGATACTGGCACTACAAAATAAATATATTTTTGTAGCACTAGATATGATGGCGCTCTGGGAGCGGGAAGTACTGCCGGGTTGCTGCGATAGCCCAGCAGTACTTCCTTTTTAGTGAGCAGTAAGCCCCCATTGGGCTTATCGCCACTTTTGTAAAAGGAGTCCTAAGTGTACTAGATTCCTGACATTCTCACTTTCTTACCAGGCTCCTCATTTTTGGAATGCACTTTTGTTGGAATTGAGGACAAGCAGAGATTTTACTACTTTCCGGATAGCGCTTAAGACTTTTCTGCTTAAAAAAAACAGGTGGTGGAGCTTTTTTAATTTAGTTTATTAATATACGTTTTTATTGTAATTGATAGGAATAATGTACTAATGTTGTATTTTGAACATTGTGTTTATTCTTATTTTTTATAATCCACAGTGAACTCTATTGGTATTTGTGGGCTATAAGTCCTGTATAAATAAATAAAATTCATATCATCATACCCACTCTCCACCCCACAGACACACCCCCTCAGAGAAAAATAAAGAAATATTATTTAGTGCATGGTTTACAAGTGCATCAGTGCATCCCATGGTAAGCCCTTTTAAGCTGTGGAAAGTGTGTGCTAGGGCTTACTGCAGCTTAGTAAAAGGAGCCCAAAATGTCTAGAGTGCCCAGGGCATTGGGAAGAGGAGGTACCATTTCAGAACAGGGCATGGGTAGGGCAGGGCAGGGAGAGGGCATTTCCTGTGCTGGTCTACAATACAGACATGCAATCCCCATTTCACATAGGAAATCTATTGAAAAAGAAGCACATCGGTGTATATATCTACACTGAGGAAGGTCTAATCATAGGAGTAGTCTAATGATTAGCACAGTGGGCTAAGAACTTAGGGAACTGGGTTTGATTCCCACTGTGACTCCCATGACCCTGGGCAACTCACTTAACCCTCTATTGCACTAGATTCCAAAACTTAGATTGTGAGCCCGCTACAGAGAAAGTCTTCTGCATATAATAAATGTAAACTGTTTTGCTTGTAATACAGAAAGGTATATATCAAATCCACTACTTTTTACTGACATTTAGATCACCTCCTGCTATGGCATCACCTCCATATGTCCCTGACAGCGACCTGCAGGATTCCCTCTGATACAAACCTCCAATATCCCATGTGGTGAGTAAGCACCCACCATGTGGTACTAATTTGAAGGCCTGAAAGCCTCCCCATGCAGCCCAAACACCCCTACTGCCCAACCCACTTCCCAGGCTTACAGGGGTGTTCCCGGGGGCTAGTGGGCTGGGAGTGATGCCCATATATAGATTATCACAATATTACCACTAGAGGTCTCAGTGGCCATTTTGAGGGACAGCATCATTGGGGCAGGAGTGAATGGGCATCACTTCCACCCCACCAGGGGCCCTCCCCCTCAATAAGTCCAGGGAGTGAGCTGGGTGTTGGCTTTATATTTATTTCACAAAAGTCTCTAAATTTAATGAACCTTTTCTTAAAAACACAAAATTGTCAATGTCCTGACTTGGACTTCCCCTTTCCATCCTAGAAAAAATGTAAAATTGAACTTCACATCTCTTGAAGATGTTTAGATTTAGCACAGACCTAAAAAAACCCCAAAACAAACAAACACTATATTGGTTTAAAAATTGAGGGCCCGATATTCAGCTAGCAATGGGCAGTGCTTTCATTGCTCACTTCTGGCGTTAAACCCAGATATTCAATGTTGGGCCATTTCCACGACCCATTGTTTTAACCACTAACCCCCCAATATTTAGCACTATTTAACCGGCCAGAATGGCTGCTGACCAGTTAAATAGAACTTAACTGGCTATCTACTGATATTCAGAGGGGATAACCGGCTAGCCCCTCGCTGAATATCCCCGGTTAGTGGCTAGCGGCTATCCGGTTATATTGCCTGATATAACTGGCTATCCGCTGATTTTTTTTAAAGCCGGTTTAGCGGTCATATTTGACTGCACAAGAACGTGGGATATCTCTGGCTAATTTAAAGAAAACCGGCTAAGTCTGAATATCAAATTAGTCGGTGATCTTTAAACCAACCAGAAATAAGCTGGATATTCAATGCCGGTCACCAGAAATAGCCCGGCATTGAATATCCGGGCTCAGCACCGACCATGGGAGTTCGTCGATCTAACTCCCGCGGTCTGAATATCGGCCTCTAAGATGTTAACCGATTATGTCGATATTCAGTGCTAACTGATTAAATTTTTAGCGGTTAAAGATAGGACAGCTATTTATGCAGTCCTATTTAACTGCTAGGTGCATAATATCAGAGCTTAATCTGATAAATCATGCGATACAGCTGATTATGCACTAGGTGCTAACCAGCAATATTCAGCAGAGATAACTGGTTAGCCCCCGCTGAATATTAGCGGTTAAAGACTGATATGCTACTTAACCGGTCAGCACCTGTGTCTGGCTTGTTAAGTAGCTGTGAATACCAGGGGGTAACTGAATAGAGAATGACTGACATTTTTGACTACTTCAAAAAAAAATTTTGAGAAAATAATGTTTCAACTCTCAAGACCAAAGATAAATAAAATGATACGTGGCTCAATGGATTCTAACAGAAGCTCTCAGTTAATGATAGCAGAATTGTTATTAGATTTCAAGTAGACAGATATTTTTTCTTTCCTGGTCTTGTTGTATATACTTCCATAAAGACAAAACTTGCTGGTAAAGAATAATTTGATAACCATTGATCGAAATGTGGAAATTGCTGTAGAATGACCTGCTAACATTCCTGTAATCTGCTGGGCCCAAAAAATGATGTTTAGCAAAGCCTGAGAGAATGGATATTGCTGAGAACTGACGCAATAGGGTAAAGAGGATACAAAGAACATTTGTTAGACCTTCAGAAAATAAATGTAAGTTTTGGTATTTCTGGTGACTTCCCTATCTCTCCCACTGGAACCTATTCTATAGCGTGAGCAACAAGATGGCTGGTTATGCATGGGGCCCTTCAGGTATCTTTACATTGGCTGCCTATAGCATCTCATATTGAATTTAAAATTCTTTGTCTCTTGCATAAAATATTGTTTGGTAACTGCCCAGAATAACTGACAGCTATGAATAAGCCTGGAATAAGTAAAACCATGGTTCCAGTACTGATGGTGGAAACATGAGCCCACCTACATATCTCCTGTGACTAGTGCTTCCTACAGAGTAACTACACAAAAATAAAAAAGGAGCCACATAAATGGGACAAAAATTTCAATCACAGTCTGAATATTATCGTTTTCTTTAACAGTGGAAGTTTACATAAAAATAAACTGCTGTCCCCTAACCTCTGAGCCAACTTTCATCTGGTGGTTTGAACCACACAGGTGTCATGATTCATACCCTAGGAACAGTCCCACACTGGAATGAAGCTAGTGTAAACAGTAGCTTAAATGTCATTGCTTGCACAGGGCATATTTTACTAAAGAGTGCATAAGTACATAAGTACATAAGTAGTGCCATACTGGGAAAGACCAAAGGTCCATCTAGCCCAGCATCCTGTCACCGACAGTGGCCAATCCAGGTCAAGGGCACCTGGCACGCTCCCCAAACGTAAAAACATTCCATTACAAGTTATACCTAAAAATGCGGAATTTTTCCAAGTCCATTTAATAGCGGTCTATGGACTTGTCCTTTAGGAATCGATCCAACCCCTTTTTAAACTCCGTCAAGCTAACCGCCCGTACCACGTTCTCCGGCAACGAATTCCAGAGTCTAATTACACGTTGGGTGAAGAAAATTTTCTCCAATTCGTTTTAAATTTACCACACTGTAGCTTCAACTCATGCATGTTATTTGCAGCCGGGCCAGTAGGAATAAGATGTATCATGTGGCTGATAACATACTCTAATCTTTAGTAAAAGACACCCACAATTTTTGACTTAGCATTCAAGATATATATAACCCAAAGCTCCTTTCATAAATGAGCACTTTCTCAGCTTTTGGTGCTTCTGCCATGTTCTGTCAACCTACATGTCTGTACATGTACAAACTCCACACCCTCCCTCCCAAATTCCCCTTTCCATTCCAACAACTCCAACCTCTCTCCTCACCCCCTACCCAACCACAGCATTGCCTCTGGCTTTTCTCTCTCCCACTGACCCCCCCCCCCCTAACATTGTATGATTCTGTCATTTCTCTCTCTCTCTCTCTCTCTCCCCACTCATTGCTTCTCTCTCTCTCCCCTATCTTGCTTCCCACAGTATTTCTGCTGTTTAGAGCATGCTGACTCTCAAGTGATTGTGTTAACCATTAGTATTCAAGTATTAAGGGCTAGATTCTATATATCATGCTTTAAAAATCAGCGTTGAAAAAAATATGTCTACATTTAGGTGTACTTTATAGAATGCACCTAAATTTCTGCACAGTTTATACAAAGTGCTCAGCACCCGTCCACATGACTAAGGGCCCCTTTTACCAAGCTGCAGCAAAAGGGGGCCTGCACTGGCATTGGTGCATGTTTTTCACACATGTCAAAGCCCCCTTGTACTGCAACGGGTAAAAGAAATGTCTCTCCTGCAGAAAATGGCCATTTGGCAAGTAAAGAACTTGCCATGTGGCCATTCGGGGGGGGGGGGTGGAGCCCTTACCACCACCCATTAAGGTGGTGGTAAAGGCTCCTGCGCTAACCCAGCGGTAACTGGACAGTGCGCAGCACTGCCCAATTTTTGCCAGGTCCACTTTGGCACTACAAAAATAAGTATATTTTTGTAGTGCCGGATATGAAGGCGCGTAGAGGTGGGAAGTACCACCGGCTGCTGTGGTAGCCCGGTGGTAATTCCTGTTTAATGAGCAATAAGCAGTAAGTGGTGGTAAGCCTGTATTGGGCTTACCACCGCTTGGTAAAAGAGGCCCTAAATTTAATCACGGGCAGTTATGCCAAGCGGAGGTATTCTATAACAATACATATACATTTTACAAGCACTCATGATCCACACTTTCCATGCCCCTTTTTCAACTATGCGACTTAGAATTTGCACATCATGTTATAGAATACTAGTAAAAAAGGCCCGTTTCTGTAGGCAAGGAAACGGGCCTTAGGCAGGCAATCCTCCCCCCCCCCGTGCTACGGCCCCCTCGAACCCACCCCCTCCCGCGAACCTGTCGATCCCCCCCCCGAAACGCCGAAAACTGCCACCACCGTCGCCGCCGTTGTTGTGCTACCTTCCCTTCCCTTCCCGTAGGTTGTTCAATCATCTTCTTAGAAAGTTTAACTCCGTGCGTCTGACGTGACGCACGGAGTTAAACTTTCTAAGAAGATGATTGAACAACCTACGGGAAGGGAAGGGAAGGTAGCACAACAACGGCGGCGGCAGTTTTCGGCATTCCGGCGGGGGGGGGGATCGACAGGTTCGTGGGAGGGGGTGGGTTTCGAGGTGGCCATAGCGCAGGGGGGGGGTGTGGCAGATGATTCCGAGGCAGTAGGAGGAGTAGGGAAACACGCTGCGCGTGTTTCTCTACTCCTCCCCTTGCCTTGCAATCAGCTGTGTTGACGTCAGTGACGTCCTGCGTGTCTGCCTCGCAGACCACTTGCAGCCAGGGACCCACGGTCCTAAGCATGGAATGTTGGAGGTGAGAATTATTATATAGGATGCTTAGACAGTTGTGCAACTAAATTCTAATTAATGCCAATTAGTGTCAATAATTGCTTTAATTGGTTCATTGTCAATGCTGATTGGCTTGTTAAGTAACTAAGTTGTGCATGCAAATCCAGAATACGACCAAATTTGCGTGCACAACTTAAGCAATATAGAATCTGGGGGTAAATGTTTAATGCACTTTAGTACAGAAGTGCCTAGATATAAGATTACATTTTATGTGGACAAGTGCAATGTGATGCACATAGGAAAAATTAATCCCAACTACAGGCACAAAATGTTGGGTTCTGAGCTCATCTTCACTCAAGACAAAGACCTTGGAGTCACTGCAGGCAATATGTTGAAGTTTTCAGCTGAGTGTGCCAAGGATGCTAAAAAGCAAATAATATCTTAGGGTTTAATGGAAAGGAATGGAGAACAAAACTGAAAATATCATCATGTATCATCCAGATGTATGTCCTGGATGTAACTGCACCTTGAATGTTATGTGCAGATCTGGTCACCTCATCTCACAAAAGAAGGGTACTAGGGGGTAATAGAAAAGGTTCAGAGAAAGACAATAAAAAGAGAAAGGAGGTTATGGCTCCTCATCCTGGAGAAAAGATGACAGACAGAAGTTTATATCACTTAACCCTCCATTGCCCCAGGTACAAAAAAGTACCTGTATACAATATGTAAGCCGCATTGAGCCTGCCATGAGTGGGAAAAAAATAACAAAAAATAAATAAATAAAATATATAATCATGGGTGACGTGAAATGGTAAAATAAGGAACAATGGTTTAACATTTCAAACAACAAAAAAACAAGAAGATGTTCCATGAAAATAATCACCGGCAGAATGAAAACAAATTGTAGAAAGCCACCCCTCCCCCCCTGTAGTGTATAATTAAGCTGTAGAATCTATTGTTTGACAATGTGATCATAACAAATAATACAGTGGGATGGAAAAGATGTTTGGACAAGTTTCTGGAAGACAAATCCATTAAAAAATGTTTTGAGAGAGCCATTGCTCATCCCTAGAAATTAGGTATTGACCTATAATTATTACAACTGTAGTCGATTTTACAAATCTTTATTTTGCTTTTTCAACATTACCATGTATTATATCTTATTTCACAAACTTCTTATATCTGCATTCATTCGCTCTCATACCACATACATTCCTTCTCCCCTTAGTTGCTAAGTAGGTCACATAATACAGGGATATTATACATCTCCTGATTTATGTGGTATGAGAGCGAGTGAATGCAGATATAAGAAATACTACATGGTACTGTTGAAAAAGCAAAATAAAGATTTGTAAAATCGACTGCAGTTGTAGTAATTATAGGTCAATATAAAGTGACTGGATTGAAATTAAGAGCACTCGTATTATTAGTTAATCATAATTGGAAATTAGGTATGAGGAACAGATATACTTTTTGAGATCTGCCATGCACTTATGACTTGAGGTGCTGGTTTTCATGGACTTTGGTCACGTTATCATGGCCTTTCTTAAGTTTGTATTCCTTTTCCAGCTTCATATTCCTCCCTGTCTTTCACCCACTCTCCAGTCCTCCATTTCCACCTCATCCCCTCTCAAGTGTCATCTACCCTTTTGTGCATCTCATCCCTTTACCAGCCCTTCACTCACTTTCCAGTCCTCCATTTTCACCTCTGTACTCATCCCCTGTCAAGTGTCATCTACCTTTTTCTGCATTAAATCCCTTTACCAGTCCCATCTCCTTCGCTGTAACTTCCCCTCTCCACATCTAGTCCATTTCTTATATCTTATTCCTATCCAGTCTTTCTTTCCTTTTTTACTGTCCCCCATTTCCATCCTCCCTTCCTTTCTTTCCAAATACTCTAGCTATTACATCATCTCTCTGTGCAATCACAAAAAAAATTGAGATGAAATAAAATGATATTGTTCATGCAGTAATAGAAAGATTCAACACCAGTCTCTGAACATGGTACATTCAGTCTATTTTCCCATTCTGTATCTTTTGGAAAGTTCTTGGTGAATCAGGTAGTCTGTTAAATATTTCCTAATTTGTTTCCATTATGATACAGTAAATCTTACTCAGTGGGACTGGTCTGAAATCTCAAATGAAAGAGAGAGCGGGTTACAACTGAAATGTCACAGTCCTGGAAGGGTTTTTATTGTTTTAGATACCATGCCAGTTTGCCACGAACCTAGTTTCCATGCCAGTATGACTATATACTGCTCACTGTAGGTTTCATGTTTTGTAATTCAACAGTGTCTTGTAATAGTATGATAAGAATGTTAGCGTCCAGAAAAAAATGAGTAGTGAACCACATTGTAGCTTTATGAAATGTATATACAGAGAGAGAGAGAGAGCAATTTCTGTTCTCCTGAATGGCATCACAATCAAGAAGGTTGGATAGTTAAGTTTCATCGCATTAAACAAATATAGACATGCATTGAATTCTGTAAGATTATTTGACATAAACACCTGATGAGTTTCAGTGATCTTTACAAACAAATTGCCACTGAAACTAAATAATTCACAGAATAAAATACATTTTGCAAAACTGTTTCCTACAAGCATTTATTTACCACACGACTGAATAACATAATTAAACTGACTTCTCCTTTTAAACAGTCCTACACTGACACAATTAAGATGCAGGTTGAAGTCAAGATATTTATCAACAAATATTTGCTTTTGGCTCCTACAATTGATATGAAACCTATACCCAGAGAGAGATTTTCAGAAGTCAAACATGTTTATTTAAGTAAGAGGTCTTAGAAATAAGCATCCTCCTCTCTAGCTAAAACCAGGCTCTAGATCGTTCAGGACTGCTGTTCAATACTCCCTGTATGCAGTTTGCATTTCTCTATTTACCTGATATTCTATGCACAATGTATTTGATATCTCAAATAAATGACTACAAATCATAAAGCTTTGCAAGTATACATATCACAAAATTCCCAGAGCATGGTATTGGAAACAATTACTACCATTGCACCTGTATCTTCCACTCAAACAAAGCCTGTTGTGACAATGTTGCCTCTTTCCTTCTCTTTCTTTGTGACTGAACACATGAAAGCCAAACATTTCAAAATCATTATGATCTCTTCAGTGATGTGCCTGCAACAGTTTGCTCCATTATAATCGAGCAATAGATCATTCCAGCCTTAATTCTAGCAAAAATAGACAGACCGGGTAGAGCAACTGGTCCTTATCTGCCTACAAATTCTGGGTCATTAATTCAGCTTAGTAGTTACTCTTTGTCCCCCATCTTTTAGTAAAATATGTTTTCTGAGAATAATAAACACTATTTTCTCTGTCCTTGTTATTCCTGAGTGGAATTTCCTTCCATTCACTATTTGAGTAGAGCAGAGCTGTTTGAACTTTCGCAAGGTGCTGAAAACACACCTTTTTGAATAAGGGTCTATTTCCTCTTGATTAATTATACTGTATCAATTTGTGAAATTCTTACTATTATTTGTGTATGCCTTGTAATATTATTGTTTAACTGTACACCATGCTGAGCCCTTATTGGGGAAACAGCGGTTTAGAAGTGTTGATCAACATGGACATTGACAAATATATGCAAAGCTCTATTTGAGACTGTCTAAGGAAATCAGAATACTAAAGCCATCTGTTGCCTATATGATGCTATAAAAGCTTCTATGTTTCAATTTAGCCTAAAAGACTTGTCAACCATGAATTAAGACTGTCCTGTATATAGCCATGGAGTCTATTTGGTTATTAATTAAGACCCCGGGACATGTTGCATGCTTCGTAGACTACTTAAGCCCATAAAGCATGAGATCGGAAATATAACGTGCAATAATTGTAAATAAATCAGTGCCAAATCAAAATACAGAAAATGCTGCAGAAAAAAATGAGAGATAATGAACTACTCAGTAAATGCGTTTTGAATTACAATGAAGTTAATCACCAGTAATAAAGAATTTTTTTCAATTAAGTCATTATTATCCTTATTTGCCAGTACATAGAGTACTGATTACATGAAATCTCTGTAACAAGGCCACCCATCCATAAAGACTAGAAATATACAGCTCCAGGGTTGTTTTAATATATAAACAAGCCCTTATATGGAGCCCATATATAACATATATGTTTACAGTACAGCTCCATATAGCTACCTGTTTTTCAAGGAAGCTTGATGTCCAGTATTAGCTTTTTAATTAACATCACAAAACATTCTGCTCCTGTCAAGAGAAACAGGGCTGCCAGTCCCAGAAGGTGCCCTCCTGACTTAAAAAGTGATAATCTGACTTCCCGTCTACCTTAGAGGCAGTGAGGTTAGACATGCTGCAGCCTCAGAAGTGTGACAATTGAATAGGTTGAATTATCAAATGCTTCTCTTTTTACTGAAAGATCCTGGAGGGAAGTTTGGAGGCTTCTTTGTATCCCACTTATCAACAACTGTTAAAGAAATGGAATTGGAGGAAATAACCTGCTAGAAGTCCTTGAGATTTCCCAAAAGAATGTGTCTTTCTGCCATTGAAATGACAATTGTAACACATTTTCTCTCACACTGCAGAAACTCTTCAGGCAAGGCCACCTCATTTCTACATCTCACACTTGCTACTCCACATAACCTTTAATTATCACAAACCTTGTAGCCCAATTCTGAGATATTTTACTTAGCTATTTCTGAACCCACAAGTATAATTTGTTATTCACCAATTTTCACAGAAGTATCTTTTTTTTGGATGGGGGAAGGGTCTGTCCTTCCCCTTTTAATTCCAGTTTATTTCAGACCAGAGTTGAAATTTAGGCACCTTTTAAAGGTCTGAATTGGCCAGATATGATAAGGCTATTGTCGCTTACGTTATTGGAGGAAAAAGCCTCTGTATTCCCGATTCAGAACATAGTTAGGTCTGTTAAAATGGGATGGAATCATCATTGGCTAAAAAACCTCCGGTAATGTCTTATTAACCTGATCCTGTTTTTTTAGCCAATGATGATTCCATCCCATTTTAACAGACCTAAATATGTTCTGAATTGGGAATACAGAGGCTTTTTCCTTCAATAACATAAGCGACAATAGCCTTATCATATCTGGCCAATTCAGGTTATTAAATACCATTTATTTCAAATACTGTGGCCATATCCAACCATTTGCATTAAAGTTACCTTTTAAAGGTCTACATCTGATAGATATTAAAAGGTTACAACTTATACAAAATATCACAATGAAGATGAAACATGATGAAAACAATGGGATTACGTTATGCCACTTCTAGAAATGGAATATTAACTACAGATATCTATATGAATTCCATACAAAATGCATAACATACAATACACAGGTTTTCCTCTTTAGATTACTTCTTCCATATTTTTTTTGTTACATTTGTACCCTGTGCTTTCCCACTCATGGCTGGCTCAATGTGGCTTACATGGGGCAGTGGAAAGTTAAGTGACTTGCCCAGAGTCACAAGGAGCTGCCTGTGCCAGGAATCAAACTCAGTTCCTCAGGACCAAAGTCCACCACCCTAACCACTAGGCCACTCCATATAAGACTAACCATACCCTTCTCTCAACTAATCAAAACCTTCTTGTAGTCTTGTCATTTCATCAATTCATGTCTGTCAGATGCTGTTATTCCATGCATTTCTTTTCTATTTATTTTGTGTAGAGGCAAACATATTGAGAACAGCATTACAAAATAGGAATTGAGACATCCAAGTCCACTAGTATTTTAGAACAGGATCTGCAGACAGAGAGAATGTTCTGAAATATATTGAGGAGTGAATGTTTACACACCAGTTACATGTGATAAGAGCATCCATTTTAAAATCATAAATGTCCAAAATATCAATGAGGGCAAAGTGAGCATATAAACAGGTTTGTGCTGGCACATGCATGTGTTTATATGTAGAAACATACAGGTTTATTTCAGCTATTTTCAAATTTTTTTCCTGATGCTTTCACTGAGTCTGTTATCCCTTGCCAGTTTTGAGTTGGCGGGGGGGGGGGGGGGGGGGAGGCATATAAATAACAAGGGGGTTAAGGGGGTGACCTTCTTTAATCCATCCAGTGGAGTGCTGCTCAATATGAGCACTTGTCTGAAACCTAGATAGTAACATAGTAGATGATGGCCCATCAAGCCTGCCCAATAGTCACACTCATTATCAATTCATGATTAAACCAATAATGAATATGATATAAGATATTTGATCCTGATCTTTCTTTGGTATTTTTTGGGACATACACCATGGAAGTCCACCCAGCACTGTCTTATGTTCCTATCACTGGGTAGCAGGTAGAAACCCCGAAAATGATCTGTATTTACCTAAGATGGGCACTCCCCTTCCAAAATAGGGAATTCACGCTTAATTTTTAGTCCCACTCAAAACACACCCAGACCATGACCCTTTGCCAAATGCATGTTTTTGAGTTTTAGATATGTATACCCCAGCTCTTGTAAAATCGGGATTTAGATGTATGTGCATTAAACATACCTAAATGCCATTTTATGAACATTTAAAACATGACTAGCGATTCTAAAAAAGATGTTTTGCTTATATTCATACCTTTTCATCTATAGTCACTGTTTTGATGTTTATATTAGAAATAATTATTTTTATTTAATTTAGGCTGATAGTTTTCTTCCTGCTCCTTTGGCATGGATATTGCTGTATTTAACAGTTGGCAGCACTTGGATTACTTTCCCCAACAATAGTGGGGCCAACTAACTTAGATCACGGGGGTCGATATCCAGCTAGTGGAGCTCAGCGTTTGCTGATTGTTGCTGGCATTGTGTCTGAAGATTCAGGTCCTGATCATCAAAGCTAAATGCGGGCACTAGAGCCCACTAGCGCCGGACTAGCCCCCAGATTTACCTGCGCCCCCGAGATCATCAGGGAAACAGCACCTGAGCAAAACAATAGCGCAGAGCTCATTTATATTAGATTTAACTGAGCTTTGCTTGTATTCCGCTCCTATGATCAGAGAACAGCACTCTGATCATAGGGACACAATAGCACCTTAACCCTATGCCACCTCAGAGTTGATGTTAGGGTTAAGACTCTGTTCCCACCCCCCTCCATCAGAATCTGTCAGCCCAGGCTGCCATTGTGTCCTGGGGATCCATTGGACCCCCATCCAAAAGCAAGGCCCTGGTGACCTAGAGGGGCATTTTTGAAAGAAACATCCAAGTTGGGATTTGGATGTCTTTGTAAAACGAGGGAAAATGTATTTTCGAAAAAAAAGTTGGATGTCCATCTTTCATTTTGAAAATACCAAGGACGTCCTTAGAGATGGATGTCCTTAGACATGGATGTCTTTGACTTTCGGCGATTTTCGAAACCGAAGACATCCATGTCAAAAACGTCCAAATGCAAGCCATTTGGACATAGGAGGAGCCAGCATTTGTAGTGCACTGGTCCCCCTGACATGCCAGGACACCAACCGGGCATCCTAGGGGGCACTTCAGTGGACTTCATAAATTGCTCCCAGGTAATAGCTCCCTTACCATGTGTGCTGTGCCCCCCCCCCCCCCAAAACCCACTACCCCACTACCATAGCCCTTACGGGTGAAGGGGAGCACCTAGATGTGGGTACAGTGGGTTTGTGGTGGGTTTGGAGGGCTTGTTGTTTCCTCCACAAACATATCAGGTAGGGGGGTATGGGCCTTGGTTCGCCTGTCTGAAGTGCACTGCACCCACTAAAACTGCTCCAGGGACCTGCATGCGCTGTCATGGACCTGAGTATGAGATCTGAGGCTGACATAGAGGCTGGCACAAAATATTTTGAAAGATGTTTTTTGAGGGTGGGAGGGGGTTAGTGACCACTGGGGGAGTAACGGGAGGTCATCCCCAATCCCCTCCAGTGGTCATCTGGTCATTTCGGACACCTTTTTCTGCCTTATTTGTAAAAAAAACACGTCTGGGTGAAAACGTCCAAGTTTTACTTTAGGACGTCCCTGCTTTTTTTGATTATGGCTCAAAGATGTGCAAGTGTTAGGCACACCCAACCCCGCCTTCACCATGCCTCCGACAAGCCCCCTTAAAATTTGGATGTCCTTGTGACGGACTGCCGTTGGAGATGTCCAAAATCGGCTTTCGATTATACCAATTTGGGTGTCTCTGGGAGATGGACATCCATGTTCCAATTTATGTCAAAAGATGGACATCCATCTCTTTCAAAAATGAGCCTGCTAGTGTCCCCCAAGCTCCTACTCTTCCTTGGGATGGTGACATAGGGGGGCTGGAGGTCCACTGGACCTCCAGCCCCATGACATGGGGGCATAGGGGCTGGAGGTCCGGTGGATCTCTAGCCCCCAACCCCCCCACACAAAAAAAACATACCTGGTGGCCCAAGTGGATTGCCGACCCAACCCCCCCACCCTCCCTGGTGGTCTAGTAGCCAACCTAGTACCTCCGTGTTGGAGGATGGAATAGCACTCCCCCCTTTTTCCATTGCCACCTTCAAAATAGCCCAGAAATGTCAAACAAGTATGAGGAGATTGTGTATATGCTCTGACAAAATCCTCCTGCACTTTCCCGGGATAACCATCGCTAATAACATGCTTAAATTTGCATGTTATTAGTGTTGATCATTGGGGAGTTAATTCCCCGCACTGTTCTGGTGCTATTTTTAGGGCGCTGTTTCTGAACAGCGCAGGGAATTGATCATCGGGGCATCAATGCCAAGCCATGCCTGGGCTCTGACATTGAATTTCTGGGTTTATAGAGCTGGCCACACCATAGGTGGTTAAGTGCAATATTCAGCACTTCACTGGCTATGGGACACCATATAAAGATAAGACTGACTTTTATGGGGTTGATATTTGAAGTGATTTAACTGACCAGAAACAGCTCCAGGACAATAATATCGTTTGATCAGGGCTAACCGGTCATCTTCAGCAGCATTCAACCAGATAGTGCTTCTGGAAATGACTGGTTAGCACCTAATACAAAACCGACTATGTTGGGGGTATTCAAGGGGACAAGCCAGATGATATTCAGCACTCAACTGGACAAGGTCACCATATAAATAGGACTGCACAAAAATCTGTCCTATCTTTATGCAATGCCCTATAGCCAGTTATGTGCCAAACTTCTCATTAAGGGGTCATTTTATAAAGGCGTTATATCGGTTTTAGGACATGCTATTCAGAACCACGTGCTAAATGCTAGCAATGCCCATAGAGATATATGGGCAACTATTAACATTTAGTGTGTGCTAAAAACGCTAGTACTCCTTTGTAAAAGGACCCCTTAACTGGGTATGGTATAGCTGGATCCGGAAACCCGTAAATTCAGTGCCAAAGCCTAGACATGGCCCAGCACTGAATTTCTGGGCATAACGTCAGTGGTGGCCAGCAAACTGCTGAGCACTACTGGGTGACTATCAACCCCATATGGTCCTATTTAAGTGGTGATGTTTACTGGTTACGTGCTAAATATTGTCACTTAAGCAGCTAAGTGCTGACTCTCCCTCCAGAACACCCCCAAAATAACCAGTTTTGCATTAGGAACTAACCAGTCATTTTCAGCAACACTAACACAGTTATGTGTTACTGAAATTGGCTGCTTAGCCCCAAACAAGCTATTTAAGCAGCCAGGAGCCATTTCTGGTCTTTGAAATTGCTTTGAATATCAACCCCACTATTTCCAGGTGCAACTATAATTCAACATATTTTGTGTTCTCCGATTTGACCTCCGCTTGACTCTCTCTGTTCTTCATTTTACATGTTTTCCCATCAGTTCCACCCTATCTTCATTAGCAAGTTCCTTTTCTCTCTCCTTTTACTGATTAAAAAAAAAATTACAACCTGCCAATCCAAAGTATGCTTTCAGTGGCATATATAAAAACATATTTAATTTAAACTTAAAACAATACAGCTCTACATAATTATATAAACAAAATAATTCAGTTGAAAATATCCTTTCTCATGTACTCAAAACAATAAAAATCAGCTATCCAAACAGCATCAATTTAATCGTGTATAAGAGATAATACATATGCCTTAACCTTTCATCTAAACCAGTGGTTCCCAAATCTGTCCTGGAGGAACCCTGGGGATAAAAAAAGAAGCAAACTGCCAAAAGAAATCTTTCATAAAAAGATGAATTTATTAACCACAAAAGTTTAAATCAGTCATAAGGCCGACATGGCTGTGTTTCGCCCTCCTAAAAGGCTGCGTCAGGGGCTTGATATACCACCATGTGGTGCAATGCAAACAATTCCACCTAATGGACTAAAATAGCTCCTCTCTTGAGAAACAGCAAGAGCAATTCACCAAGATTTTTTGGCAGTTTGCTACTTTTTTATTCCGTGCTGGATTCTGTGAGTCACCTGCCTACCTGTTTTCTTATAGGAACTCTGGCCAGTCAGGTTTTCAGGACATCCACAATGAATATTCATAAGAAAGATTTGCATGCACCGCCTTCCCTGCGTGTAGACTTCTTTCATGTAAATCTCTCTCATGAATATTCATTGTAGATATCCTGAAAACCTGACTGGCTGGGGGATCCTCCAGGTCAGGTTTGGGAATCAGTGTTTTGAACAGTAAGGGTCCAATATTCAGACTGTGGGAGACAGTTTGGTTAACTCCTGTGGTTGGCGGCGAGGCTGGATATTCAATACCGGGCCGTTTTTGGTGACCGGCAATTAATATCCTGTTTATTTTTGGCTGGTTTAAACTTAACCGGCCAAGCCAATATTCAGCACTGGCCGGTTAAGTTTAGAGCGGCCAAAGATAGGTCTGCTATTTGGGTGGCCCAATTTGGCCAACAAACTTAGCAGGTGATGCGCTGAATATTCACAGCTGGCTGGCTATATTACGTTATATAATCGGTTAGCCACTCTATGCTGACTGCGAATATTCAGTGGCTATCTTCCACTGAATATTAGTGGATAGCCAGTTAAGTGCTATTTAACTGACTAGGAGCTGTTCCTGGCTGGTTAAATAGCACTAAATATTGGCCAATAAATAATTTCACCTAGTATGAAATGCCAAAAGGCAGTGGATTCCATCATTTAGGTCCAGCAATAGAAAAGGTTCTAAAACCAGGGCAAGTGTACTGACTGTGTACGTCTAGTAGCGCTATAGAAATGATAAGTAGCAGTAGTATTAGCAACTCTTTCCTGGAGGATGTAGTAACAGTGGGTTGAAAAGAGGTTTGAACAAGTTTCTGGAGGAAAAGTCCATAGTCTGCTTTTGACAGACATGGGGAAGTTACTGCTTGCCCTGGGATTGGTAGCATGGAATGCTGCTACTATTTGGGTTTCTTTCAAGAGACAAGGGAAAAGATGGCACCCCAAAGCAAAAAATTTGCAACAATACAAAGAAGCGCTTTAATAGAGCAAGAACAGTGGAAACCAAAAATTGAACACAACGTAATAACTCCTCCTGTTCAATGAAATTATCCAACAGTTACAAAAAGAAACTTCTCTAAGATAGATCTAGCTCAGAGGCATCATTTAGCAGTTATGTAGGCTATTAGATCTCCTACAGCCCACAGCTATTTCAGATCCGCAGATCTGGAATAGCTGATGCCTCTGAGCTAGGTGTATCTTAGAGAAGTTTCTTTTTGTAACTGTTAGATAATTTCTTTAACCAAGAGGAGTTATTAAGTTGTTGTGTTCAGTTTTTGGTTTCCACCAGGGACGTAGCCAGACCTCACGGTGGGAGGGTGCCAGAGTCCGAGGTTGGGGGCACATTTTGAGTGCCACTCCGCTGCCCCCACCACCAACACGCCTCGCTCCCCCCCCCCCACCGCCTCGCCTCCTCGCCGCTTCCCCTCACAAACAAATACCTTTGCTGGCAGGGGTCCCTAACCCCTACTAGCTGAAGCCTTCTTCAGCGCCAGTCTCCGATGCAGCCGCATTCGCTGCCTGCCCCCTGCTCTTCTTTCTTCTTGCTCCTCCTGTGCACGCTGAAGCTCAGCGTGAGCATGCATAGGAGCAAGAAGAAAGAAGAGCATGGGGCAGGCAGTGGATGCGGCTGCGCCGGAGACCAGCATGGAAGAAGGCTTCGGCTGGTGGGGGTTAGGGACTCACGCCAGCCAAAGCAGGGGCCCAGATGGAATTTGTGGGGGCCCAAGCCCTATGGCCCCCCCATAGCTACGTCCCTGATTTCCACCACTCTTGTTCTATTGAAGCACTCTTTTGTATTGTCACAAAATATCTAGGTTTCTGCCAGGTACTTGTGACCTAGATTGGCCACTGTTGGAAGCAGGATACTGGGCTAGATGGACCATTGATCTGACCCAGTATGGCTATTCTTATGATCTTATGTTAGGATTCTGCACATTGTGCATGTAAAATTCACAGCATGCCAGTGCAAAGGGAAATGGACCCGGGAGGGGCATGGGTGGGTCAGGGGCATGAATAGCACATGTTAAGAATATTATTATTTATATTTTTAGAATATTATAATTTATATGATTATTACTTATTTGGATTTTGCTCACACCTTTTTCAGTAGTAGCTCAAGGTGAGTTACATGCAGGTACTCTGGGTATTTCTCTATCCCTGGAAGGTAACTGAGGCAATAGAGGGTTAAGAGACTTGCTCAAGATCACAAGGAGCAGCAGTGAGATTTGAACTGGCCACCTCTGGATGTCAAGTCCCGTGCTCTAACCACTAGGCCAATCCTCCACTACATGCTTTTTCTCTTATTGTAGGCACAAGCATTTACACCAGTGAATAAGCTAGCACAGGGGAACACACCTAAAGTTAGGCACGTAACTGTGGACTTATGTTAGTATGATTACTGATATAGAATTTGCACTTACTTCTCACCGTCCTGGCACCTACCTTCAGGCAATCTATAATGAATTATTTCCTGCATGCTTAGGAATTACCTTACTTCTGGGATTGAAAAAGAAGAAATGGACTTCCCCTCTAGGGAAAAGCAGTTAGTTTAGCAAGACTTAGAAAAGGTCTGCATACTTTTCTAAGGGGCCTTTTTAATAAAGGGTTGGTGCGCAGCAACACGTTTGCCACACGCCAATCTAGAACTACTGCAGGAGCTCAGTAGTAGTTCCCATCCTCAGCACATGCCATTTTCGGTGCTACAAAAACATTTCTATTTTTTGTAGTGCCACTGCTTACCTGGCAGTAATCAGAGCCAGTTACCGCTGGGCTAGCGCGGGAGCCCTTACTGCCACTTCAAGTGGTTCACTTACTGCATGGGCATTTCTTTTCCAGCAAAAAAGACAGCCTTTTACCCACTGCAAGTAGAAGGGGACCTCAGTGCATGTCAAAAAACATTCGCTGACACTAGTGCAGGCCCCCTTTTACCGCAGCTTGGTAAAAGGAACCCTAAAAGTCTATAAGTCATTATTAAGATGGACTTAGGAGAATCCACTGATTATTTCTAGGATAAGAAAAATCTGTTTTACTCTGTTGGGATCTTGCCAGGTACTTGTGACCTGGATTGGTCACTATTAGAAACAGGATACTGGGCTTCATGGACCTTTGGTCTGTCCTGGTAGAATTTCTCCGAATAGGTTAGTTTTGTGCACAAACCTCACTCCTAAGCCAGGGTATGTATGATCACATTCTCTCAAATTTACTGCTAACGCTCACTGTAATACATGCATTGTGCCAAAGAGAGCTTCTTTCTGGCATTCATAAGATGTAATATGTACAGGCAACTTATTCAGGTGCATTTGGAAGTTCTTTTTGATTAAGCCTATGGCACCTAAAATGATGCAAAATAGTTCTGCATTTTTCTGCCAGATTTTCTTGGTCTCAGACTGAATTTCTTGGTAGTTGACAGGCAATGCTTATGTTCCTGTGTTAGCTCAGAATGGCTGTCAGAGAAAGAATGCTGGCCCTTTGGTTGCTGAGCTGAAGCAGGTGGCTCAGCCTTCAAAAGCTTATAAAAATTTTTATTAAGTTAGTCCAATTAAAAAGGTGTCACCTTATTTTCTTTTCATTTGTTTTATCTCTGTTTATTACCTTTAAAGTGGACTAACATAGCAAACCACACTACTTTATGAACTAATAAGACCCAAATAGGTTTCCTCAATAAAAGAAACATTTGGAACACAAAGGTGGTGAGAAACGTTTGTGAAATGTAAATCTTTAATGGAGCTTTCAAAGCAAATCACAAGTCATCCCTCTCTACGCACACTCCTGACAACCTCCTAATTCTTCAAAATTATGAGATTTTCTGGAAAAAGCCATTGCTTAAAATATTCCCTACATTAAAAAAAGCACACAAGACCAGAGGCATAAAAACTGTAAAAATATAAATATATAAAAATACCACTCCCCTCCTCCCCAAAAAAGAAAGAAAGATAGAAAAGAAAAAAAAATGAAAGTAGTTCTTCTAACCAGTTCCAGACTCAAGGAGAATCATAAACTGCCAAAGGAGGGCTTGTCTATTTATTATTAAATCAGTTTTCTCCTACTTTAATTTATCAACTCAAATTTTATGATTGTTATCTATCACTGTTCAGGCATCTTATTTATGGAAGGCCATTAACCAAGTGTGATCCCTGATGAGAGAGCATTCAAAATGCCTGCAAGACATCTGGGAATAAAGCTGAAATGAGAAATCAGTCTGGTAGGGCTAAGGCTTATTATCAGCTGCCAATCAAATCCAAACTGCTGTTGGTGGGAGAAGGGCAGTGGATAATTATTTGCCTTTAACCGTATTTGCCTCATCCACCCAGTACTTCCTGGGGAGCTGTATACTGGGTTTTCACTAGATGAGTGGTTCTTATCCTGGTCTTCAGGATAGATCTAGTTTTTAGGATATTTATAAAGAATATGCAAGAGACAGGTTAGCATTTATTGCCTATGTTGTATGCAAATGTATATCATGCATATTTACTGTGAATACGGAGGATAGGGGAAAATTCTATATATGAAGCTGAATAGTAGGTATTACTTTTGCACCAAAGTTTTGATGCAAGAAAAGTGTTCTAGTGAATGCATGGCACCAAAATGGGGCAGAAACAGCAGATCCGCATGAAAACACACACATAAATGCCCATTTATAGAATAGCGCCTAAGTGTTTCTGTGTGGATCTGCAAAGGGGAACATGGTCATGGGAGGAGCATATATGTTCCCTTAAAATGTGCAGTGTTATAGAATTCAGGGGATCCATGCCCAACTTGTGTGCCGAGATTCATACCTGGCTTCAATGAGTGTAACTCCTCTCACCTAAAGTTGAGCCCAATGCTACACACATTTCTATAAAGGGCGCTGATCCTGGAATGTCCACCATAGAATATCATTCAGTGCCAAATTTTTTTGGAGCTGAATTTTGAGCACCATTTATGGTATCCTCCCCCCCCCCCCCCCCCCCCCATGTGTACTGAGGACTGGATTGAGAAATCCTGTTCTAGATAGACACTTTGCTAGACTAAAAAAGAACTGACCATGAAAAGAAGAGATGGCAGCAGTTTAGTAGGAAGGATTACACATTTTTGAACTCTACCTTTGGGAACCTTCTTATAGGTGACATGCAATTTCATGGACAAAACTTGTTTTCAAAGAATTCTCAGTATCAGTTTTAATGGAAAGTGCTGCAGTAATGGTTGTAGATGAATTTATAGCACATTCAGGGGGAAATTATTAAACTGAATTAGGTAATAATCCCACATTGTTAGCCCCTTAATGAAACTTAAAGCACTCTAATGCATGTTACCTTGCCCTAATGCAGTGATATTCAGGTTGCCATGGGTTACACAATAATAAGACCAAAACATGCAAATGCATGTAAAGCAGGTCATTACTATGTAAGAACCATAACATGACTTGCAGTGAATACTAAATACACACTGCAAGGGTATGGCCATAAAATAACAGTAAAATAAGTCCAGCCAAAAGCTGGGGATATTTTACTGTGCTGAGAGCATCGGGTCTCAAAGTTGTGGCCCAATGCTCCTGGCTGAATATTGACTTGATTGTGATTAGTCACGGGAGTTGGGTAGGAATCCTCCAGCAACTGATGAGAGACAACTGTTTCAGGGAGTGTAGGTTGGATAGCATTTTGCTCAGTAATATTATACTGCTGCTGCTATCCAAATGCTGCTGCTCCTCCTGCCAATTGCACTACAGTGTGGGCACTACAAACATTTAATGGAGCTTGCAAGTTAATTGTGTAGATCTTGTTATGTCATAGAGCTGGCCTGCAGGTTTTCAGATACTCAGTGTGGCAACATTATAGTCCAAATGACATGATAAATTAACATGTCAATCAATGCCCTAGCTTAAATTGTCTGTGGTGTCGACCACCTCACAACCAACTCACACTCCCACCTACCCCCAATATGACCCCTACCCTCCCCAATCACACTCCTATGAGCAGAACCCCCATCCCCCAAAGATCCCCATCCAGCACTGGGAGTTTAGCAGTGGTTCTAGCGCAAAAGCAACCCAGTTTTGCTCCTGCCTTGCCAGTGTCATCTCCAAAATGGTACCCCTAGTGGTCATGATTCCAGGCCTGGAGGAAGAGGGCTATAGAGGAGGGAATGGATTAGATATTGGGGGCATTGGGAGGAAAATCAGATATGGTAGGGGGAGGGGTAATCAATACCCAGTCCCTTTAAGATGCAGCCTAAGACATCAGCTGTGGCTTTGCAGAGCAATGTTCCCAGGCAGTATGGATAGCACAGCTTGTGAGGTTGATCACAAACTGCATTAATGTAGGATTAACTAATCTGTGGTACTACCACACGTTGGTCACTGCAGGAAATTAAGGTGTGGTAAAGGTCTGTTTTTTACCACACCTTAATACTTATCCCCTTAAGACACCAAGAGGTCAAAAAAAGGGAAAGAGAGATTAGAAAATATAACATATAAAAATGAAGAAAAAAAAGCTAAAATAAATATGAAATCAGCTAGATGCATGCAATAAAAATTTGAAAAGAAAATGGCTAAAACTTGAAAATAAGTAAATAGAGTTGACCTATATATCACACCTAATACTACTACTGTAAAAATTCTGGGGAAGAATAGCACCCAAAAATCACACTGAAGAGCAATTCAATTAAACTTTGCCTATGGTCTAGTATCAATTGTTTACCATTTTTTCTGATCCCTCCCTACCTCTCAGGCAAGCATCTCACTGTGCCAATGAAACTTTTATGTCCATTAAAGAAGTCCCCTATATTTTTAGGTACAAAATATAACCCAGTCAGACAGATAATGTGAAATGACTTTGGAATATGCTGAAAATGTCATGCTTGGGCAGTAAAGAGGCTCATAAATCAATCTTCCTCTATGCTTGATCTCCCTTTAAGACTTTATGTCAGTTTACTTTGGATGGGTGACATTCTCTCACCATGATGAAAATAGGCTTAGGGTGGGCAGTATCAGAAAAGGAATAACAGTGAGGCAGAAGACAAATGAGGTAGAAGGAGGAAAAAGAGGGAGAGAAATAGAAATATATAAAGAAACAAAAGGAAAGGAAGTAAAGGAGAAGTAAAAGTAATGAAAATAAATCACTGAAAAATAATGAGCGATGGAAGAGATTAAGGACAAAGAAAAAGAATTCATCTGCTTGATAAAGCATAAGAGATTTCCATTAACAGGTAGTCAGCCATCAGGATAGGAGACATTTACCCAGAGTTAGTATAACTGATAGGCATCAATCTGCTCAAAGCATGGCAAATAAAATATCTAAAGTATCAGCCCAAGAACAGCAGAGGACAGCAAAGACAGTCCTTCTAACCTGGAAGCACCCAGCTATGAAACAGCTTGCAAATAGTGTGAAGAACCGTTGGAGAGTAACAGTTTGTCATTTTACTTATAAAAGACTAGCTGACAATGTACGGGGGGGGGGGGGGGGAGGGGGGGAGGAATAACATTTGCTGACATTCGCTCTCTTCCATAAGCCTTCTGCATTTATGGTTGCTGCCTGACACAGGAATGGGAGCTAAAAATTATGAAAAAATCAGAAAAGTCTTTGTGTGTTCAGCGACATTAGTCAAGAGTAGTGGTTTACTGGTTTAAAGTAGAATAATACTAAAGTGATATCAGGACAGGGACCTACATCTGACTTCCAAGAAAACCAAGCTTCTTCCCTCTGCCAAAAATCATAATTGAAAAGCTAGAGATGAGATTTGGATGTGTGATTCCATATGTTGAAACCCAACTGGCCTGCCAACGGAATTCATCATATCTGTCTGCAAGTGAAGAATTCTAAAACTCCTGCTATGGCAGAGAAAGTGGGTTGTGTATCAGATCTTTCATTCCACCTTAAAGCCTTTTGATTTGTCAATCTGCTTATTTATTGTACATTCAACAGCAAACTAATCTTAAGGGAATAAAAATGATTGGGTTTGCTACTCTCCAAAAAATGACTTCAGTTTGAAAGCCAACAAATTTACCACACCTTTACTAAATGCACTAATTCTCATTGAGGAACCCCAGCAATATGGGGTCATCTAGGTAAGCTAAGAGTGAGTCTCAGCAAAGGTCAAGCTGTGTACTGAAATGTTGGCTTTTGTGTGTGGAATTCATTTTTACTCCTATAATTTTTGGTAATCAATCTTATTCATAATCCCTCAACAGCAAAAATATACTGGGCTCAATTACAGTATATATTGAAAAACTCAAAAGACTTGCATCCTTAACATTTTCAGTTTCATAAAACTCATACCTGGAGCTTTCTAATATACCCAAAACAACAATAGTTATGATGCATCTCTAATTAGATTGAAAAAGGCTTCACCACCTTCAACCCAATCCTGGTTTCCCGCCCAGCCTAAAAATATAAATGCTCTCCTGCTATTCATTACTCATACTAGGTCAGAAGGAAGACACAGCCTTACTTCCTCCCAACTATGGACCAGATTCAGTAAATGTCACCCAGAGCTGTTCTATAAAGGGCACTCTGGGTTGACCATCCTTTTTAGAATAGCACATAGTGCCACTTCACACACCCAAATTTGAGCACTAGAACTTATGCCTGCTGAAACCAGGTATAATTCCTGGCTCCCAATTTGGGCTCATCCGCAGTATTCTATAATACTGCACATAAATTTAAGGAACACCCCTGACCTGCCCATGCCCCTCCCATGACCACGACCCCTTTTGAGTTGCACTCCATGGGATTTGGGTGTATTGTATTGTAACATTTATAACCCGCGCTTTCCCACTTGTTAGCAAGCTCAATGCGGCTTACAATAAAACAAAATTTACAAGATAGTACAAAATGGATAAAACATTTAAATATAGTATATAAAGAGGTGGACTAAGAAAAGAGTTAAAGGCAAGAAAAGAGGTGGACTAAGAAAAGAGTTAAAGGCAAGAAAAGAGGTGGACTAAGTAAAGAGTTAAAGGCAAACCACACAGAGAGACAGCTCACAGCTGTGCTAGAAATTGTAGCTAAACAGAAGAGCAGATCACACAAACTGGAAAAGGAGAGCTCCACAGGAAACAGGGGACAGTTGAAGGAAGGGAAGAAATAAATTTGCGGGGCACCAGAGACAGAGATCTGAAGACCTCTAGATATGACTTTGCAGACTTACAGTTTTATAGAATAGTGTGTAGCAAGATTTGCACGTAAATTTAAATTTGTGCCAATTAACATCAATAATTGATTGTTGGTGCCCAATTAATATTAATTGGCTCATTATCATTTTTATTAATTTGATATACTACCTTTTTCGAGCACAGGTTGAGGAGGTTTACATACAATTGTGCAGGTACTTGCATTACCCAATTTAATTATGTGTGCATCTCAGAATCACACCCAAATTTGGGCACACAATGCATAATGCCAAGCCAGGAGGAAGTAAGCCCGAGTCATCCTTTCAATCCACTGAAGAAGCTTTCATGAATGGATTTGGGGGTGTCAAAGAAAGGGACGGGTAGAATATATAATACATGAAAGTAGGTGGGGAACTCGGGGCCACTGGCCTACTACATTTTGTATTCTGGTAGGTAGGCATCAAAGGGGATTGAGAGGGCCATCCTTACATTTTGTAAATTGATGAGTGTCAGCCACCGAGGAAGGACTTATCTAGCTAGTGCTGATTTTTAGTGGTAGCTGACAGTTTATATAGAGTCTGGTTTACTTTTTACTGGGTAGATTATGCTGAAAATCAGCTTAATCTAGCCAGATAAAATTTTGCCAGTTAGGTCAAGCATGAATTTTTTAAAATTGACCCCCATGTTAAAGAAGTAGAACAACATAATAACAGTAAAACATCAACTGAATCAATAAAAATAAGCAACAGCCAAATATTACTAATCAAATGCCGTGCTAAGAAGAAACTTCAGCTCACTAATTAAATAAGTATCTACTATATTAAACACACTACAGTCCAAGTATTAACACTAGGAGGTCTGGTCACAGGATTTATCATACACTGTTATCTTTATATAAGTACCACTTAACACTGCTGATTTCTCATTGACAAAAGTTATTGACAATACATTATCAGCTGCTACTTAGCATTTGTGTATTAGCTAGTTCAAGGGTAAGAATTTATCTTCTACTAGTAAAAAAGGCCCGTTTCTGACACAAATGAAACGGGCGCTAGCAAGGTTTTCCTCGGAGTGTGTATGTTTGGGAGAGTGTATGTGAGAGTGACTGTTTGAGAGTCGGAGTGAAAGTGTGATTGTGTGAGAGAGAGCGTGAGTCTGGGTGTGAGTGTGTTTGTGAGAGAGTGTGTGTGTGAGAATGAGAGTGTGTGCAAGTGTGTATGTGAGACACAGTGTGAGTGAGAGTGTGTGTGTGTGGGCGAGAGAGAGAGTGTGTGTGAGACACAGATTCTCTGTTTGAGTGAGTGTATGAGACCAAGCGAGTGTGTGAGTGACTGTGTGGCACATAGAGAGTGAATGTGATACAGTGTGAGACAGAGTGTGTGAGAGTGAGAAAGACATTGTATATGAGAGAGAGAGTGTGAGCCGTGCCCTCCCAATCCATGGCCATCTGTCCCCTGCCCCCTCCATTCATCCTTTTCCAGCAATTCCCCTCTGTCCGTGAGCCCTGCTCTCCCAATCCATGGCCATCCATGTTTGTCTGTCACCTGCCCCCTCCATTCATCCCTATCCAGCATTTCCCCTCTCTGCTTGAGGCCTGTCCTGCAATCCATATCCATCCATGCCCATCTGTCCCCTCCATTCATCCCTATCCAGCAATTCCCCTCTCCCTGAGTCCTGCCCTTCCAATCCATGCCCATCCATGCTCCTCTGTCACCTGGCCCCTCCATTTTTCCCTATCCAGCATTTCCCCTCTCTGCCTGAGGCCTGCTCTGTAATCCATGCTCCTCTGTCCCCTGCCGCCTCCATTCATCCTTTTCCAGCAAGTCCCCTCTCGCCCTTCCATGACCCCCCCCCCTCGCATCCATGCTACGCTCTCTCCCATGTCCCAGCCTGGCCCGCCCTCTTCTTCCCCCCCCTTCGCATCCATGCCCCCCCCTTCGCATCCATGCCTCGCATCCATGCCCCCCCCTCGCATCCATGCCCCCCCACCCCTTCGCATCCATGCCCCCCCTTCGCATCCATGCCTCGCATCCATGCCCCCCCACCCCTTCGCATCCATGCCCCCTCCTTCGCATCCATGCATCCCTTTTTTTTTAATTCTTTTTAACTTTACCTCCGTGGCGGTTCGTGCAGCGAAGCGTCAGGGAAGGAGGCGGCGCTCCCGACGTCTAGCTTTCCCTTCGCTGTGTTCCGCCTTGTTTTGAAGGCGGAACACAGCGAAGGGAAGGCTAGACGTCGGGAGCGCCGCCTCCTTCCCTGACGTTTCGCTTCCGGATTTGTTTGTTTTGTCGCGAGGGCGGGGCAGAGACGGCTGGCTGGCTTGAAGGCTTCACACCACGAATCCCCGAACCCTTCAGCCTCAGCCTGGGAGTGACGTCAGATGGCTTCAAGGCTTCAGGCTTCAGGCTTCAAGGCTTCAAGGCTTCAGACTTCCGGCTTCAAGCTTCCGGCTTCACAGAACGTTGTCCTGAGAACTTAGGCTTCCGGCTTCAAGCTTCCGGCTTCACAGAACGTTGTCTTCAGAACGTTCACGGTGCGTTTTATTATATTAGATTACTCTTTAGTCTAAGCATTTTTCTCTTATTTTTCTCTATTGTAACCCTGTGATTCTTTGCTATTTCACTCCAGTAACAAACGGGACAACTCTATAAGCTTGTGCATTGTGCTATGTACCACTTATGCATGTTAAAGGTGCCTTTAATTAGGCATTTTAATTGGCTCTACAAAGCAGCACCTAAGTGCTATGGTGCATAACTCTAATGTGTGTGTAAAATATGGGAGGGACAAGCAAACTGTAGAAATCTCCATGACAATCCAAGCAAACCAACAGGGGTAGAGGCTGACCACAGATAAAACCAACTAGGGAGATGGTGCTTGGAAAATGCTTTATTAAATGCTTGTACAAAGGACCCCACAGGGTCTGTGTTTTGGCATAACACAATGCCTGCCTTAGGGGTCACAAATAGTGTTCACAGAGTGCACTGACTGAGGGCCAGATGCACTAAACATTACCCAATAACGAGCCATTAACGAGAAAGTAGTAAACCCTGGCATGCACTAAATACTTTTTTCCGACGACGGTAGCAGCTAACGCAAATGGAATGCAGATGAGCAAATTGTGTAGAAACCCTATTGAAACGAGATGTACTAAGCTTTTCCGCTTGCCCATAAGCTGGAAAACGCTGGGAACTCTAACGAGAGATCTGTACCTCTCGTTGGGGCTGCATGGGCTTGGAAAACGCATAAAATGTAAAAACAAAATCGGGAGGGGGTAAAAACGACCAAGTGCTCGTCAGGAGCATCCTTTAGGGATGACCTTGCCCCCCCAGCCGAGGTCGCTGCTCCCTGCTACCCCTCCCCCTGCATTGAAATCAGAACTTTACGCAGCCCCGGCCCCCCTCCCTCCCTTCCTTCCTTACTTTTTGAAATGACAGCTTCCCTGCTATCCTCCGCCCCCGCTGCCCCCCCTGAGGTCGTCGCCGCCACCGCTCCCCCCTCCACCCGCCCCCCTCCTTCTGCCACCGGGCCCTCACAGCGCCTCTCACCTTCGTGTGAAGGAGCTGCACCAGCAACAACAGCTGATCGCCTCTCCGGACTTTCCTCCTTTCCTCCCTGGCCTGCCCTCGTCTGACGTTAGAGATGGCCGGCCATGGAGATGGCCGGCCCTGTTCGATTATGCCCCTCCACGTGGCTTAGCAAAAGGGACCCTTTGTTAGAAGAATGCCAGGACCAGTGACAACACAGAGCAACCTACCGAAAATCTGCACCTAATTTAAACCTGCACCTGAAAATGGGAAATTCTAACCTTAAGTAAATGGGTTTACTGGTAAATTGTCATATAACACATTGTTTTGTTGTTGTTGACTCCTACTGATCAAAACCTAATATATGCATATTATAAAAATTGGTCTTCTTCCCTCTCAACCTCACGCACAGAAAAAAAAATACTATGAACCATTCATTCAGCTGCATTCAACATATAAATTATATTTCCATAAAAAACATAAAGGAGCCAACAGCTGCACTGCCACAGCTATTCCATTAACCAGCTGTAATTTCATTATTTTTTATTCTAAGTGAAATAGAATTGATTTTTTGTCTACATTATATGACTTGGTCTACATTTCTTTCCCTTTTTTTAAAATTTGTGATGATTATACAGGGAGCACAGAAGACCCAGAAAATCCACTTTCAATTTCTTTTCTTTTCTTTTCTATTCTGGCTGAGTGCAAGCTGCTGTGAAGTGCTCTGAGATACATAAATCCCTTGCAAGGCTTCTCTACAGCCGCCCATCCCTGCAAGCCACAACTATGTCAAGGGACTATGGCTTCAAAATAAAGATGTCCCAGGAGGGCTATCGTTCACTGCTGTGATCTATAAATTGAGCAAAAAATACCTTTAATGAAGATGAATTATAGTTTAAAAATGACTGAAATACAGTTAATGATAGTAGTTAACCAGTTACACTCTTATAAGGAACTGCTGAAAGTTCCAACACCGAAGCCTACAGGAGCTGAGACACCTGTCAGTTCTCATTCTGACCAACTGTAATATCTTATCCAATCTTTATATAACCTCTCCACTCTCCTCTTTCTTTTTTGGTTTCCTTGACAACTGCTTAAAAGTGTCAGGGAGTGTGGCATCTGATTAAAATAAGTAAGAAGTGCTAGATCTTCAGAAAACTTTTTCAAACAAGCTATGCTTTTTCTTGTGGTCTCTCTTGGCGTTACTCTGGCTCTGAATTTTCCACTATGAAGTTCACACTCTCAGCATGCTGCTGTGGATTTCAATTAGGTGGAGCATGGGAAGGAGCAATGTTAGCAGCACTTGGCAAGATATGAGTTGAAATGTAGAAGGTCTAGCTAGATTGCACCAGGGGGTTGCCAGAACAGTGGGAATACAGAAAATCAGTGAAGGGAATAGCTAGACCTACGTGACATTATGAAGATGAATGTTATTCAGAAGAAGTATGAATTATAAATTTCAACTATTCACTATCACTGGGAATCTATATATCACACTGAGATTTCCACACAGAAATCAAAGCATAATCCATAACAATTTGCATAAACCATTATTAAATTGGACTTGGGGAAAATCTACTATTTCTGAGATAAGCAGTATAAAATGTTTTGTACTTTTTTGGGGATCTTGCCAGGTATTTGTGACCTGGATTGGTCACTGTTGGAAACAGGATGCTGGGCTTGATGGACCTTTGGTCTGTCCCAGTATGGCAATACTTATGTACTTATGAATTAACTAGCAAATCAGCACTGATAATTGGATGTTAAAAAAACAATTATCAGAATTAATTGGCATTAATTAGAATTTACGTGCAGAACTGTCTAAGCGTATTCCATAACGTGGTCTGTGTAAATTCTAAGTCTCAGTTGAAAAGGGGGCATGGCCATGGGCTGGCCATGGGCGTATCTTAAATCTATTCACATTGTTATAGAGTACACCCACTCCGCATCTAATTTAGGCACTGGGATTTACATCAGGTTTTACTTGGCATAATTGGCCATTACTAAATTTAGTCACGTGGACTGGTGCTCAGTGTATTCTATAATCCATGCAGAAATTTATGCTTATTCTATAAAGTATGCCTCAATTAAGCTGTACTTTACAGAATACGCTTAACCAACTATCATTTTGGCGTCAAAGTTTTAGGTATGATATATAGATTCTAGTCTTATATGTATGTCTGCACAACAATTCTGCTAAAGGGTAAGGAAAAAAGTGTGTATTCCTCATATACTCTGAAAGGTCAGTATCAGCTGCATATAAAACATCTGCCTCAGACAGCTTCAAATCTATCTATATCTACTGTATCTATATATCTATCTAGAGAAAGAAACATATGCTTTGATTTTCATGTGGAAATTAAGGTGTGATATATAGAATCCAGAAGAAGATGTTTAAGCTTATCTAGAGTCACCTACAGTGGGAGGGCAGAATGTGAATTCTGAACTGTTCTGCCATTCATTGCAGTAACTACTAGATGAGCATTTCCTAACTGTATCCTGGAGGAACATGTCAACGTTCAGGATTTCCGAGATCATCAAAATGAATGTGCATCTTGTGCTAGCATAGGTACACCAACATTCCTTTCTTCATTTCTTCTCTTACTGAAGATGCTGTACATCTGACTTGCATGTGACAGATGTGTGATTGGCTCAGCTAACATCAGTGAGCTCCGATCCCACCAATCAGAGAGATTGCTTCCAATGTTCAGACATTTGAATAGATCACTGATAGACATAAACTAAAACTACTACAATGCCTGAATATCAGGGGGAGAGAGTCTATCAGCTGCTTGTGGAGTCAGAACTGTTAACAAAACATATCAACGGAGATATTGATAAATGTGATATTTTTTTATAAAGGCCAGTGTGTACTGTATAGAAAGAATCTATGAGTAATAAATGCCAACTGTATGAACAACTCAGCCATTCTATTGCTGACTAAAACTGCCCTCAAGGTCACTAGCTTAAGTGGTGCCTCAGGCTGCTGGACTAGTTTGTTGAGTGGATGTTAATAGCTAACATAGGCTTGACTGCTGGGTGTAGGAGCTATCCCCCTGGATTCTATATAGCTCGCCTAGCATTCTGTGCCAAAATCCAAGTGTATTCTGAAACAATGCATGTAACTTAATTGGCTTAACAAGCCAATCAGTGTTCTTAACATCACTTAACAAGCAATAACGAGCACTAACTGGCAATAATTAGAATTTACGCACACAACTGCCTAAACGTATTCTGTAACGTATTGCGCCTACATTTTAATGCACACAGGCATAAAGGGGCTTGGTTATGGGTAGGGAAATGGGTGTTTCATAGGCGTTCCAAAATTTACACGTGTTATAGAACATGACCCTCTGTGCCTAAATCTATGCGCTGCAATTTACACCACATTTTCTTTGGCGTAAATGGAGATGTATAGTTTTGGGTACTAGGATATCTACTAAGCATATTCTATATACCGTGCCTAAATCTAGGTGCCGCTTATAGAATACGCTTAGGCGGAAATGTTTTCCACTCACATTTTCCAGGTGCCATATGCAGAATCTGGCTAAATGTGTGTGTGTGTCCCAACCTAACTGAGATAATTCACAAAGGGGCCCTTTTACTAAAGTGTACTGGATGGGCTTAACATGTGAGAAAAGGCTTTACCACAAAAAGTATGTTACTTATTTTTTTAAAAATATATTTTTAATATGGGGCATGTCATGGATAGCGAATGGGTACGGAAGCAATAACCATCCAGCACATTATGATTAGCATGTGCTAACTGGTTAATGCTAGTTATCAACTAAGGTGCATTATGGGCGCATTAGCGTTTTTAACATGTGTAAATAGTTTATGCGCGTTAAATGCTAACGCACCCATAGAAATGTATAGGCGCTTTAGCGTTTAACGTACCTTAAATTTAAAGGTGTGTTATCAACACTAACGTACCTTAGTAAACATATCGCTTAGTGCCTTCTAAATAGAAGGCAATCAATGCTCCCGTGTTAATTTTTTACAGGTCTCACACACTAATGGACAAATTAGTGCAGGATATGCAAAGACAAAAAAAAAAAAAAATGTTTTACTGTCACATTAAAAATGGGCCTAGCACAAGGGAAAGTCCAGTATTACCACAAACACATGTTTTAAAAGGGCTCTAAAGTCTTCACAATTTAGCTCACTTTTTAACCATGTACGCTGTTGCTTTGACTTCCTTTCTCCATTTTTAAATACATGGAATATACCTGCCCTGGGCTTACAGGATGGTATGTTTGAACACTATCCACACCTGATGTAAAATTTTGACCTTTGTAGCTGATCCTTTATGGGGGGGGGGGGGGGGGGTCACTGTTCTTCTCATTTTATCATAGTCTCCTTTTGGAAAGTTAAATGCTAATGTATTGGATTTCCTATGCGTACTTACTCCAGAACTGATATCAAATCTGATCATATTATGATTACAGTTATCAAGCGACCCCAGCACCATTACTTCCTACACCAGATCATGTACTCCATTAAGGACTACATCTAGAATTTTTCCTCCTCTTGTTGCTCCATAAAGCAGTCCTTGATTTCGTCAAGGAATTTTACCTCCCTAGCATGCCCTGATATTACATTTACCCAGTCAATATTGGGGTAACTGAAATAGCCTATTATTATTGTGTTCTCAGTTTGATAGATTCCCTAATTTCTGATGTCATTTCTACATCTGTCTGTTCATCCTGACCAGATATTCTATAATGGAATCTGGATGTGGAGAGCCTGTTGTAGAATAAGTGCTTAGTATGCTACATTTTGGCACCTAAGTTTGGCACATTTTATAAAATTGACCCCAATGCAGTTCACTGTGTTCTTGCAACTGGTGGCTCCCTATTAAGATCATTAGACTTCCTGTGACATGAAACTGTGCTTTTTCAATCACAAGACCTAGATTGAGGAGCTCCCTTCAGGATTTAGGACTAAGAAAAGTAATCCTAAATGAAGAATCAAAACTGCGTGTCCTTCTCATCAACATGTGCATATTGCAAGTCCTCCATGACAGGACAGCATTTTGTGTCGGCAATGTGTAGAGAAAGGGAGATGTAGAGATGTTTAGGAAATAGTTACAAAGTTAATTACAGGAATGTGGCAAAAGAACTGAATTAGGAACATTCCTTTTTTTCCCCAGAATTTTTATTAAGTTTTATGTATACAATACAATAAAAGGAAATACATATGTATAACCACACATTTAGGAACATTCTAATTTAGGGCCCTGTTTACTAAGCCGCACTGTAGACTTAGGAGCCCTTTTGCTAAGTCACGTAAGCATCTATGTACGCCATTATGGAGTTAACGCACAGTTACTGGGTGGCTCTTGCAGTAATTGCATTTTTGCCATGCGTTCGATATGCATGGTCAAAAAATATTTTTTATTTTCTGCCATGAGTATCAGACACGCTCCAAGTGGCATTTGGTACACGTAGACCATTACCACCTGGTTACCGCGTGAGACTTTATTGCTAGGTCAATGGCTGGTGGTAAGGTCTCAGACCCAAAATGGACACGTGGCAATTTTCATTTTACTGCAAAAGGCCTTTTTTTACAAGTGCGCTGAAAAATAATTCTGCGTGCACCCAAAACCCGCGCCTACTCTACCGTAGGTCATTTTTTCAGTGCACCTTAGTAAACAGGGCCCTTAAAGTTCATATTTAAAAACAAACTTGACATAAAATTTCTCTCACTACCTCAACTGCCTAAACAAGTAATGCAAAAGAAGGAGGGATGTAATGTACCAAATACAGATCATTCTTTTATCATGTGTCTGATATTAAAAAGGGGTTGGCCACCACTGAATCCTAGGACACATACTGCCTCAGACAATGCAGAATAGGAGAAAAAAAAAGTCCTAAGCATTGAGGTGGTGTTTTCATGCTGCACAATTAACCTTCACTTTGGTAAACAAGCAGTGACCTATACAGGGCAAATTGCCCTCCTTACAGATGTCTTTCTTTCTGCATGGTAAAAAAAAAATAATGGAAGCTGAAGTTAATGGTTGCTTGCATGTCTGTCTCTTCTTCTGGTAGGTGGAGCAATTCTTTTCCACCATTACAGAAGTTTATAGATATAAAAAGAAATCCATGAAATTGCTCTAATTATTTCAAGAAGCATCTCACTGGGAAAGGTGCATCAAACAATATGGGTTCTTCATGCTGTTGCTGGGCTGGATAGCGACACACAATTAACTTCAGCCTTGGAGGTAATTACATGAGTAGAATGTACTTCTATAGTCAAAAAAATGCTTTTTGTAACTCCCTTTCACAGAACTGTGACTTTGACTGTAGCACTGGGGGATAGGGAAGGGAAGGTGGTGCTGAGACTATTATGAGCTCAGCATGGGTCAAAAATCCACTTTTCACCCTTGACAGCTAAACAAGAGAAGTTCTGCTGTGGATTGAAAAGTGCTGCTTTTATTGTTAGGGAACTGGGACAAAAAGTACTTTTTGCACTAATTAAGAAACCTTGATATTTATTTAATATTCTGTGATGATGCTGTGTGATGAATCCTTGGAATGGGCCCAGTGCATGTTGAGGCCAACCACTGAGCAAACAATGAACCACACCAATCGCTACACCTGTTTCCCTTGATCGTGTTCTTCACACAGCTTACCCTCAATGCTGGAAGGCTTTTGCAAGCAGGAGGTCACTAGGTCAGACATTTTCTACACAAAGCATGATTTTGTCTCTATGGGCAGCATTACCAGAAGTAGCAGGATTTCACAGTCAAAAATGGGTGCCTAGTACTTTCTTATGAAAACATTTTTAATGCTGTCTAATTCTTCTTCCTTTTAGAATTATCTCTGCATCTGGCATGATCAACTCTCATTCTTTCCTCTACAAGGACATTCTTTTAACTATTTTTTTATTAGAAAGCAGCATAATAGACAGCAACAGATAAAGATCATTTGGCCTACCATTAATCCCGATTTTACATGCCTACATCACCTCTACAACTACCTACTGAATTAAAGAAATATCCTGATTGTCAGTCATTTAAGATTGACCCCATGCAAGAGATCACTCTTTATCCTTTTTTTTTTTTTGCTGTGTGCTGTAGTCAAGTTGTCTTACAGTCTATGCTAAATGACGTCACCCCCCCCCTCCTTCACAACTATATTTGATTTATTTACCCTCCTGTATATAAACCTTGCTAATGCCGACGTAGCCCATTCACTTTGAATGGACTGTGTTGGCATTGCTGTGCAGCAGCAGATAGTGCAACTTAATAAGCAGGGTGTGGGGTTAGTAGTTTCTTTTACAAAAGCTTTTGGAAGAAAAGGGTCCTTTTACTAAGCTGTACTTGGCACTAATGTGCACTTATTGCAGCAAAAAAATGGCCTAATATGAGATGCAATAGAGTGTCACGTGGTATTTTTGGGAAGTGTACATGCTAACTGCATAGTAAATAATTTGGGGGGAATATTTTTAGGGAACTTGTCAGGGGTGGAGAGTGGGTGTTCCTGTGCTAACCATTTACCACATCCGCATTACTGTGCACCAGCTGGTTAGTGCATGGATAACTCAGAAGCCTGTGGTAATTTTTTTTTAAATGATTGTGTGCTTATGGCAACAGTAGCACATGCAATACAACAGGGATTACTAGGGGAGTACTCAAATTGTTCATACCACAAACAATAATAATTCTTCTTACTTAATCTGAGTAGGTATTGATGTATAATTCAGAAAGAGGAAAAACAAAAAGAGGAGGAAAAGAATCAACAAGCTCAAATACAGTCCAATAACTTGATGGAGCTTCCATTTGTCATCAACTGCATTTAAAAAAAATCCTATTTTCTTTCACAAAAATGTTAACAGTGAAAATAGTCTTCAAACATATTATCATGAAATGTTTCTAAACACTTAACTGACTGCAGGAAAGCCTTCCGGAAACTTGAGCCCATGACCAATTAATGGCCAGCGCTTCACTTAGCTGCTTCAGGGCACTTGGACCATACTGCTGTCTTATCAAAAACACCATGATCAAGGCTGTTATGCACAGAACTCAGATTACCCCCTCCCCCCATTTACTAAGCTGTTCTAGCAGCTGTTGTGCAGCAATGCCAATACAGCCTTTCCAAAGTGAATGGACTGTGTTGGCATTAGCACATGGCAGCCTCTAGTGTGGCTTAGTAAACAGAGGGGTAAGTAAGGAGAATTATTGCTGTTTGTATTATGCAACATTAGCACAAGACCATTACTAAAACAAATAGAAAAGCGGGATTTTAACAGCCAACGCAGTGACTTACAATACAATAAATGGTCAACACCATATGAGATAAAACACAGAAAACATATGTAAAACATCAACAGCCTAATTCTATAAAAAAGTTCTAAAAATTTGCATACATAAATTTGGACACATGCCCAATTTGCACATGCAATTTAATTGACTAATGAGCTTATTTGTGCCAATAATTGGCCATTTAACAAGCAATTATTGGCACTAATTAGAATTAATTAAAATATACACATGTAAATTTAGGCACAGAATCTGCATCTAAATTTTCCATGAGTCAAAAAAAGAGGGTGTAGAAATGGGAGGGTCATGGGCAGACTAGGGTGGGATCTGTATCTAATTTGGACACAAGCATTTGCTACGCGTTTCCATTTGCATAAATGACCATGCTTAAATGTAGTTTGGTTCCCGAGCATAAACTCTATTTTATAAACTGTGCCTGACTTTAAGTGTGGTTTATAGAATAGCGCTGAGCGGGGGGGGGGGGGGGGGGGGGTTGTCAATTTTTTTTGGCATCATATATATAGGGTTTAGTCCCATATGCAGACTGCTTTTCAGCCTGTGGTGGTCAGCATTTTTGATAACACATATTTCTTAATCTTTCTCTTCTAATTCTCTGACATCCCTTTCCTCTATATTTGTCACAAACATGTTCTAATTGTGTCACAGTTGTTTGGGAAAGACACAAAGGTCAGTATTTTTTAAACATGTTTTTTAGCAGTGACAACTGTTTTGAATTGCTTATTTTATTGACTGAGGAAAACTAATATCACTTTTAATATTCCATTAATTTGATTTTAGTATTCCATATTGCTGTGGAAGGATGAAGATAATCATTTGTATATTATGGAAAAGCAAGAAAAAGGAACAGATGCATATAAGATTAAATAACGATGGCACCTGCCCCATTAAATATCCCTACTTCACTTATTGAACTGTGGACATGCAGTCTATAGTTTTGAGTTTTGCTCTGTCCTGAGTTCAAATGTTGTCATAGGCTATTAACTTCATCTGTAAGAGCAGAACTTACTCAGACTCAGGTCAATAGTTATTGGAAGTCATTATCATTCAGCAACTGTCTGGGGTTTATTGTGGTCTCAGTCTAATTCCCAGTGGAAGGTGTCCACATGCCTAACCTCCACAAAGATTCCTGATTGCTCAGGCATGGATCCTGAATTAGAGTTCCATGGTTAGATTGTGAACAAGAAGGCAACATCATCATGCAAGCCCTGGGAGACTAGCCATTAGGCTTTATTTATAGCCATGATTAGAAACATACAGCTAGGCAGAATTTCTTTGCAATTGGCAGACCCTGAAGAATTATGTGTGATTGATAGGGAAAGTGAGAACACACAAAGAGAAAAAAGGGACATGATTCCCTCAAATGAAGGCAACTGTCCTACACTAAAATCTATACCCCTGCATTAATCCATAATAAAATCTAGACACAAATAATAACCATGACCCATTTCTTAACAGGTGAACATGATTAAAATATCAATAAAATTTTTCTCAAATATTTGAACACATTCATCATACTCTTCAGTCCTTGCACTTTAGCGTGTAGATGCATTCCTAAGGGTAGGGTTGAGGTGGAATCAAGTCTCTGCCCTTCAGTTTTAGGCACAAACCAATAGTGGAAGATGACCAGGAATGGCTAAATATATGTCTTATCAGGACACTAGTCAGGACAGATCCAGTCAGTTGCTATATTCTTCAGGCTAAAAACAAACAAACAAACAAAAAACCCTAACTCAGGGGTATTTTTATTAAGCCATGGCAAATGTGGCCTGTGGTAGTGTGGGCGCGTGTTTTGGCATGTGCTGGTTCAGTTTTAACCACATCTAGGAAAAAGGGCTTTTTTTTCAATTGGCCTGGTAAAAGGGCTTGTGGTAAAATTGAAACCAGCACGGGCCTATTTACAGCCTGAGCCCTTAATGCCACCTATTGATGTAGCGGTAAGGAGTCATGAGCTGCATACCCAGTGACCGGTCGGCACATGCCAACTACCGATTAATGCCGGAAACACCTCACATGGTAGAAAAAAAAAAATTTGTCCTGGTGGTATGGGCACGCTCCAAATCTGAAATTATCTCCAGAGGGGGGCGCGCTAGCCTGGCGATAGTCTCATTTTAGTGTGTGCTGCATGCGCGTAGATCCTACTGCACCTTTGTAAAAGGGATCCTCATTGGTCTTTCTTTGGATTTGGCTACGGTCAAATGTGGTCTAACATAGTAACATAATAGATGACGGCAGATGGTCCATCCAGTCTGCTCAACAAGATAACTCATCACATAAAGTAGGTGTACTTGATCATAATTTGTCCTTGTCATTTTCAGGGCATAGACTGGTAGAAATCTTGTTCTCCTGCTACTGAAGCTCAATCAGTCCAGCCAATCCTAGGGCACAGACCATAGAACTCTGCCCAGCACTGGCTTTGCTTACCAATTACTAGTTTTGCCATCTAATCATCACTAAGCTTGTTTGGTTCTATGTCATCTATACAGGATTCCTTTATGTTTATTGCATGCATTTTTGAATTCTGTTACCAATTACATCTCCACCACTTCCTGTGGGAGGGCATTCCAGGTGCCTACTACACTCTCCATGAAAAAGTACTATCTGACATTATTCCTGAGTCGGCCCTTCTGCAACTATGTTTGTTGTTCCTATTTACATCTTGCTCAGCAGTTGACAGTGTTAATTTGCAATCTTTTTTCTGCTTTTTATTTAAGGACACCTGGAGGCAAATTTTCAAAGCACTTAGACTTACAAAGTTCCATACTACCTACTGCATGGAACTTTATAAGTCTGTGCTTTGAAAATGAGCCCTCTGGACTACTATGGTCTCTATTGCGATCTCGCTATCGGGATACCCTATCTTCCCTGTTTTGGTGATATCTTTGCAAGATACTTTGTTCCAAACCATGCACTTTTGAATGACTGTTGGCCATCCCCCAGGTTCTTGTTTAAAAGCTGCTCTATCTTCTTTTTTTGTTTTGCCACCCTGAGATTCTCAGACACTGGTGGTGCATATTTTCAAAGCACTTAGACTTACAAAGTTTCATAGTAAATTATGGAACTTTGTAACGCTAAATGCTTTGAAAATGAGCCCCACCATCACCCCAAGGTCCCTCTCCTGAGCTGTGCTTACCGATCTCTCCCCTCCTATCTGGTACATCTCCTTTGGATTTCTGCATGCATCTAGTACTGGGTTTGCTGTGTGACTGGCAGGACGGATGGTCTCATATCACATATTTATTTATTTATTTATTTATGTATTTATTTATTTATTTAATACATCTATACCCCACATTTTCCCGCTAGTTGCAGCCTCAATGTGGCTTACACAAAACTGTATGAAGGCTACAGTAAAGAAAAGTATAATCAAACAGTATTAAAGTAAGATAATGAAGATATAGACAACATTTAAACAGCAATATGTAGATGATGATAAAGAATAATTAATGTCTATGAGTCTTGTTAAATCTGGAGTTAAACAGTTTATGTTGAACCTGGAGAGTAAGCCTTCTTGAACAGGATGGACTTCAATAATTTTCTGAAATTCAGGTAGTTCTGAGTGGATTTAACTGATTTGGGTAAAGCATTGCACAGTTGGGTGCCCATGAAGGTGAAGTTGGAGGCATAAGTAGAATTGTACTTGAGTCCACTACAGTCTGGGTAGTGTAAATATAGATAGGATCGTGAGAGACTGAATCTGTTTCTGAGTGGTAAGTCAACCAATTCAAGCATGTAATCTGGAACTTCCCCATAAATGATCCTGTGAATCAAGGTGCATACCTTGAAGGCAACTCGTTCTCTTTATGGGAAGCCAACGCAGTTTTTCGCGAAGGGGCTTGGCAGATTCGAATTTAGATTTTCCAAAGATCAGTCTTGCCACAGTGTTATGAGCAGTCTGAAGTTTCTTGAGTAATTGTTCTTTGCAGCCTGCATAAATGCCGTTGCAATAGGAATAAGTACATAAGTAATGCCATACTGGGAAAAGACCAAGGGTCCATCGAGCCCAGCATCCTGTCCACAACAGCGGCCAATCCAGGCCAAGGGCACCTGGCAAGCTTCCCAAACGTACAAACATTCTATACATGTTATTCTTGGAATTGTGGATTTTTCCCCAAGTCCATTTAGTAGCGGTTTATGGACTTGTCCTTTAGGAAACCGTCCAACCCCTTTTTAAACTCTGCTAAGCTAACTGCCTTCACCACGTTCTCCGGCAACGAATTCCAGAGTTTAATTACATGTTAGGTGAAGAAAAATTTTCTCCGATTTGTTTTAAATTTACTACACTGTAGTTTCATTGCATGCCCCCTAGTCCTAGTATTTTTGGAAAGTGTGAACAGACGCTTCACATCCACCTGTTCCACTCCACTCATTATTTTATATACCTCTATCATGTCTCCCTTCAGCCGTCTCTTCTCCAAGCTGAATAGCCCTAGCCTCCTTAGTCTTTCTTCATAGGGAAGTCGTCCCATCCCCGCTATCATTTTAGTCGCCCTTCTCTGCACCTTTTCCAATTCTACTATATCTTTCTTGAGATGCGGCGACCAGAATTGAACACAATACTCAAGGTGCGGTCGCACCATGGAGCGATACAACGGCATTATAACATCCTCACACCTGTTTTCCATACCTTTCCTAATAATACCCAACATTCTATTCACTTTCCTAGCCGTAGCAGCACACTGAGCAGAAGGTTTCAGTGTATTATCGACGACGACACCCAGATCCCTTTCTTGGTCCGTAACTCCTAACATGGAACCTTGCATGACGTAGCTAAAATTCGGGATCTTTTTTCCCACATGCATCACCTTGCACTTGCTCACATTAAACGTCATCTGCCATTTAGCCGCCCAGTCTCCCAGTCTCGTAAGGTCCTCTTGTAATTTTTCACAATCCAGTCGCGAGTTAACAACTTTGAATAACTTTGTGTCATCAGCAAATTTAATTACCTCGCTAGTTACTCCCATCTCTAAATCATTTATAAATATATTAAAAAGCAGCGGTCCTAGCACAGACCCCTGAGGAACCCCACTAACTACCCTTCTCCATTGTGAATACTGCCCATTTAACCCCACTCTCTGTTTCCTATCCTTCAACCAATTTTTAATCCACAATAGGACATTTCCTCCTATCCCATGACCCTCCAATACATATGGACTACACTGTGCTGTGCTGAAAGCAAAGGCCAGTGTGTTTTACATCCTTCACAATTCATCAACTTTGTGGACCATTGCTGGGCTGGACTTGAACTCCCTTCTATCAGCAGGATCTCTGCCTACTTCCAAATGACACTGGCACAAGAAACTGACTCCCTGATTTCTAGTACAATTTTGCAGCTGTACAAAGCTTTACTAGAACATAGCAAAAAAAAAATTATTGGACACAACAAAAATTATTAGTTCTCCAGTTGCCCACTAACAATATACTACTGTTTGAACAACTGCAGTTTGGAAATAATAAAGGTTGGGGCCTCTTTAATTTTGCTTTATTGCTTCTGCATCCACGGTAACAGCTCAGACTGTATCCCTGCCTGCTATTTGGAAAGATAATGAGACATTGATAACAATCCATACTGCAAATGAGTTATGTTACTCCAGAAGTCACAACATGTAGCAAAATTGGCCACAACATCCCTTTGTCACAGTGCCCACCTTAACAGGGTGATACTAACAATAAACTGTTTAATTAGGACACCTGGGTAGTTGGACAGTTAGAATTATCCATCATGTACTACTTAAAAACAGACCATGGACCCTTTCATTCTTCTTAACTGCATATTATGTTTAAAAATAACTATATATGTGGCCATATTTTCCTACACTGAAAACAGTCTACCAGTCTTCTCAATAATATTATGAGCTACATTGTAACACCACATATAAATATAAACTATATTGTATGATATTTAGTATGGGTATCCAGGTTGGAACAAGCATGCCATAACTCATAAAAAATAACTAGGACAATGATACGTTGATACTGCCCAAGTACTGTCTGGCAAGTTCACAGGGCCATAGACAACTGAATATGAAGGCAACTGTCTGGCTAGGGAGTGAGAGGTAGCTGGAAAGATGCAGATAGAGAAGGACTTGGTTGGAGCAGGGGCAGGGATGGATGTTGAGGGTGCTCACAGGTGGGTATGGAAATAGGTAGCAGGGGATAGGTTTGTGGGTGCAGGCAGGATAGAGTTGTGAGAGCTAGGCTTCAAATGGATAGTGGAACATGTGGGACCAAGAGGAGTTGAAGACAGACCTGGGTGGACAGAGACAGCAATCAGGCTCACTGACTCTCATGTCAGCTCTCCTCTAGTCAGCACCAACACAAGCAGTCACAAAGACATGCTGCAATGGTACTTATTCATCCTTTATAAGCAGTGTAAGTCCCATTTTTTTCCTGTACTTTTCTGCATGTCAATGTGCTACCCAGAATCAGTGACAGATGTCAAGAACTCCGCACCACCCATGGCAGGCCTCTGGACCACCCCTTAAAAGCCTCTGGCCATTTTCTACATTTTTGCCACATCCAGTTTTAGCTCTGATCTGTTCTCAGATTGTGCTTTAGACATTTAGGGGATTTAGACATCAATGTACCGAGATAGCCATGTTTATAATACAAATAGTGTTTCTGAAATAACAGCCATAGTGTTTTGGGATTTTAAGAAGGTATTTGAATAGGGCAGGAGGCAATCTCTTGACAACTGATTAAATGGCAGGGAACAGAGTAAGACTAAATGGTCACATTTCCAATTGTAAAAAGGTCAATAGTGTACTGTGCGGCCTGTGTTGTTCAACTTATTTATAAATGATATGGAAAAGGATCAAATTTGCAGATGACACAAAATAGCAGAAGGACCTTGTGAGACTAGGACACTATGGACTAAGGGTTCCTTTAACCAAACTGTTGGAAAAGGGGACCGGCGCTGGCATTGGCACATGTTTTACACGCGCCGTGGCCCCCTTTTACCGCAACTGGTAAAAGGGAACTCTCTCCTTCCTGCAGGAAATGGCCATGCGGCAAGTAAAGCACCTGTTGTGTGGCCATTTCTGAGGGGGAGCCCTTACCACCACCCATTGAGGTGGCAGTAAGGGCTCCTGCATTAACCCAGTGGTAACCGGGTCATACACTCTAGCACTACAAAAATTAATACATTTTTGTAGCGCCAGAAATGATGGCACACTAGGGGTGGAAAGTACTGCTTGGCTGCTGCAGTAGCTGGGCAGTACTTCCTGTATAGCGAGTATTAAGCCCGCATTGGGCTTACCGCCACTTAGTAAAAGGAGCCCTAAATTTCAGTAAATGGTGCCCAAATTTGGGTGCCCAAAAATGAGCGCTGAGTGCCAACATTGGATACTATTTATAGAATAGCGTGTAGTGCCGGGATACTTTTAGGATTTACACCAAATGGACCCTGGTGTAAATCCATGTGCCTAAATTAGACATAGATCCCACAAATTCTATAATAGTGTGCACATCTTAAGTGAATGCCCTTGAACCTGCCCAATCCTCTCCCATGGCCATGCCCCCTTTTCAGTTGTGCGCTAAAGGATTTACGTGTGCGTCTTTATAGAATAATGCTTAGCAAGATGTGTGCATAAAACCAAATTGTTGCCAATTAACCCAACTAATTGATTGTTAGCACCCAATTACTGGAACTAACAGGCTCGTTATTGAAATTATGTGCACAAATTGGGCATGCAACCAAATTTCCACATACAATTTTAAGCACCATTTATACAGTTCCCCTATATATGCCAGATGAAATTAAATGTGAACAAGTGTAAACTGATCCACAAAAATAAAACCAACTACAGGTACACAATGCTGGGTTCCATGTTAGGAGTCACCACCCAAGAAAACGATTTTGGCATCATCATGGATAGTACAGATTAACATACAATGCCTCCTCCTTATTTTTTAAAACCTGACGTTTGGTGGCTTTAATATATATATATATATATATATATATATATATATATATATATATATATATATATATATATATATATATATATATATATATACTGTATATATATAGTGCATTTCTCTTCCCTTGCATCCCATCCAGTCCTTCTTGAATAGTTTGGTACAACTATATCCAAGTCATGGTTCACCATTAACAACATCTCTGTGAACCCCACTAAATCCAAGTCACTGTTTTCATTAGAACCTGTAGAGCCAGGACTATTTCTCATACTATATACATTAGCATGCACTTCTTTCCAGATGTTGCCATTTTTCCCATTTCCATATAAATGTTTAATGTACTTGAGGGTTTTATCTACCCATCCCCATCCTCATCAATCATAGTTTAAAGCCCTCCTCAGAAAGTTCCCATATTTGCTCAGCAATCTTTGGAAATGTATAGTATGCTCCAGGATGCTGAAGTTTTCTCCCTTATATCACCCAGTCATGTATACTTTTCTAAATTTATTTCCCACATAGATTGTTCCCACCAGTCTCTCCTGATCAATTTCTGTCTCTCCTTAGCTTGTTCGAAGTCTATCATCCCACCCCCTCCCATCACCATCATCCTCTCTCTTAGCCTGTTCTCACTCGGCGCCCATTCCTCTCTCCCCCCCAAGGTCCCACCAACCAACCCTCAGCTCCTTCACTCTTCCACCTTCCAATGTATTAATACTCTCTCTCCTACCACTCTGTCTTTTTCCTCCCTCCCCAGTACCATCATTCTCTCCATAAACTATTTGTTTTCCATCTCTTCTCCTTGCCTCACCATTCATCCTTTAGCCTCCCCACACACACACACACACACACACACACACAGGATTACCATATGGCTCCAGAAAAAGAGAACACATTGATCCAGTCTGGGTTTTGCTTCCATTGAAAGCAATGGAAGTAAAATCCAGACTGGCTCAAACTGTCCTCCTTTTTCTGGAGCTATATGCTAACCCGACCCCTCTAAAACCTCACCATCCTCTTCACTTCCTGAGCCTCACCAATCTATATCTTCCCAAGCCAGTGCCCACCATCCTCACTGTCCTTCTCATCATCACCATTAGTATTAATGTATCAGTTCTACTTCCAAATTATATGGCTATGTTGCTTCTGCCCCTCAGCTGTTCTACTTCTGGCCTATAGGGCTGTGATTGCCTTCTCCATGCTTCTCCCATTATATCTACTCTCATTCCTGGTTGCAAGAAGTAGAAGCTATTTCTCCATTTTTTTCCTCCTGTGGACCACTTGTAATAGCCTCATGGATAACCATGGGTTTGTAGATCACAGGTCGGGAGCCACTACATTAATATTTCTCAGTTCAACACTAGAGGCATCCTAAATGAGATGACAGGGGTACTGCTAATAATAGACTAAAGTTTGGAGCACTACATCACACTGCCAGAGTTATACACATGTCTCCAGATTCTATCTATGGCGCTCAAAATTGGTCACCGATCCAAGATGTGTGCACAATTGGCTAGGAAGCCAATTAGTGCCAATAATTTGGGTGCTATTGGCACCAATTTAATTGGGTGCACATTTTGCTATTTGGTATTCTATAACAATGTGTGCCCAAATCCTACAGCGTACAACCCAAAAGGGATGTGGCCATAGGAGGTGCATGGGCGGGTCAGGGTGTTCCTAAAATTTGCACGTAATGTTGTAGAATACCAGGGAAGTGCACCCAAATTAAGTGCCAAGAACTATACTTGGTTTCAGCAGGCTTAAGTCCTGGCGCCAAAATTGGGAGCTGAAATTGGCACTCAATGCTACTCTGTGTGATTAAATGCTAAGGGACCCTTTTACAAAGCGGCAGTAAGCCAACCAAAGGCTTACTGTGTGCCAATCCAGAGCTACCGCTGGCCCAACGTGGGTGCAGGTGATAGTTCCAGCCCTAGTGCATTCCATTTCCGGCACTAGGGAAAATAAGTCCTTATTTTTTAGTGTAGCACTTACCCGGTAGTGATCGGGCAGAGGTTACTGCTGAGTTAGCGCAGGAGCCTTTACTGCCACCTCAATGGGTGGAGGTAAATGCTCCCCCTGCATGGCCACGCGGTAAGTGAAATTTTACTAAATGACCCACTGTGGTAAAAAGGGCCTCAACACACAGCAAAAATGACCCTGCCACTAGTGCAGGGCCCTTTTTACCACAGCTTGGTAAAAGGACCCCTAAGACACCCACAGGAATATAATAGACATCTTAGTGTTTTGTGCATGCAAAAAAACCTCTAGTTCGCCTTTGTAAAAGGGGCTCTACATTTTACAATTCATTGGCTGGAGAAAAATGAATGGCACTTAGATGTATTACCTAGTTAGCATCAAACCAGAGGTAAAATTGATAAGGAGATTTTTTGGGAAGCAAGATTGATCAGGAATTAGAATGATTTCCAGAGGCAATAGATAGCCTATTGTGGAAATGGAATGACCTTAATTCTGAGAACTTGCATGAAATTGAACCAATGACAATGAAAAACTCCATGAAAAGGAGAGATGGGTGGTTTAGAAATGAATAACAGAAAAGAAGAGGAATAAAAATCAGTTGGAAGATAATAGAGTAAAATGGAGATATGAGATTAGCATTTTAAATTCAAAGCTTTAAAAAGCTAATCAATCATTTTTTTATATTACAGGTGATAAATGACAGATTTAATGTTAAAAAGCTGTTTAGATTTATTAATCAACTGATTAATTCCCAATCCAAAACCATCTCTGATGATTCCCCTCCCTCAGCTGAAGTTCTTGCTCATTTTTTTAATGGTAAAATTGCCAAGATAAGAGAATCTTTGATTAAGGTGATTAAATCTGTAGCTGACACATGCACATGCAGACTGTAAAAAATTACAGGAAGACTTTAGGAAATTGGGAGAGTGGGCATCCAAATGGCAGATGAAATTTAATGTGTACAAATGCAAAGGGATGCATATTGGGAAGAATAATCCAAATCATAGTTACCTGATACTAGGTGTCATTGTAGACAATATGCTGAAATCTTCTGCAGTGTATGGTGGTGGCCAAAAAAGCAAACAGGATGCTAGGAATTATTGGGAAAGGGATGCTAAATAAGACCAAAAATATTATAATGCTTTACTTTCTTTACTTTACTTTATTCGGATTTCTAGACCACTTATACCAGAGAGATAAAGACCAAGACAATACCTTGGGGATCACAATTGATTACAAGTACAGTTGTACAGTTACCATCGGACCAATATGTGAAAAAACAGGTTAACCACTTGAATATACGGATTCAGAGTTGTTGACAAAAGAGAGATTTTTTTGAATAGTCTTGATTTGTTTTCTGAATAGAAAGTAGTTATTTAAGTCCTCCCAACTTAGAGTGAAGTCTTTCCATATTTTAGGGGCTTGGTAGGTCAGTAGTTGAGCATAGATGCTGGTTCTTTTTATTCCTTTGGGTGAGGAGAATGCAAAAGGGGAGCAGTTGGTAGTTCTTCTTGACCTGCTGGTAGAGTTATATACAACATGCGAGACTAGGTAGCTTGGACTTTCCCATAGTAATATTTTAAACAAGGTGTAAGCCAGTTTAAATATGATTCTTGCTTCTTTTAGCTCCACTAAATGCTGCGTTTAGTTCTGGTTGCTGTAACTAAAAAAAGATATAGCGGAATTAGAAATGTTGAAAGAAGAGTGACCAAAATGATAAAGGTGATGGAACTCCTCTAATATGAGGAAAGGCTAAAGAAGTTAGGGCTCTTCAGCTTGGAAAAGAGACAGCTGAGCAGGGATACAGCTGAGGTCTACAAAATCCTGAGTGGGGTAGAATGGGTAAAAGTGAATCAATATTTTACTCTTTCAAAAGTACAAAGACTAGGGGACACTCAATGAAGTTACATGGAAATACTATAAAAAGTCATAGGAGGAAATATTTTGTTCACTCAAAGAGTAGTTAAGCTATGGAACTCATTGCCAGATGATGTGGTAACAACAGTTAGCATATCTGGGTTTAAAAAAGGTTTAGACAAGTTCCTGGAGGAAAAGTCTATAGTCTGCTATTGAGATAGACATAAGGGAAGCCACTGCTTGCCCTGGGATTGTTAGCATGGAATGTTGCTGCTATTTGGGTTTCTGACAGGTACTTGTGACCTAGATTGGGCACTGTTGGAAGCAAGGATACTGGACTAAATGTATCATTGGTCTGACCCAGTATGGCTATGCTAATGTTCTTAGCAAGATGCACAAGAAAATTCAAATTGTTGCCAATTAATGCCAATAATTGATTGCTAGAGCCCAATTATTGGTGCTAATTGGCTTGTTAGTGCATATAAGAGCAGCACACAATTTTGTGTGTAGAAATTTAAGCACCATTTATAGAATCCAGGGGATAGTAGGAATAGCCAGATTAGGAATGAACATGTTAAAAAAATATGTTTTGAGTGCATAAGTGCTGATTTCAGAACCTGTATATGAAATGTTGGATTTTACGTGAATTGGATGTCCAGGAAGTGGTGATTAAGAAGCTGTGCAAAAGAACTCTTTAAAAAAAATCATAGATGATGTTCAACATCAGAAAATTTATGCACCATTGCCCCATTAATTACTGATGCAAACCCCAAGTCTAAAAAAGTACTTAGTTACGCTACAGTTCTGGAACAGCAATGGTGAGTGAAACTACTGAACAATTTTCCCATCATGCTTCAGCACCAGATGGTTTGTGTTGAGATTAAATGAGGAGTTGTGTTCCAGAACACAGCCTTTTACAGAGCTCAACAGTGATATACCTCAGCCTTCCAAAAAACCTTACTATTTTTGAAGCACAGTGCCCAGAGCTGGCATTTAACACTAAATCATCCCAGGAGCTCAGCGAGCAAGAAATTGTCATTAGGCCCAAGCAGCAACATTTCCAAACTCCTCCTGAAGGCACATCTAAACAGTCAAGGTTTCAAATTAAATGTGCACAAGAAAGATTTGCAGATGATGGATCTCAAACATATCCAAATCTACCTCATGCATATTAATTATGCAGGACCATGTGTCTTTGAAATTGGTCCACTAAAACATAGGCTACTACCCAATCTGTTTGGAGTTGCCCAAAATGTATCTGAGTGCAGCCCCAGTATCTACAGGACTATCCTGTTTCACAAAAGAGTGATACTGTCAGGCTTATTTTCGAAAGAGAAGGGCGCCCATCTTTCGACACAAATCGGGAGATGGGCGTCCTTCTCTCAGGGTCGCCAAAGTTCCCAGGGCCGTGTCGGAGGTGAAGCAAAGGTGGGACTGGGGCGTGCCTAACAGATGGGCATCCTCAAGTGATAATGGAAAAAAGAAGGGCATCCATGACGAACACTTGGCCGACTTTACTTGGTCCTTTTTTTTTTTACGACCAAGCCACACAAATATGCCCTAAATGACCAGATGACCACCGGAGGGAATCGGGGATGACCTCCCCTCACTCCCCCAGTGGTCACTAACCACCTCCCACCCCGAAAAAAACAACTTAAAAAACTTTTGTCTTTTTTTTTTTTAGAATATGGGTGAAGGACCTCCTTTGTTATGCCTCCCTGCGATGGCAGTTGAGGACGTCCTTCGCTATTTATTTATTTCAATTTTGCTCACACCTTTTTCAGTAGTAGCTCAAGGTGAGTTACATTCAGGTACAGTGGATATTTCTATGCCTCCGTCCCTGCAACTTCAGTTGAGGATGTCCTTCGATATGCCTCTGTCCCTGTGATGGCAGTTGAAGATGACCAAAATGTGGATGTTTGTGAGAAGGATGTCTATGCCTGGATGTTTTTGTGACAAGGACATCCATGCCTGCTATGCCTCTGACACCCCCTTTATTTATTTGGATTTTGGATCATAAGTAGCAGTAGTGGGATGTAAACTGTCCATCTCTGGATTATAAGACCACTGCTCTAACCACTAGGCCACTCCTCCACTTCTCTACACCACTCCACTCCCTTGAAATTTGGCCATCCCTGTGTGTGTGTGGGGGGGGGCAGTATGCAGGTCCCTGGGGAGGGAGGTATGTGTGTGTCAGCGGAGGCATAACAAAGGTGTGGACGTCCTTCTTTCAAACATTTTGGACGTCCTCAACTGCCCCCCCCCCCCCCACACAGGGATGGCCAAATTTCAAGGGAATGGAGGAGTGGTATAGTGGTTAGAGCACTGGTCTTCCAATCCAGAGGCGGCGGGTTCAAAACCCATTGTTGCTACTTGTGATCCAAAGTCCAAATAAATAAAGGGGGTGTCAGAGGCATAGCAGTCATGGATGTCCTTCTCACAAACATCCACATTTTGGATGCCTTCAACTACAGTCGCAGGGACAGAGTCATATCAAACGACATCCTCAACTGCCGTTGCAGGGACGGAGGCATAGAAATATCCAGTGTACCTGAATGTAACTCACCTTGAGCTACTAGTGAAAAAGGTTTGAGCAAAATCGAAATAAATAAATAAATAAATAAATAGCGAAGGACGCCCTCAACTGCTATCGCAGGGATGGAGGCATAGCGAAGGAAGTCCTTCACCCATACTCTAAAAAAAAAATTTAAGCTGTTTTTTTGGGGGTGGGAGGTGGTTAATGACCACTGCATGCCTTTTTCCATTCAGTTAGTCCATCAGTTAGTCCACTACAGTGCCTCCTAGTGTGCCCAGCAGGGGCGTATCTGGACTTCACCGTTAGGGAGGTCCAGAGCCGAAGTGAGGGGGCACATTTTAGCCTACGCCGCCTGCCCGCCATTGCCGACACCCCCCCCCCCCCCCCCCGCCGCCGCCAGAACTACCTCCAACAACTGTGGCCCACCCGCCATCACCTACCTTTGCTGGCGGGGGACCCCAACCCCTTCCAGTCGAAGTCTTCTTGCTTTGTTTGGTTTCTGAGTCTGTCTGATGTCCTCACAGAAACAGAACGAAGCCATGCAGATCGCAAGGCTTCGTTCTGTTTCTGTCAGTCTGACGTCTTGCAGGTTGTGTACATGCAGGACGTCAGACAGACTCAGAAACCAAACGAAGCAAGAAGACTTCGGCTGGCAGGAGTTGGGGTCCCCCGCCAGCAAAGGTAGCAGACAGCGACGGCAGGTTGACGGCGGATTGGCAGCGGGAGGGGGGTTGAGAGGGTCGTTGGCAGGGGGGCCCAGGGGCAAATCTACGGGGGGCTTGGCCCCCGTAGCTCCATAGCAGCTACGCCCCTGGTGCCCAGTTGGTGTCCTGGCATGTCAGGGGGACCAGTTCACTATGAATGCTGGCTCCTCCCACAACCAAATGACTTGGATTTGGTCATTTTTGAGATGGGCGTCCTCGGTTTCCATTATTGCCGAAAACTGGGGACGACCATCTCTAAGGTCGACCTAAATGTTGAGATTTGGGCGTCCCCGACTGTATTATCGAAATGAAAGATGGACATCCATCTTGTTTCAATAATACGGGTTGCCTTGCCCCTTTACGGGGCCGTCCTGTGAGGACGCCCTCATGACAACTTGGACGCCCTGTACAATTATGCCCCTCTACGTCAGCACACATTAACATCATTAACATTAATATTAGCAAATAGACACTATTACATAAAATAAGCCCTGCAGTCAATATTTATACTGGTGCATGTTAGTGTATGCCAATACAGTACCACCTTTTAGTGACTCCCCTATACCTACATTTTCACTGGCTACCAGTTAATATCGGGCAGAGTTTAAAGTTTTGATGATAGTACATAAGGTACTATGGGACCCTTTTGTGAAGTGTCAGTAAGCCCTCTGCGGGCTTCCGCACGCTAACCTGGAACTACCGCTGGCCCAACGCGACCACCGGTAGTAGTTCCGCCTCAAGCGCATACCATTTCTGACATGCCAGAAAACAGTTTTTATTTTATAGCACAGCACTAACCCGGCGGTAATCAGGCATCACCACGTGCTGCCAGGTTACCGCCGTGTAACTGCGGGAGCCCTTACTGCCACTTCAATGGGTGGCGGTAAATGCTTCCCCCTACATGGCCATACGGTAAGAGTAATCTTATTGCATGGCCATTTTTAGGGGCTTTTACCCACTGTGGTAAAAAGGGCCCTGGTGTGCGGGGAAAATGGCCCCTATCGCTACTGCAGGGCCCTTTTTCCCACTGCTTAGTAAAACAGCAACTCTATGAAGGGGTTCCTTCTTATTTCCCTCCCATAGTTAAATCTTATTTTCTGGAGAAGAGGTTGAGATTGGGCTCTGGTCATTTATTCATAGTACCAAGTAATAAACAGGTACATATAACAGTGACAAGAGAGTTTGCTTTTTTTTTTTTTTTTTTTTTTGGAAGGCTCCCATATTATGGATTCAACTCCCTATATAATTAAAGACAGAGGCTATGCCTAAACAATTTAGGGTGGGATTATAAACTTTAGGGCGGAGGGGGGGGGGGGGAAGCTTTTAAGTAGAACTGAGGAAAGGTTGGGAAAACTACTTTACCTTATTTACAATGGATGTGTGAAAGGTGATTGTTCTAGGATAAGTGTGTATTTCCTATTATTGATGGTGTTCTTTTCTATGTATATTTTTTTATTATAAACCACTTTGACTATATATGAAAGGTGGGTATATCGAGTATTTTAAACTATTAAACTATTAGTAAATCTAACCCTATGTGAACTGAGAAGAAGGTGGGTTTATATTCCAGACGTAAATGTCCCCAGTACAATTACCTATTTTGGTATAAGGAGTAATTTCTAAGCACACCCCTTTCTGAGTGTGTCAGAAAGAGATATTCCTGTGAGGCAAGCAGGTGTTTTTTCATGGATAGGGTGGTAGATACCTGGAATGCGCTCCCGCAGGAAGTGGTGGAGATGAAAACGGTAACAGAATTCAAAAAAGTGTGGGATAAACATAAAGGAATGCTGTTTGGAAGGAATGGATCCAAAGAAGCTTAGCAGGGATTAGGAAGCAAAACCAGTAATTGGGAAGCAAAGCCAGTACTGGGCAGACTTCTATGGTGTGTGCTTTGATCGTGGTTAGGCAGAATCAGCTTCAGCAATTGGAATTCATTGCCAGAGAATGTGGTAAAAGCAGTTAGCTTAGTGGGGTTTAAAAAAGTTTTGGCTAGCTTCCTAAAAGAAAAGTCAATAAGCCATTATTAAAATGGACTTGGGGAAAATCAACTGCTTATCTAAGCAGCATAAAATGTATTGTACTGTTCTGGGATCTTGCCAGGTACTTGTAACCTGGATTAGCCACTGTTGGAAACAGGATGCTGGTTTTAATGAACCTTTGATCTGTCCCAGTATGGCAATACTTATATTCTTATGTTCTCATGTAAGGCCAGTGCTGGGCAGACTTCTAACGTCTGTGCCCTGATTGTTGCTGAATAGATTTGGATGGGATGGAGTGGAGCTGGCCAAAGGCTTTGATGTTAACTTCAAAACTTTTAGAACAAGGACAATGCTGGGCAGACTTCTATGGTCTACGCCCTGAAAATGGCAAAGATAAATCAAGACTAGGTATACATATGAAGTATCACATACCATATGTAAAGAGTTTATCTTGTTGGGCAGACTGGATGGACTATACAGGTCTTTATTTGCTGTCATCTTCTATGTTAGGTGTAAATATTCATGTGTAAAGTATGTGTGAATGTCCATATTTTATAAAGTATGAGCATTAATCAGAACGCTATCCATGCTACACCAAAACTCTACCCCAAATAGGCCAAGTCGTATAAACGTTCTCATATTCTTGTCCTTGCAGGTACATTTATGCGTTGGAGTAATTTCATGAGAGGAATTTTACATTCATATGGGGGGCAATGCTATAACTGGGCACCTCCATTTAGGTGCTCCCAGGTTGGGTAGTAGGAACCTATTCTATAATGAAACCTTTTAACTACTTTTATATTTTAGTGCATGTTAAAGCTCCAGCTCTCTTCCATGCTTTTCCCCATAAACAAAGGCATGATTTGAGTGCATGGGGTTTATAGGATGGCATCCTTTAAGTCAAATATCAGTATTGCTCAGACTGTAGAGATGCATTAAAAGTGACGTGCAGGAAGACAGAGAGTGGTGTGTCATCAGAAAACAGTTAGCCCTGAATTCTCACCACCCTCTTGATATAAAGCAGCACACAATTTTGTATTCCCTTTTCAACTAAGATTTAGATGCTCTTTCTAGCAATGGACAATTTTCATTGCTAAGAAGATATAACTACATTTCTAGTAGATTTGTCTCCAGCACAAATATCTTCAATCGCCTTGGTTTCCAAGCAGAGAACAAGAGAACCAATCTTCACAGGACGAGATAATGCGTATTATTTGCTAAAATAAGTTTGACATTAATTAACGGGAAGCTGAGTGGTGAGGTGTCAAACTGAGAAACAGATGCTTTGCTCCCTCTCAGCTCCTTGCAGTAGGTGGTGAGAGCTGCAGTGTATATTTAAGATGGAGCTTATATCGACTTGAGGAAAAATATCACAAAAGGAATCACTTGCTTCTGTTAGCCTCCTGGAATAAGTCTCACATGTTTAGAAAAAAAAAAAAAAACAACGGAGACAATTGTCAGAAAACATATCTGAAAATGGTATAAGCAGGAAGGCTGAGAAGAATGTATTGGTGGGAATAAAGCAAAACTGTAGGAAACCTAAATGAGTGAACATGATCAGTAAAAAAGTGCATCTTTGTGTGTATCAGCAGCTGAAAAGGATACATAATGGTTCACACACTTAGAACTGAACCCCCCCCCCCCCAAAAAAAAAAAACACTAGGGGTTTTTTTACTAAGCCACGGTAAAAGTGGCCTATGGTAGTGTGGACACGTTTTGGGCACGCACTGGGCCATTTTTTTACCGCAGCTGGGAAAAAGAGCTTTTTTTAATTGGCCAGGGAAACGGGCGTGCACTCAAATTAAAACTATCACGTGCCTATTTATGACCCGGCCTGAGAAAATCATTTTCTACTGAGGAATTCAGTGCACACCAAACTCAGGATTACCGCCAGGTACACGTACTAGCCCTGTAGTAGTAGTGTCGATTTGTCACACATCACCCATGTGTTAGTCCTCCCTTGCCTTCTGTCAAGCCAATTTTACTTATCATGACAGGCATCAATTTTATCATGTGCATGTGAAAAGTATTTACTGCAGTTTAATTCTGTGGATTACAAAGTCAAGCATGTTGGAATAGAGCCTGGCTAAGATATAGGGCTAGATCGAGTAAATGGCACTCAAAATTCAGCTCTGAAAAAAATTGACATTAAGCACGATTCTATAAAGAGTGCATGTCGTTCATAGAATCATGCTTAGTGCCGGTTCCCATGTCTAACTTTAGGCAACAGACTAACGCCTGCTGAAACCTGGTATCAATGCTGTTGCCCAAGTTAGGCGCGATGAGGCCATATTCTATAATTCCACACACAACGTTTCGGAACGCCCCTGACGTGCCCTTGGCCATGCCCCCTCTTGAGTTACATGCTAGTAGAATAGCGCATAGCCAGATGCATGCATACATTTTAATGAATGCCAATTAACCAATAGTAACATAGTAGATGATGGCAGAAAAAGACCTGTACGGTCCATCCAGTCTGCCCAACAAGATAAACTCATATGTGCTATTTTTTGTGTATACCTTACCTTGATTTGTATCTGCCATTTTCAGGGCACAGACCGTAGAAGTCTGCCCAGCACTAGCCCCGCCTCCCATCACCGGCTCTGCCACCCAATCTCGGTTAAGCTTCTGAGGATCCAATTGGTTCTTAGCACCCAATTATTGATGCTAATTAGGTCATTGCTCAATTAATGTGCATGCACATCTTGGGTGCGTAATTCTGTGTGCCGTATATAGAATCTGGGGGATAATTCTAGAATACACAATTATGCATGCCACTGACAAATTGTTTCTTCCCTTGAGGCACACATTCACCCTGGTGGGAATATTATTGGGCTTGCACCATCACAATAGTTGATTCAATACCATAAAAGGAAGAAGATAAGGGGTCCTTTTACCATTTTTGCAATGCTGAGGCCCTGTTTACTGCAGTGGGTAAAACAGACTGAAAGTAGCCATGGCCATGCAGTAAGATTGCTCTTACTGTGTGGCAATGCAGGGACGCGGAAGAACTTATCACCACCCATTGATGTGGCGGTAAGGGCTCCTGCACTTACCCAATGGTAACTGGGTAGCCTCTGTAGGTTAATGGCCGACTGTATGGGCGGGCAATTACAACGCGTAGCGAAGCGCATGTCCCGCCAATTTGGGACTCCCCCTAAGTGGCCCGCAAGAGAAGACCCTGACTAGCGAGGATCGCAATGTGGACGTTTCTGCAAAAACCCGCATGTCAAATATCGCATGGCAGGCCAATCATACAGACATGGCGCCGGTAAGTAACGTTTAGGATGAAGCGTACTCGACCGAGTAGAAAACATGGCATGGCCGTAGTGCTGCGTGACATGGGCAGCTTATACAACATGGGCGACTTATACCGCACTAAATTTTACCGAATTAGATAACACGGTGTGGCCGACCACAATGGGGCTTGTATAGCTCTGCGTGGTCTGGGCGACTTATACAGCAAGAGCGACTTATACTGCACTCATTTTTGCTGCATTACATCGAAAATCTGGTGTGGCCGGCCATAACAGGGCTTAAGGTCCGTCGCCGTAATGGCATGGACGGCTTATACCGCATTAATTTATCGAATTTGATAACACGGCGTGGCCAGCCACAATGGGGCTCAAAGGTCCGTTGCCGTATAGCGCGTAACTGTCGGCCAAGTATTATTGGCCGGCCATCACCGCATCTTAACATGCGGTGTGCCGCTGAGGCAGGAGAAGAGCAAAAATGACGTACCATTAAAGATGTTTTCGTCTCCCTGAGATCGTTTGCGTTTCGGTTCAGTGCTGTGCACAAGGTCTTCCAAGTCATGCCTCAGTGCCGTGCTATGCACTAGGTCTGCCGGATCAACCGAAATGGGCCTAGACACGTGTGCCTGTAGAACAATCAACAGCCATAACGGGTTTTAAGGTCCGTCGCCGTATTGGCATGGACAGCTTATAACGCATTAATTTTTCGAATTAGATAACACGGCGTGGCCGGCCACAACGGGGCTCGAAGGTCCGTTGCCGTATAGTGCGTAACTGTCGGCCAAGTATTAATGGCCGGCCTTCACCGCATCTTAACGTGCGGTGTGCCGCTGAGGCAGGAGAAGAGCAAAAATGACGTACCATTAAAGGTGTTTTCGTCTCCCTGAGATCGTTTGCGCCTCGGTTCAGTACTGTGCACAAGGTCTTCCGAGTCATGCCTCAGTGCCGTGCTATGCACTGCGGATTGTGAGCACTGCATGGCCGGCCAAAAACGGCAACCGCGCTGTGGCAAACCCATCTGCCATGCGCCATGGGCAGCGTATGTGGGACTCTAGCCTAGTGTGCGTAATGCCCTGAGATAGGCAGCTAACCCTAGATGGCCGGCCATCCTGGAAAAGCTAAATGGGGGTCGGCAGGAGAAAGCTAAAATGCCTTGCAGCTGCACAAAGTTTTAAATGTCTACATACCGTAAAATTTGTTCTCAATTTGCTGGAATATCGTGCTCTGCTGTAAGAGCTTCTTTGGCTGTACTCTGCACAAGCTCTGCCCAGGGCAGACACAAAACATGTGCCTGTAAAAATTTCAGGAGCTGCTGCCCAGGGTTGCTCTTCTCCTGCTTCCAAATTCAAAAGTACTTCCTGTGCAGTTCAAATTCCTCTCTCCTCCTCCCTTGCTCCTCCCCTTCTTTCCTGCCCCCTCCCCTTGCTACCCCTTGTTTCCCTCCCACTACTACATCTGCTTTCTAGCTAGGCTCTCCCTGTACCCTCCCCCACACTTCTGTCTTCGCTGGCCTTCAGCCCGGTTGTGGTCGGCCCCCCTTTAATGGGTGTGCCTGGTTCTTTCACCCTGGTGGGAATATTATTGGGCTTGCACCATCACAATAGTTGATTCAATACCATAAAAGGAAGAAGATAAGGGGTCCTTTTACCATTTTTGCAATGCTGAGGCCCTGTTTACTGCAGTGGGTAAAACAGACTGAAAGTAGCCATGGCCATGCAGTAAGATTGCTCTTACTGTGTGGCAATGCAGGGACGCGGAAGAACTTATCACCACCCATTGATGTGGCGGTAAGGGCTCCTGCACTTACCCAATGGTAACTGGGTAGCACGTAGTGCTGCCTGATTACTGCCGGGTTAGCACCAATTTTCCTAAGCGTGGGAACTGGTGCACACTGGGGCTAGAACTACTGCCAGCGCCTGTGCTAGGCTGGCAGTAGCTCCAGATTAGCATACGGTAAGTCCACGTTGGGCTTACCACCACTTTGTAAAAGGTCCCTAAGGTTACAAAACCCACATACAGGTCTTACAGATCAAATAACATTTTAATGCTATATATCTACAGAGCTACCTTTCAAATTACTGAAAATGTCACTGACAAAACTAAAGTGCTTCTTTAAATGACATCATCTGATCAAACATAATAAAGAATAGTACTTATGGACTTCTAGAAATGAGGGGAAAAATCCCTTCCATATATTAGGCCTATATCTACTACTACTACTGCTTATCATTTCTATACTGCTACAAGACATATGCGGCACTGTACACTGAACATGTAAGAGACAGTCCCTGCTCGACACAGCTTACAATCTAATCAAGACTGACAAACAGGACAATAAGGGATAAGGGAAATACTTAAGGTGGGAATGATAAAACAGACATGGGTACTGAACAAGTGAATAGGGGTTAGGAGTTAAAAGCAGCCCTCAAAAAGGTGGCTTTTTGCCATATAAAGGAATATGAAAATTGACGCTTACCAACCAAAGTTGTACATTCTCTTATAGAATAAGGTCAGTTGTGTACACAACTTAATTTAATAATAGGCTGTTATTGGAGTAAGTAGCCCATTATTGGCTTTAATTGGTGTAAATTAGTTAATTGATACCAATTAACAGTTGCACATGCAAATGCCCTTAGTCGCTATTCTAGAATCAGGGCATGGAAATTCAAAGGTGTACATCTTCAAAGGGGGCATTGATGTTGGGGGGGGGGGGGGTATGGGTGAGTCAGGGACATGGTCAGAATCTGCGTATGTAGGTTACAGAATACCTATATGTATGCACACCTTTGCCCCCAGATTCTATATATGGTGACTAAAGTTGCATGCACAAATCAGCGCGCATAGTCAGTTTGCACATGAAGCTTGTTTAATAAGCTAAGCATCCATAATAACTGGCTGATAACAAGCAATTATCTGCACTAATCGGCACTAATTAGAATTTACATGTGCAACTGTCTAAGCGCATTCTGTAAAGTAGCGTGCATTAATTCTAATGTGCAGATCACAACAGGGGGCATGGCCATGGTAAAGGCATGGGTAGGGTGTGGATGTTCCTGAAAATTACAGGCACTGTTACAGAATATACCCAATCCATGCCTAAATAAGGGGCTCTTTTACTAAGGTGTATATGTGCCTACTCGCGTCCAATGTGCGCCAAATTGGAACTACCGCCCAGCTACTGCATGCCCCGTGTAGTAATTCCATTTTTGACGCACACCCAAAACACACAGTAGAAAATATTTTCTATTTTCTACCACGTGGCACTTACCCAGCAGTAACTGGCATTGAATGCTTGCTGGCAGCTTACCACCCAGTTAAAGCATGAGACTTTACCGTTAAGTCAATGGGCTGTGGCAAGGTCTCAGACCAAAAATGGACGCGCGCTGGTTTTAAATTTGCCACACGTTTGGTCACAAAAAATTTGCCTTCTTCCTGGGTGCACTGAAAAATTGACCAGTGTGCATCCAAAACACATGCCTACACCAGCGCAGGCCACTTTTAGGTGCGCCTTAGTAAAAGGGCCCCCTAAGACAGGGGCATTTACACCAGGTTTTAGTTGGCATAAATGGTTATGCCTAAATTTTAGTTGCAGGAACGTCAACATTAGGTAAGGTTTACAGAATAGCGCTAAGCACATTTTGGGGGTTTTTGGCATCATCTATAGAATTCCCCCTTGGTACATTTAGGTGGCCACATTTAAACTAGCCTTTGAGTTGATATATGTAGGTGCACCTCAATGGATGCATATAAATGCGGACTTAATCACTATTCTATATCAGAAAGAAACACAATTTCCACATGTAGCTGCCCCTTTTTCAAACCTGCATAGGTGAGTCCTGACAATTAAGTGCTGAGACTTTGATTTCAAGTTGGTTTCATTTTAGATGTGGAAATGAATGTCATAGGATTCTGGAGAATGGCTTCCTTAATCCCTTGTGTAAAGCAGTGGCGTACCAAGGGGGGGGGGCGGTGGGGGCGGTCCGCCCTGGGTGCACGCTGCTGGGGGGGATGCCGCGCGCCTGTTGGTCCGAGTCCGCTCGTTCCTTCCCTGCTTTTCTCTCTGTGCGGAACAGGTTACTTCCTGTTCCGGGGCAGAGGGAGCAGCAGGGAGGGAACGAGCGGACTCGGAGCTAACAGGTGCATGGAACCCCCCCCCCCCAGCAGGTAAAAATGCACCCGGGGGGGGGGTCGCGCTGCACCCGGGGGGTGTAGTTTCGCTAGGGGGGGGGCGCATCGGCGATCCGCCCCAGGTGTCAGCCACGCTAGGAACGCCACTGGTGTAAAGCCCTAACCAAAACAAGCACTTAAAAAAACAAATAAACTTATGCATGCCTTTGAACTGGCATAAGGCCCAGTGTGGAAATCTTTCCCCGTACGTCTGAATGCCCTTTGTAAAATGGGGAACATATGTACAGATTTTAGTTCTGCCCAAGTCTTGCCCTGCTGAAATCTCTAAATGGATATCCACATTGTAGTGGGTTTCTGAAATCAGTATTTACATGTCTATGTGATATATATTTGTAAATACACTATTTACATGTGGATATGTTTCTAAAAGAATGGCCTTCCAGCTCACATTCCCCATCCTGCCATGTTAAACGGGAAGCTCTTTTACAAGAATGCTGAGTAGGAGGAGTCAAATCTGAACTGAAATGTCCCTGTCTCTGCAAAGTCACTTTTTCTGTTTCAAAATGCTGAAAGTGACTTTGGATGGAGCACTTTGGGAGGGAGAGAAAAAGAGCACAGCCTGACACAGTGAATGAAGTGGAAAGCTTTTTCCGAAGACGTCTTGTTTGTCACATTAAAGTGAACGAAAGGCAGGCTCCATCGCTTCTTTGCCTGTCAATTTCATTGTATCTGGCCCCTCAAAGTTTCATTATTCATTATTCAACCAGCAAGGACAGTACTAGCGTCAGTCTCTTTCCAATTCCCCCAGTGATAATGTATTCCTGATAAGCGTGACGGGGCCAGCATCTTGTGACAGGATTCACATTTCCAGTGGATAAAGTTCCACTTACATGGGGGGATGGAGGCGGGCAAGTGATGTGAATTTTGATTGCTGTGATAGGACCATTTTGCTTTATTTTGTGGCTGCCATACACACAGGTTTATCAAGATCCAAGAAAATAGAAAAGTTTATTCTTGCAACTGAAGTGAATGGAACACAGGAGCTGGGATCAGCGAGATAGGTCAGGCGATAGCATTGTAGAAACTTGGTGAAAGCATTATTATAGCACAACAAAAAAAATCCTGTTAAAGATATTCATTTCCATCATTTTATGAAATATGGTTTGGGTAGGTACACAGCAAATTTCTGTGCATTTATTCCAAAGCCTGTTGACTTCTGCTAGCTTTCTCCTGTGCTATTACCTTACTTCGTTCTGCAAGAAGTATCCCATTTACCTAACCGAGCCTTTATCAGGATTCTCTTCCTGGGCCACATTGTTATGATTCGATACCTAGCTTTTTCAATTTGTTGGAAAATGTTTTTAAGTGGACTGAGCTGGTGTTCATTAGTTGAGATATTGATCTATGTTAATAATTCTTGTGGGTGTATTAAGGGATAGAAAGAATAGAAGACCTTTGTGGTTTTGATTAGTTAAATTTCATCAAATGCATCGTACAATGGTTCTTTAGATGCTGTTCCCCGTAACAGCATAAGCTGTAAATCTGTCATGAAGGATTTGACAACAAATAAATATACTTGTATTATTCTATCTACCGTATTTTTCGGACTGTAAGACGCACCTAGGTTTTAGAGGAGGGAAATAGGAAAAAAAATGTTTTCCTTTTTCCCTCCTCTAAAACCTAGGTGCTCCGGTGCGTCTTGTCCGAATCCCTCCCTCCGAGTTCGGGATCGCCCTCCCCCCGGCCCTGTCACCACTTCTCCCTACTCACGTCACGCGATCTTCCCTGGTAGTCTAGTGACGTCGGGGCAGGAAAGAGCCCCCTCTTTCCTGCCCAGCGCGCTGCTCTCCATCCTCCTGTATGCAGCCTGACGGTCCTCGGCGAGATTCAAAATGGCCGCCGAGACTTCTCGGTGGCCATTTTGAATCTCGCCGAGACCGTCAGGCTGCATACAGGAGGATGGAGAGCAGCGCGCTGGGCAGGAAAAAGGGGGCTCTTTCCTGCCCCGATGTCACTAGACTACCAGGGAAGATCGCGTGACGTGAGTAGGGAGAAGTGGTGACAGGGCCGGGGGAGGGCGATCCCGAACTCGGAGGGCGGGCGGCCAGCCAGCCAGCCAAATCTACCTTCGGACTATAAGACGCACCCCCCATTTTCCTCCCAAATTTTGGGGGAAAAAAGTGCGTCTTATAGTCTGAAAAATAAGGTAATACCAAGCAGCTCCCTACATGCTCAGTGTTCCAACATGTGGCTCCAGGAGTCATCTTGGACACTTCAAGCCATTATGGATTTCCATCTGATATGTACTTCCTTCCAGACTTTCCTTTCCCCCTTCCCCCCCACTCCCTCCAGTAACAGTCCTTGTCTGAAAGGCACCAACACAGTTCTCTTGTACTGATCAGCGTGAGAAGCAGCACTTACTGGCTTGGCCTAACAACAGATACTGGGAGATAATCCCAGAACCAGAATGGCAAAAAAGAAAGACAATGAACAGAGAACAGGATGGACAAAAGACAAGTGAGAGAGCAGAGTAGAAGAAATATAGAGAGTCTGCAAATCTGAATCTGTCTGTGGCTGCTCCTCATGCTTGCGATGGGACAAAACCAGGGCTGGCTTCACCTGTCCCCTTTGACATGGTTTTATATGGTCACTGTAGCACGCTGAAGGATTATGAAATAACTGTTATATTGCTATACTGGGTCAGCCCAGAACTCCATCAAGCCCAGAATCTGTTTCTAACAGTGGTCCATCCAGATCACAAGCAGCTGGCAGGATCCCAAAAAGTAGCTACCATATATACCTACATGAGTGTAAACTGATATTTTTTTTGTGGTTAAAAAGAAGGGGTGGGGGGGAGGGAATGTTAATCTCAATTTATACTAGAGAATTACATGGGGACAGAAATCTAACCCATTCCCACCCGTCTCTGCTGGAATTTAGCCTGCCCCCACCTGTCCCCACTGGAATTGTACCCCACCCATCCTGGCAAGAATTTAGCCTATCCCTACAAGAATTTAATTTTGGCTCTCTCAGTCTCTCTCTGAGTTCAAGCCGCAGCACTGCAGGCAAGGAAGGAACAGAAGTTGGAACTTGGAACAGTGGAGCATATATGTCTCTGATTTGCTGGCACTGTGTGCTGAGAGGCCGTTACATGCACGCGCCAGTAGATCAGGTGACCTCTGATGCTCGTGCTTGAGTTAGAGCTGTGTCAAAGCTGAGGCCTGCGCATCAGCCCTGTAGGAGAGAGAGTTAATGGAAGACTATCTGCATCTGCGATGTTAAAGTAAGGAGAAGGAGGCGGCACTCAATAACTTGGTACTTGGTAGGTGAGAGGCTGGTACAGGTACAGCTTACACTTCAATGACAATTCCACAGGAACTTCTTCTGTCCCCATGGGGACTACACAAAACTGTTTCCATCACCACGGTAGTCCTGCAGCCCCAGAAGAGATTCCTGAGGGATTCCCGCGGACTCCATGGGATTCCCATAATCCTGTTCCCGTGCAGGTCTCTAGTTTATGAGTCTGCTGGCAGTCCTCTACTCCCCCCCCCCCCCCCCGATGGTGTACGGCATTATTTCCTTCCCTCCCCCATGCAGCCCGTCCTCACAAAGAGGCAACCCACCAAAACACCCATAGGCCAGCCCTCCTGACACACCCATAGGCCTGCCAGGCCAGTCCCCCGACAAACGCCCGTAGGCCTGCCTGTCCACTACCCTCCCTCCAAGCCTACTGTTGCACACACACACACACACACACACACACACACACACACACACCAAGGTTATGCAACAGCAGGGACTTTCTCCCCGACTTTCCACTTGCCATAATGAATCGATACTATGTCCAGGAATCAAGGCTAAGTTTCCCACTAAACTGTGTGCATTGCTGTCACTGGGCCATCAGACCAGCCCAATGCCATTTTCATTTAATACCATACAGTGCATGATTGTGCTGTAAACTGTGACAATATTTTACTGACCTAAGCAATTGCATTACAAGAATACCACTAACCACTCTCTCCTGATCCATCACCTCCCTCCTCCACCAACATGTTCAATACTGATATTAAATTACCCTTAGAAATACTCTTCTTTAAAAAAAAAATCAATTCACTTGTGTTTTAGCAGTTGTCACAAATAGATCAACTAGCCAATCTAACATCTATTATTCCAGCCAGTGGGTTCAGTGTATACCCTTTCTTAGCATGATGGGTTCATTCTTCTGACATCCACCCTGAAGTCAGCAAGTGAAAAAACATGTTTCAAGTTGCTACTGTTCTGCATTTTTACTGCCACTCAAATCAATGCCTCGATACCTGGAGTCCATTCTCCCAGACTGGTTGAATGTATTGGCAAAAATGGAAAGAGCTCTAACTGAAACAATTAACAGCAACTGAGGGAAAGAAGAGACCAAGGGGAAATTATGGAGTTTCACCACTCCCCCTTCACCCACCTGTAAATTTAAAAGATTGATATGTATGGAACAAGAGTGAGTGTGCATAATTACCAGGAATCAGGAGACCTGGATTCAAATCTTGCTTCAGAAGATAAGAACATAAGCATTGCCATACTGGGACAGACCAAAGGTCCTTCAAGCCCATTATCTTGACCCTCCCCCAGCTTGTTTAAAAAATAAAACAACTAAGAAAAGATTTGCTTGTTGAAAAGGTTTCTCTGTGGTTCTTCTTATTGAGTTAAGGGTTGATTTCTTTACCAGATTCATAAATTTCATTTTCATTTTATTGTGGGGTGTTTATTCACTTCCAGCCTTAGTAACTGGTCCCCTATATATTTTCATTGCTCTTTGAGCTTAGTAAAAATATAATTCCAACACATTATATACACCAGAAAACAAAAAAAGCCCACAACAACAAAATAACACACTCAAAACTGCTGCCATTATCCTTCTATACAACATCCCCCCCCACAAACACACCCCAGCTCTTCAGTATATGTATAATAACCTTGGAACATATTATGCAATATTTTAATATTGCTTTGAGTAGGTGGAACTGCTATTTCAGTGCATCCATCTAGCAGATTAACTGAAACAAAAGGGGAGGTTTAACTACATACTCTCTGTGTGCTCTAAGTATACATACTGTATGCAAATCGCTTGCTTGCATTTGTACAGAAAAGAGTTACTTTGTGACCTTCAGACCTTTTTGCAGCATTAATGAGTTCCTCCAGTGTGTATTTGTTTAAAGTGTGAACCCAACACACATATTTGCTATTCAGCTATTAAAGAATTAAACCAGTTGTGTTCTTTCTTCCTACATCCTTATCATCAGCCTGGAATCAGAATCTTGCTGCTGTGCATTTAGGGCCAGATTCTGTAAGTGACATTTAAAAGTAGGTGCGTCAGAATAACACACGTAGTGCTGTTTATAAACCACGTCTACAATAGGATGCAATTTACAGAAAAGCGCATAGGCCAGGGGAATGCGAGTATATTTAGGCACGGTCACTTACACCACTGAAAACCTGGTGTAAATACCCATGTCTAAAAGTACACACGTTCCCCCAAATTCTATGACAATGCACGTAAATTTGATTAATTCCCTGACATGCATATACTCCTCCCATGGCCACACCCCCTTTTCAGCTACATGCATTGGAATTTACACATGCCTCTATTTAGAATATGTCTAAAAACAAGCATTACTAAATTCCAATTATTGCCAATTAGTGATGATAATCGGTTGTTATTGGCCAATTATTACTAACTGGCTCATTACTCAATTGAATAGCATACAAAAATTGGCCACATGAAAATTTTAATGCACGCTACTCACCATGTCTTATATAGAATCCAGTCCTTAGAGAGTAATTCTCTAAGGAGCCATCTAGTTTTAGACAAGAATGCATGAAAAGCTGGTATTCTACTCATTGGTGCATATGTGGGAATATATACACGCATATGTGAGCAGTTTCTGGCTAAGCAGTGTTCTGTGAGTTTGCATCTAAATACAATAGCTCATACCTTGTAAGTTGTCATTTATGGGGATAGAATTTGGGTAGAGCGTGGGCAGGAGTGCATATTTACATTGATAGATTATTAAAATCATGTAATCTATGCATTGACTTGTGCAATCTAGGTGTGAGCATTTTGCACAAGCTCTCAGGTTGGTTTGTGTCCGTGCTTTGAATAGCCACATTTTCGGCCACTTACACTAGTATTTTATAAAGAAAAGTAGACACATAGCTAAGTAGTACCCCGAGCTGCCACAAGAGGTCACGGCAGCCATGTTCATTCAGTGGCTGCAAGGGGCAGGACTGAGGGGCTTGCTCTCCTGCCCTCCAAGGACCACCACAGACCACTAGGGCTACAGGTGGGCCCGGGGAAGGGCCTAACTAGTTGGCTGGGGGCAGGGACCCTCTGGTGAGATTGTAAGCTCTTTGAGCAGGGACTGTCCTTCCATGTTAAATTGTACAGCGCTGCGTAACCCTAGTAGCGCTTTAGAAATGTTAAGTATTAGTAGTAGTAGTTTATGCCACCGGCTGGGGGAGGGGGAAGGAAAGAAGGGGAACATGAGGGGGCACAAGAGGGCGAAGGGGCTTTTTTTTAAATTAAAAAAAAGTTATGCAGCCCCAGCCTCATGTTCAACTGTGGTCCACATAGTTATTATATGGCCCCAGCTGAATATTAGCCAGGCCCGAATAAATTCCAGCAGCCTGCCCATCCCAAATTACCTCCTGATATTCAGGGCCGGTGCCTGGACATGACTGGGTACTGAATAGCCGGCAACGATCAGGGTTTAATAAAACGCTGACCGCCGCCAGCTGAATATCAGGGGGATAGTTATTTGCATATGAGAGCAGTCTGTGTAACAGGCTGTAATTGCTGTGAGAAAGGCAGCCTGTTGCTTTGTGAGCCTTCATTTGTCCGCTGCCCTGTATCAACCCGACTGGGAAAACACTGAATTGCTTCTACTGGTTTATGTTAAGCCTCTGACACAACCCTTGACAGCGCAAAAGGTGGCCACGTTGGGCGATTAGAGGAAGTTGTTGTTGTTGTTTTTACTTATCTGTGTTGAATAAATATTGTTTTATACTATTACACTGGTTTGCTCTTTCTTTCTTCTGTTCAGGAGCCATTTCTGGCAAGTTAAATCACTTTAAATATGGAACTACTACTGTTCTTTATAGAATAAGTTCTGTACCTAGGTTCCATCTTCTTATGAGGTTATCTATGATTTTATGGTCTGTAGGTGCTTTAGCATATAATAAGTCATTTCTAGTGTAGCTTTGTTACAATTAAATTTCTTTTCTTTTCTCCTCTGAACATAACCATTGCCTTTAAACTGAATGATAAATCATCCTACGCTACCGAGCCAAGTAGGTCTTCCTGCAGGAATGGAATGTTTTTGACTGAGGAGGGACTTTTCTATTACCTAAATGTAGGCAACCTCCCTCCACTTATAGAATTACCTTTCATGGGAGTAAAGCAGTAAAGCATCATGATATGAAGCATGTTTTTTCATATGGAACATGGTAGACTCCAGAAGTATATTGGATTCTCTTGGATTTTCAACAGTACCTTTGTTCCTTGTATTAATAACCTGAAACAACTTAACATGTATCTATTATATCACAAGACTCCTGAGTCAGATGCTTTGGCACTGAAACACAGCAGCTGTGTCAAGTCATTTGGTGTTTCCAATAAAGATTTGGAATTACATACCCGTCTCCCCTCTTGTTTGCAAAGAGCCACCTTGGTAATGATTGTGACTGATGGGCAAACTGGATGAACTGTTCAGGTCTTTATCTTTCGTCATTTTCTATGAAGCTGATATTCAGACTGCAGGAGTTAGACCAACTAACTCCCGCAGTCGGCGCTAAAACTGGATATTCAGTGCTGGGCCATTTCTGGTGATCGGCATTGAATATCCGGGTTATATTTGGCTGGTTTAAAGATAAGCAGTTATCTTTAAACCGGCCAAAGATATATCAGGTTTTCACACGGCCAAATATGGTCATGAAACCAGCTTTTAAAATCGGCAGATAGCCAGTTATATTGGCCAATATAACTGGCTATCTGCTAGTCGCTAACTGAGCATATTCAACGGGGGATAGCTAGTTATCCCTCACTGAATTTCGGCGGATAGCCGGTTAAGAGCTATTTAAACAGTCAGCAGCCATTCTAGCCGGTTAAATAATGCTGAATATTGGGGAGAGGGGATAAGTTAAAACGTGAGTATGGCCGATATTCAATGTTGTATCTGCAGAAATAACTGGGCAACTTTAGGATGCCTTTTGTGAGTTTAGTATAAGAGCACACACACTGAATATTGCCGATACTCCCCAGCTGTGCTCCCGAACTGCCCAAGCACATACTATTGAATGATGCAACAGTCATTTCAGCAGCACTATCTAGTTAAGCACCACTGAAAATCCAGGGATAGCCCACTCACCACAATTAACCGAGGAAGAGCCTCTCCTGCCTGGCTAAATCATTCTGAATATTGACCCCTTAGTGCTTGCCAAATTATCATCATCAACTTTATTCGATATACCACAAAGTCAATAAAAAATATCCAAGTGGTTTACAAATCCATAAAATAATGTTTAGAACAGAGAAAGACAGACCAGGAAAACACAGAAGGCAAAAGTTACAATTGTATTCCGATACGCAATATAATTAACACTATGTTAATGCAAAGAGGAGAAAACATCAAGAAAAGGAGTGAAAATCGCAAAGAATAATGCATGCCATCCTACAAATTAACACAAAGAAAGGCAATTAACAACTATTAAGAAGCCCTAATTCACATCTAAAAATTTGTATTAGTGCAAATGTTTCAAATAAACAAAAAATTACTGAAAATTGGCAGAAAATTCCCGAAATGGCCTGAAAGTGAAGCATCCCTACAGGAATGCTTTGCAGGCTTACTGTATGAGTTGGAGATTTGTTTATTTGTTTATTTATGGTTCATTTATATCCCACATTTTCCCACACACACAGGCACAATGTGGCTTACAGAAAAATAGGATGGAAATCTGGCTCCAAAAGCAGAAAAACTGGGATCAATCAGACCTTTTAAAAAGGCTTCAATTATGCAGAATTGTGCTGTGAGACAAATTTTTAGTCGGAAAAAAAAATGCTGGATTGGCTGCCAATTAACTCGAGGATTGATTTTAAGATGGCCTGTTTGGTCCACAAAATCTTTTATGGTTGTTGTCCAATAGACCATATTTTTAAACTTCCTCATCCTATATCAAAATGATTTACTCATAAATGTTATGCATCAAATTTGGCTTTTCCTACAGTTAGTAAGATTCGTTATAAACACATTTTTGATAGCTTTTACTCAGCAGTTAAATTATGGAATTCCATTCCTTTCCAATTTTGTGAAATTACAAGGTGATATCTTGTTGAGGAAGTTTTTGAAAACCTATTTATTTGCCAAACATTTTAATGATTGAAATATGTCTATGTAATGATACTTTGTTACCTGCTATGATTCCTAAGGAAAATTAGTGGGCTAGAAATGCTAGGAATAGAATAGAATAGAAAAAACGGGCAGGCTCAGAAGGCTGTGTGCAGAGCTTCAGGTAAGAGTAACTTCAGAAAAGTTGATGACATCAAGCCAACCTGGCCTCCTTCGTTTTCTCTTACTTGCCTTTTTTTTCCAATTCAAGGCAGACAGAGATTTGTGTGCGTGCTGGCTAATTAAAGCTTTGCATATTAATAAGCCCTCCCAGTCTCCACATCCCTGCTAGACATGCAGACAAGCTCTAATCTTTCCAGCTCCTGAAAGGTCAGCGTCTGCTGCAGGTTCCAAGGCAGAAATAGCTCAGAATAATTTCACATTTAATAAGATGTGTATGTATTGTGTGCAGAGTTGGAAAAGTTGACAATACATATGCAACCAGTTCATGGAGCAGAACTAGAAAGGTTCTCTCCCTTTTGCTAGGTGCTTTATGAGGTAAGGGTGAATTTGCTCTTGAGTTGTTCCTTTGCTACTCTTATTAGACACCTTACAGAGTAAATATAGTGACTACCTCAAACATGAACTGGACATGCTCATTTAGTAGACTTGCTTCCTCTCCTGGCTTAGGGGCCCTTTTACAAAAGCTTAGCTCATGCTAAGGACTGGATTCAGTAAATACTGCTCAAAACTCGGTGTCAAAAAAAAAAAATCAGTGCTAAATGGTATTCAATAACAGGCGATCCGGAATCAATGCCCTTTATAGAATAGCACGTAGCACCAAGATCCACACCCAAGTTTGGGTATGAGGATTTACACCAACTGAAACCAGGTGTAAATCCCGGCATACAAGTTGGGTGCAGATCAGCACTATTCTATAAAACTGTTCACATTTTAAGGGAATGCCCCTGGCCCACCCATAGTCCACCCATGGCTATGCCCCCTGTATAGAAAACACTTAGGCGCGTAAAAGTTTTTTTATGCTGATCTGCTGTTTCTGCCCCGTTTCAGTGTCTTGCATCCATTAGAACACTTTTATACGCCAAAAAATCAGCATGGAAATAGCACTTAATATTCAATGTCATATATAGAATTTCCTCAGTAAATGGTTAAAAAGCCTGTAAGTATAAAATGGACTTGTTAGCATTTATTGTGTTCTAAGCTTTAATAAAAGGGCCCCTTAATGTATTTTTCATGGAAATTAAGACCAAAGGGAAATGAGTGCATAGAAAGGAGTTGGATTTGATTAAAAGTGGAGGGCCGTACATTTCCCTTCTCTTATGCATCTAGGTTCCATCTTTCTAGGAGGCTATCTATGATTTTATGATCTGTGGATGCTTTAGCATACAGTAAGTTATTTCTAATGTAGCATTGTTGCAATTAAATCTCTTCTTTTTTTCTTTTCCCTCCAAACATAACAATTGCCTTTAAACTGAGTGATAAATCATCCTAAGTTACTTAGCCAATAACAATGTAGGTTTTCCTGCAGGGATGGAACGTTTTCGACTGAAGAGTTGAATAGATTGTATATTAAGTGGCAGGCCACACAGGCAAAGTAAACTCTGAAATGTAGCAGCCTATGGCAGAAAAGGAAACTATTATGATGATGATAGTACTGATTTACTCCAAAATATTTGGGCTAATCCACGTTTTTCTAGGATGTTTTCTTCTGGCACCACCTGAAGCAGCCAGTTTAACATGCATATGACTCCCTAACCGAATTAATAATAAGCAGCAGCCCATCAACTGATACTGCTACAGGCTTATATTTTGTAATAACCTTTAAGTTCAGTGTGGATTACATCTAGGGAAGAGCTTCACACAAACAGATAAGAAGTCTGGAGTCAGTAAAATGAATTATAAAACAGCTCCCCAAAATTATGTGAAAGGCCCAATAGCAGAGCCATCATATAATTCTATAACAGGGTGCCCACTATGGGCTAGATTCTATATATGGTGCCTAACAAAATGGTGCAAAAAAAGGGCTATTCTATAAGCAGCACTAAAAGTTAGGCTTGGTTTATAGAACAGTGCTTACACCTTTATGTAAGGAGAGTAAATAAAAGCAAGAGAAAAAGAAAACCGATATGGTTCTCCAAGCAAGTGGCTGAGAAAATAAAGGCTAAAGAGTTGACGTTCCAGAAATATAGAAAATCTCAAGAACAGGAACACGGGGAGGAATACCGGATGAAACTGAAAGAAGCCAAGAGAGAGGTACGTCTGGCAAAGGCGCAAGCGGAAGAACAAATGGCTAGAAATGTAAGGAGGGGCGACAAAAATTTCTTCAGGTATATTATTAGTGAAAGAAGAATGACTAAAAAGGGAATTGTGAGACTAAAAGATACAGTGAACCGCTATGTAGATAATGATGAAGAAAAGGCCAATTTGCTATAGATACTTTTGTTCTGTTTTCACTGAAGAAAATCCTGGAGAAGGACCGCGAGGGACTGGCAAAAGTACACCTGAGAATGGAGTGGATATAGCACCGTTCACGGAAGAGAGTGTGTATCAACAAGTTGGAAAGCTAAAGGTGGACAAAGCCATGGGACCGGACGGGATCCACCCCAGAATATTGAGGGAGCTCAGAGAGGTTCTGGCAGGTCCTCTTAAAGATTTGTTTAATAAATCCTTGGAGACGGGAGAGGTTCCGAGGAACTGGAGAACGGCGGAGGTGGTCCCTCTTCACAAAAGTGGTGGTAGGGAAGAAGCTGGAAACTACAGGCCAGTAAGCCTCACTTCGGTTATTGGAAAAGTAATGGAAGCCATGCTGAAGGAAAGGATAGTGAATTTCCTGGAAGCCAATAAGTTGCAAGATCCGAGACAACATGGTTTTACCAGAGGGAAATCGTGCCAAACGAATCTCATTGAATTCTTTGATTGGGTAACTGGAGAATTGAATCATCGATGTGCTATAGACGTAATCTACTTAGATTTTAGCAAAGCTTTTGACACGGTTCCCCACAGGAGGCTCTTAAATAAACTAGATGGGCTGAAGATAGGTCCCGAAGTGATGAACTGGATTAGGAACTGGTTGACGGACAGATGACAGAGGGTGGTGGTAAATGGAGTTCACTCGGAGGAGGGAAAGGTGAGTAGCGGAGTGCCTCAGGAATCGGTGCTGGGGCCGATTCTGTTCAATATATTTGTGAGTGACATTGCCGAAGGGTTAGAAGGTAAAGTTTGCCTATTTGCAGATGATACTAAGATTTGCAACAGAGTGGACACCCGGGAGGGAGTGGAAAGCATGAAAAGGGATCTGAGGAAGCTAAAAGAATGGTCTAAGGTTTGGCAATTAAAATTCAATGCGAAGAAATGCAAAGTGATGCATTTAGGGAGTAGAAACCCACGAGAGACTTATGTGTTAGGCGGTGAGAGTCTGATAGGTACTGAGGGTGAGAAGGATCTTGGGGTGATAGTATCCGAGGACCTGAAGGCGACGAAACAGTGTGACAAGGCGGTGGCCGTAGCGAGAAGGTTGCTAGGCTGTATAGAGAGAGGTGTGATCAGCAGAAGAAAGGAAGTGTTGATGCCTCTGTACAAGTCATTGGTGAGGCCCCACCTGGAGTATTGTGTTCAGTTTTGGAGGCCGTACCTTGTGAAGGATGTTAAAAAAATGGAAGAGATGCAAAGAAAAGCTACGAGAATGGTATGGGATTTGCGTTCCAAGACGTATGAGCAGAGACTTGCTGACCTGAACATGTATACCCTGGAGGAAAGGAGGAACAGGGGTGATATGATACAGACGTTCAAATACTTGAAAGGTATTAATCCGCAAAAAAATATTTTCTGGAGATGGGAAGGCGGTAGAACAAGAGGACATGAAATGAGACTGAAGGGGGGCAGACTCAAAAAAGATGCCAGGAAGTATTTTTTCACGGAGAGGGTGGTGGATGCTTGGAATGCCCTCCCACGGGAGGTGGTGGAGATGAAAACGGTAACGGAATTCAAACATGCGTGGGATATGCATAAAGGAATCCTATGCAGTAGGAATGGATCCTCAGAAGCTTAGCCAAAATTGGGTGGCGGACCAGGTGGGGGAAGAGAGGTTGGTGGTTGGGAGGCGAGGATAGTGGAGGGCAGACTTATACGGTCTGTGCCAGAGCCAGTGATGGGTAGTGGGACTGGTGGTTGGGTGCCAGGAAATACTGCTGGGCAGACTTGTATGGTCTGTGCCCTGAAAAAGGCAGGTACAAATCAAGGTAAGGTATACACATATGAGTTTATCTTGTTGGGCAGACTGGATGGACCATGCAGGTCTTTTTCTGCCGTCATCTACTATGTTACTATATGTTACCTGGGACTTGTGCCTAACTTTAGGTGCAATCAAATAGATAGGACACACACATTTTGATGTGTAGGGACCATGTTGGCAGAAGTTCTGACTGTTTTTGAAATTTGAAGCTTTAAATAGCTTTGGGCCCCTTTTTTCAAGCTGTGGCAAAAGGGGGCCAAAACTGACATTGGCGCATATTTTACACGTGTGCTGAGACCCCCTTGTACCACAGCTGGTAAAAGGGAAGTCTCTCTTTCTGACAGGAAATGGCCAGGCAGCAAGTAAAGCACTTGCCGCACGGCCATTTTGGGGGAGATCCCTTACCGCCACCCATTGAGTGGCGGTAAGGGCTCCCGCACTAACCCTGTAGTAACTGGGAAGCGCGCAGCACTGCCTGATTACCGTCGGGTACACACTGGCGCTAAAAAAATAAATACAGAGTGGTAGGGGCAGGAAGTACCGCCGGGCTGCAGCGGTAGCCTGGCAGTACTTCCTGTAGAGCCAGCGGTAAGCCCGCATTGGGCTTGCCGCCACCTAGTAAAAGGAGCCCTTTATTTTTTTTCCTGCAATGTTATTTAAACAAAACAATCTTGAAAAATTATTTTGGACAAATGACGATTTACACTCGGCTGCTTAAGATAAATTGATTCTGCAGTACTTGTGTTCAACATCTTCTGTCCTTCTGTGACTGTTCTCTTGTGCTTGACTGCTTAAATATTTTAAATTTAAATGCTTTACTTTTTGTCTATTAGATTGTAAGCTCTTTGAGCAGGGACTGTCTTTCTTCTGTGTTTGTACAGCGCTGCGTACACTTTGTAGCGCTCTAGAAATGTTAAATAGTAGTAGTAATAGTAGTTATATCTGAAGATCCATATTATCAAAATGATATGTTTTGCAAAGTAGTTAAAGATATGTGAGTTGTGTATGATGCTGGGAATAATTTTGGGTAGATCTTGGTGCAGGCATTTACACCAGCTATAGGACTGGTATAAGTTGTTGCTGCTAAATGTATGAGCATTCTCTGCCACTTGTCTTATAAAGGAAAGTAGGCATCTTTTTTTCTTAGATGCCATAACCAATGCCTATAATAGGTGCCCTGTTAAAAGAATTACCCTCAAACTGAGCAGCAGCACAAATCTTCTATCTCCTGTTGTACCCCTGGAAGTAGAAGAGAGTGGGCATCAGTAGTACAAGGCTGTTATCATGCATATGGACATTTTCTACACCTTCAGTCTCATCACGGATAATAACTGCATGCAGGGCCAGTAGTGCTGCAAGGGCCACAGCATCTTTGGCCTAGGTACAATACAGCTCTGCCCAACTGTGGGATAAGGTCAATTACTGTATGAAAAAGAATGGAAGGAATGTTTAGCAGTGTAATAGATGCATTAAATATATTATTGGGTTTATGATGACCTATTAACATGCTATAGGAATAACACTTGCTGACTTATCACCAGAGGTGATGCTATTAACCTCATATGCACTATAGCTGAAGGTCCATGAGCTGTGCTTTTAAATAAAACTTTAACATTTCAATGATGGCTTTTCAAGGGTTAGTAGAAGAATAATTGCTTGTCTTGGAATAATCCTACTAAACGCCATCAAGAGGATTGGATACAGTGAATTATATGCAGATTTATCTCATGTATATTCATTCCCCCGATATTCAGCCAGTGGCGGTCAGTGTTTCTTAAAGCACTGATTATTGCCGGCAACATTATCCCCCAATATTCAGTGTCGGGCAATGTCCAGGCACTGGCACTAAATATCAGGGATAATTTTGGGCGGCCTGGCCAGCCGTAGTTCATGTGGGTCCGGCTGATATTCAGCTGGGGCCACATAAGAGTTATAAAGCCCTGGCTGAATACTGAGCCAAGACCCGCATAACCTTTTTTTATTTAGTACTGTGAGCTGTTGCGAGAGATAGCGGAAGCCATTTTATAGAAGTGCAGCAAGGGGCAGGAGTGAGGGAGCTGCACTCCTACACCCAATTACCCTGCTGGACCACCGGGGAAGTAGGTAAGCCCTTCATGGTTGAGGGGAGCAGGGGGTCTTGCAGGAGGATCTTCTTGACGTGGACTGGAGGAAGGAGGAAAAGAAGGGACATTGGCATGGGGGTGGCGAGACAGGGCTTGGAAGCTGATTTTTTTTTTAAGAAGTCAAAACGTTATGCATGTTCCAGCCTGATATTCAGAGCTGGCACCCAAATAGCTAAGTGGCCTTATTTGGGACAGCTCTTGAGCTGTCCTAAATGAAGCTGCTTAGCTATGCAGGTGCTAGCACTGAATACTAACGGCACCCGAATAACCTGGGGCTCCTCCCCAGTGCTGTCCCCCATGCTGCCCCTGACCTGCCCACTTTTGTTTGGGTGGTGTCATAGGATATTCAGCAGCACTGTCTATTTAAGTGCTAGTGAACATCCCTGGTTAGGTGGTGGGAAGCTATTTAAATGAGCAGGAGAGACTCCTGCCCACTTAAATTGCTTTGAATATGGGCCTCATTGTGGGTATCTTGAAAACCTGATTGCCCAGGTGTATCCTGAGGATTGGCTTGAGAACCACTGGTTTGGAAGATACATGCATCAGAAGAGTAACTGGCATCTCCAGCATTAGGGGAACTAAGGCCAATGCCTGACTTCTATGGTCTGTGTCCTGCAAATGGCAAAAGACAGACAAAGCTTCAGTAACTCCAGTGTTGTAGATTATTTTATTGACACATGCTATGAGTGAGGGTGCTGTGCAGCTCAGGGGGGAGAGGAAGACATCTTGACTGGTAAGTTGAACACTGTCAGCAATACGTGGCCTTGGTTATAATCACATATCATCCCCATCATGCTTGACTGCCTATATGGTTGGCATTTTTTAGCTTGACATCCAGCATTTAAGCATGGGTTACTGGGGCCAACACAGAATGGCGGATGCAGCTCTGGCCACCTTGTTGGGAAGACTGGATGGACTGTGAACGTCTTTATCTGCCATCCTATACTGTGTTACTGTGTGTTACTGTGATTAAAATAAAATTATTCTAAGATGTGTGTGGTGGACAAGCAATATTTTGGACTTTACATCTTGCTAGATTGCTGGTAGTCTTAAGAAAAAGATAAGGGTGCCACCCAGTGATATATAATGCATTTCTGTGAAGAGAACAAATTCACGAAGTGGCCTAGGAAAGTCTTCATTAAAAATGTGTTTAGCAAAGGAGCATGATGGAGGAGAGGCCTGTAATGTATGACAGATTAGCTACAGATTGCTGAGCGGACTATTTTCTATCGTTATGATAATTACACACAGAAGCAGTTGTGCTGACTTCAATGCTTTAACGCATTTGGCAACCATTGCAAATGCAAGGTATTTTTTCATCCACCAGCTCCTTCCTCACTCCTTTCTGCCCTCCCGCTTCAGTGAATCTAGACAAGGTATAACACCATCTCATTATGATATGCTCTACTCCCATCTGACTCTCTCCCATAACTGTTTCTGCCAAACTCATTTTTGCATGTGTTGAGTAGGAATGCAATTAATGCTAATTATAAGGTGTGAGTGGATATTAGAGCTCAGAGCTGATTACCAGAAAGCAAATAAAAATGGAACTTAATCAACTAATCATTAAAATCTGAAATAACCATGCTAAACAAAGCAAGACCATTCTCTGCTATGTATCTATCGTTTATGGGCAGCTCCTGGCAACCACTGCTGTTTAAGATCCTCAGGAGGTCTCATATCTTATTTCCTATCTTAAAGAAATATATAGTTCTCTGGCTGGCAGGGCCAAAACACAGTCTGTGGCTGGTGGGGTTGCCTTGCCCCAAACACAACCTGTAAGTTCTTTTCTGAGTTCCAGGTCTGGCTCCAGCCAGACCTCAGAGCAAGGTTTGCAAGTCTCAAATCAGGAAAAAGGGTGGCTTACCTCATCCAGGGCACAATCATTAAACATATGTTGTAGAGGTGCATGCTGGGGCTTCCTTCCCTGGGCCTCCTTAACCTCAGTTTGGCCCTGCTTTTTATTCTTACTGATTCTGACTCCATCCCTCCTGGCTCACTTCCTCCCAGGGCAGGACTAGAGACCTTAAGGTAGCTCAGGTTATTTGAGAGATCCTTCTTAAGAGTGAGGGGCAGTGTTCTGTATACCCTTTTACAGAGGCCATGCATTAGGACTCTCTGGAATCATACAATCATGGAACCTGAATCCAACCCCTAGGGGAGGTAGTTCTATAAGGAGAGCACCAACATTTAGGTATTAAGATGTATATAAATGTCCAGAATACCTGTACATATGTGTGGATACATTCCAGTATTCCAGCTGTGCATTATTCTATATAATGGGCATCTAAATGTGATGATGCATAGTTTGAAGGTGAAATATACATGAGCAGAATCTGAACAGCACTATTACATGTCTAAATTCTAGAATAGTTTTATTTACACATATTTATTTAGTAATCTAAGTGGGTCTTTTAATACAGATTAGCTCATGTTATCTGTAGCAGGGCCCATAGGAATAAACTGGATCCTGTGGCTGTTATCATATGCTAATCTTTAGTAAAACAGCCTCCAAGTGTGAGCATTTATACCAGTCATTACATTATTTACTTATATTTTGCATGTACTTGATTAGTTCCATGCGGATTACATACCAAAAAAACTGAGTAAAACTCGAGAATTACAGTAAAATAGAGACTTCCAATAATAATAAAGTGAAATGGAAGCATCCAATAATAACAAAAAAGCTCAAATAAGTTAGCCAAGATGTTGTTTGAATAACCATGTTTTAAGTTGTTTCCTAAACCTTGGATAGATTTCCCAGTATCTAAAGTCCTCTAGGTAAGCTATTCCAGACACTTGTTGCCAAATAAGTGAGAGAAGATCTAACAATTCTTACTTAGGTGCCCAACACACGCCAAAATGGAGTTACCGTCCGATTACCGCATGGCTCTTGCGGTAATTTCATTTTTGGTGCGCGTCCGATATGCACGTCTGAAAAATATTTTTTATTTTTTGGGCGTGCAGAACGGACGTGCGCTAAGTGGCATTTGGCGAGCATAGGTCATTACCACCCGTTTACTGTATGAGACTTTACCGCTACATCAATGGCTGGCTGTGCGGTCTCAGACTCAAAATGGACACGTGGCAATTTCCATTTTGCTGCACATCCATTTTTGCCAAAAAAGGCCTTTTTTACAAGCACTAAAAATAGATTGGTGCACGCCCAAAACCCGCGCCTACACTACCACAAGCCATTTTTCAGCGTGCCTTAGTAAAAGGACACCTTAATACTTTTGGACAATGGAAGGTGTAATACCACAGGATGTTTTAACACACGAGTATCTTAATAGTAGGGTAGAACACCAACAAAAGCATATACTGTGGGACAGAGCCATACAAATTTTTGAATAATGTTATTTAGATCTCAAACATTATTCTGGCTTGAATGGACAACAAAGAGTTGCTCTATCATATTTTCCTGCCAAATAGACCAACCTGACTGCCGTATTTTCTAATGTTGTCCACAGTTTTGGAAGAGTATGAAAAATCCCACCAGGATTTATTGAATAAATACCTTCAGAGATTCAGTAAAATAAACTATATATATATATATATATATATATATATATATACACAGGATGAAAGTAATTATCAGCTTAATATTATTTATCCATGAATGAATACAACGGGGAGATCGATAATAAACATTTACTCAGTCTTCAGGGAATTTGGATTCAGCAGAAGATGATTTGGATAGAAAAGCTACTTGTAAGGATCGTGGGGTTTTTTATCCAACTGTTGACTGGGGGACTGAGGACGAGGAGCAAGACAAGTAGGATTCCAAGGTCAATCCATGGGCCCCAAGACTCATACCAGAAGAGGTCAGGAATGACAGTCATAACAATAAGTGCATTAGAACAAGAGCCCCAAGGTGTGAAATTCTGGACAGTCAAGTCTGTGGAGGACCCAGCTTTTACTTATGGATGTAGGGCAAGAAATGAAGAAGAAAGGCGGAAAGTAAAGAAATAAATGGAAAAGAAGCCCTGGAAATGGACTTAAGAGGACAGATAGCAGCAGAATCGGATACTGGGCCAGCATGATCAGAAAAACAAAGTCACCAGACAACAAAGGTAGAAAAGATCATTTTATTTTCATTATAGTGTTTGGTTTATGTTCACTTTGAGAATTAGGTGCTCAACATTAAAATTTTATATTTATTTACTTATTTACGGCATTTTATCCCACATTAAACATGAATTAGGGTGTTTTGTGGCTCTACATGTATCATGATATTATGATCCCTTGTTTCATATTGTTGACAGTCTGCATTTTCTGTATGGGTGGTATATTGGTGTATTAGGTTCTGCCCAGTGTAATATTTATGGTACAGTAAGGTTCTGAGTTGTGCATAGTGTTTTGCAGTTGAGTGATTGTGGTTAGTATATGCTTTGAGCAACCACTTTATTCTTTGACATATGATACATATCTAATATCTAAATTTAATAAAAGGTATTAATTGTGACTTATTTTTATTTATTTTTTCTGTGTGTTATCAGACAATTATGGATTTAAATTCCACCCCCCAACCCCGCCCCCTTTAGCCTCCCCAAACAGTTGGGCCACCGACCGCCTATGAGTTTGAACATCAGTTCTCTCCTTAATGACCTGACATGGTCCGTGTTTCGACGCACAACACCTGCATCAGGGGTCTGTCTAGAACACAAATGGCAATCCAAATCAAACATGACAAGTAATAATAAATAGCAAACATTTTAAACAAGATAAAGATATGTTTATAATAAAACCTTGGGTGAGAACTATTGTGGCTACATGCTGAATGATGATGTGAACATGCATATTGATTAAAGTGGAATGCATTGAACATGCAATGTGTCCATATTAAATATTAGGGTACTAGTAAAAAAGGCCCGTTTCTGACACAAATGAAACGGGCGCTAGCAAGGTTTTCCTCGGAGTGTGTATGTTTGGGAGAGTGTATGTGAGAGTGACTGTTTGAGAGTCAGAGTGAAAGTGTGAGCCCTGCCCTTCTAATCCATGGCCATCCATGCTCCTCTGTCACCTGGCCCCTCCATTCATCCCTATCCAGCAATTCCCCTCTCTGCCTGAGGCCTGCCCTGCAATCCATATCCATCCATGCCCACCTGTCCCCTCCATTCATCCCTATCCAGCAATTCCCCTCTCCCTGAGTCCTGCCCTTCCAATCCATGCCCATCCATGCTCCTCTGTCACCTGTCCCCTCTATTCATCCCTATCCAGCAATTCCCCTCTCTCCCTGAGTCCTGCCCTCCCACTGCTCTTCCAATCCATGTCCATCCATGCTCCTCTGTCACCTGGCCCCTCATTCATCCCTATCCAGCAATTGCCCTCTCTCCCTGAGGCCTGCCCTGCAATCCATATCCATCCATGCCCATCTGTCCCCTCTATTCATCCCTATCCAGCAATTCCCCTCTCTCCCTGAGCCCTGCCCTCCCAATCCATGCCCATCCATGCTCTTCTGTCCCCTGCCGCCTCCATTCATCCTTTTACAGCAAGTCCCCTCTCTCCCTTCCATGCTCCTCTCTCTCTCATGTCCCAGCCTGGCCTGCCCTCTTCTCCCCCCCCCCCCCATTCGCATCCATGCATCCCTTTGTTTTTTTTTTCTTCTTTTTAAATTTACCTCCGTGGCGGTTCCGGCAGCGAAGCATCAGGGAAGGAGGCGGCGCTCCCGACGTCTAGCTTTTCCTTCGCTGTGTTCCGCCTTGGCGGAACACAGCGAAGGGAAGGCTAGACGTCGGGAGCGCCGCCTCCTTCCCTGATGCTTCGCTTCCGGATTTGTTTAGTTTGATGCGAGGGCGGGGCAGAGACAGCTGGCTGGCTTGAAGGCTTCACACCACGAATCCACGAACCCTTCAGCCTGGGAGTGACGTCAGATGGCTTCATAGAACGTTGTCCTCAGAATGTTGAGGGTGCGTTTTATTATATTAGATGTGGAGTGTCTTTAAGTAGCTTAAGAACAAACTGCTTTGAATAATAACTCCGGTACATTCAAAAAGAGACATACACTGCTACATTTCAAATACGGATTCATTAAAGCAAGCCCTCCTCGGATTTTATGTCTGTTTTTTACTTTGCTGTTTAAAATCCACACAATTTTAGGAAAAAGGCTTGATTTTATCAGAACTGACAAGTACACATTTTTCATCTAGCTGTAATAATTATCAATGTAGAGGTCACGCATGTTCAATCCAATGTAAGAATGCTCCAATATTTTCATGCCTATTCATTATCATGTTATCATTTAATATCAAGACAATCATCTGACTTGTCACCATTATAGAAGGAAACCCTAGCTTCTCCATACAAATCACCACTCCATTGGTGAGTTTGGCCATATGATTATTTGTTCATCACAATATTTATTTATATACGGATTCAAGTATTATTTTTAGCTAAATATCACCATTTTAATTTTCTTCACATCACTTGTAGGTAACAACCACTTCATTCACATTCTTTCAAGCTACTTAAATACACTCCACATACTATCGCTCAAGATTTTATTATGAACATATCTTTATTATCTTTTTAAAAAACATTTTGTTATTTATTATTACTTGTCATGTTTGATTTGGGTTGGAATTTATGTTCTAGACAGACCCCTGATGCAGGCCCTGTGAGCTGAAACACGGCCCGTGTCGGGTCATTTAGGAAGGAACTGATGTTCAAGGTGTACGAATAAAGAAATTGTGTCCCGATTGTGAAGGCTCCTGGTGCTTTTCTTTGATATTTGGACTTGTTCTGTGCTTTGGACCCTCTCTGTGCTGCTTTATTTATGTGCACATCATTCACGCACACCACAAATATATTTTGTACCAAAAATACATAAGACTGTGATGTCCCCACCGGGCTGCCCTTCTGTATCATTAGATAATTCAGTTCTGGAACTATTGAGTCAATTTGTGGATATTGTTTTGAAACCTGCAGCTAAATGGGTGATGTCATACATCCAGAACACAACACATTTTTTTGAAGAAAATTCAAAATATTCATTTAACCTCACAGATGTTTTTCATATCTCTGGATATGAAATCATTATAAACACAAATCCCGCAAAGAGAAGCTTTGGATGTAATAAGAACAGTTTTAGATCAGCAAGCTGGTAAGCAATGGATTTCAACATCTTTTTTGATGATTCTAGTAGAAATTATCATCACTAAAAATTATTTTTGGTTCCAAGGAACTCTATCAACAATATCAAGGAGTAGATATAGGGGCATCGTTGGCTTCTTCAGTTGCTACACTGTTTGTAACACTACTTGAAGAAAAAAATATATATATCCATCTGGTATAAAAATATCAGCTGTTGGAAATGATTTTTGGATGACATTCTTTCTTTGGTCAGGCACTGAACAAAACTTTTCTAAGTTTTGTTCAGTGCCTGACCAAAGAAAGAATGTCATCCAAAAATCATTTTTTCTGGATAAATGGATTTTTTGATCTGGATAAATGGATTAACTCCTAATCTCCAGTTCACTATTACATTGGATAAGAATGTCTTAGATTTTTTGGATGTGAGAATGTATAGACAAGGAGATCATATAGGTACTACACTTTATAGGAAATTGTATGGAACACCTTCTTTCATTTTGATATCTTCCACCCTTATCAGCTGAGGAAAAGTCTCATCATTAGTCAATTTCACAGAATAAGGAGAATAATTTTCATGGAAATTGAGTTTGAAAAATGTGCCATTGAATTAGTTGGTAGATTTTTACATTGGGGTTATCCCAAATCCATCATTAGACAAGCATATTTAAGAGCAAAATTTGCTTCATGGGAAGCATTGTTGAATTATCAGGATACATCAAAATTATTTTATTTTTAATGAAATTTCCAAATATCAACCAAGTAAATACTTGTACAACAAAGTGATAGAAGCAAGACAATAATAAACAACAAAAATCACATTTTAATAATCTAAATATAAATAAATATCACTTGTCCATAAAGATTGATCCAAGACTACAGAAAAGAGAGGATCTAAATAAAAAGAAACTATCAAGAAAAAAAATAACCTGAAGTGCCAGAGTATACAGCTATATTCATGAAGTGTTAACTAACTATTGAGCTAGCACCCTGGTTACCTACTACATGCTTAACCACTAAAAAGGCAGAGAGATGGGAAGGCTCAAAGAAAACATACTTCACAGATTGGTATATATGGTATATAGGCAGGCAGAACTATTGCAGCCATCTTAGCCAGGGATATTGTAACACAAAGGTACACACCTCTGTTCTCCAATAACATGGTATGGTCTTGAAACCAGGAGAATAACAATGGACAAGAAAGGGTCCTGAAAAGATTCTTACAATGATGTTTTAATTCTTGAGTTATAGATCCCTCTCTCAGCTTCTTGGGTGTTCAGTATCTATACTTTTTGCATAGATACATACATAAGGGATGACCTGATAAGTCCTGGCTTTGCTTATTGAATGAATAAACTTATAGTTCTAAATTTCTTACTAAAACTAAATTGATAATAAGAGAAAAAAAAGAATAATTCATTCTCTCTGGACGTGTCCCATATTTTGCTTCAGGATTACTATATAAGTTAGAAGTTTAACACAAAAATGTTTCTACTCCCATGACTTACTTATATGGTCTGTGTGGTAACCAGATATTGTAAGTCCATATCATAAAAGAGTAGAAGAGTAGCCTAATGGTTAGAGTAGCAAGCTAAGAACCAGAGAAATCAGCATTGAAATCCCACAGTATGATCTTAGCTATGCCACTTAACCCTTTATTGTCTCTGGTACAAACTGAGGGCTTCTTTTACAAAGCTGCCTTAGCAATTCCCGCAAGGCAAATGAGAGGAAGCCCATAGGAATTTAATGGGCTTCCTCTCATTTATCATGCAGGAATCACTAGAACAACTTTGTAAAAGAACCATGACTTGATAGATCCTCTAGGGACAGTAAAATATCTACTATAACAGAATAACAGAATATAACTTGTCTTGAGCTAGAACTAAAACAGCCATGAGCAAAATCCTTTCCTAGTCTTGATTTTACCTCCATTGCCTCAATAGTCCAAAGTTTTAACAGGTAAAACCAGAATTATATGGTTTGCCTTGAGTGCCATAGAACTATCTGGCCATATTAGCTACCTGCTGGCAAAGAGGGGGGGGGGGGGGGGGCAAAAGAAGTGGGGCAGATAGGTGTGAAAAGAAGATGAGGTGATTACCCAAAACTGCAATCAAAAATCTTGGCTATAGCAAGTTTACTTTTACTAAATGCCTCATACAGTTGTATCATAAACTCTTCCAATTATATGTATATGATAGCAATTGAGTAAATTGCTGCAATTATACTATACATTAAAAATGTCCATATAAAATGCCTCCAAAAATGCATGACTAAATTGAAAAGCATCAGGTTAATCTAATGTGCCTGCATATTGCCCAACATCAGAACAGTCAGATCTAGGACAACAAATTGGAATTTAATGGACAATGCAATAGGGACAATAGAAGCCTGGTTTAATTCATGTGAAATAAACCAGGTAGAAATTATTTTCAATCAAAGAGGAATAATCAGCATTTGGAAACCCACAGGTGATGCTCCTCACTCATTCTACATTCAGTCATAAACAGCAAAGAGCTATTTTCAGTCACATTAATGCAGCTGTATGTCTTTTCAGTTCTGCTTCAGTTAGCATATCAGCAACAAGCCTATAAAACCATCCGTTTATTTTTTTAATTTCAAACTGCAAATAGGTTTTATTTCTCTCTCTAGTATGATTTCTCCCATCTCTCACTTTATATGGCTTTATTCTTTTTTTCATGAAGCACTCATCTTTACTTGTTCAGATATCATCTTATTGCTTGGTTCTCATCTTCATGAGGAATGGATCCCTTTACCCCATGCACAGCTGGAGAGCAACCCTGGCTGTCCTCCTGTTCTTATTAGCATCTCTATATGTATTGAGGGGATATGTTTATAACTGCCCATGTGTACTTTCATTCCACTGACATTGCTGGATTTTCAAGTGAATGTGCATACATACTTACTCTTTCAGTGCAGTCACAGAAAAAGTACCTCCAAAACATACACCTGCTAATTTGTCTGGGTTTTTTTTTTCTGAGTTAAAATATGCACTTATTCTTAAAAATGGAAAAGTATGCAAGTATCTCCATGCCCCACCCAAACCTCTATGTAGGAACATATCATACAGTGAGTAAAATTTTAAAAGCAATATCAGTACATGCATAGTTGCATTTACACATAACAACATAAGTATTGCCGTACTGGGATAGGCCGAAGCTCCAACTAGCCCAATATCCTATTCCCAACAGTTTCCAATCCAGGTCACAAGTACCAAAACATTAAATAGATTTTAAGCTGCTTATCCTAGAAATACACAACAATAGTGGGACAAAACTTGTATGTGGCAATATATATCTTATAGGCTGTAGAGGTTATCTCATAGCATTTTTAGCGACTGTGTATATCAGCGTATCATATGCCTCACACGTCTGCAATTGTAATCATAGACTACCTCCAGCCAGCCAGTAGTTTCGTGTTATATTTAGACTTTTAATTGAAACGTACTGCTGTCTCAAAAACTTAACATTATTGCACACATAAAAAGCAAATAATGCACCAATTCGACTTAACTTAAGGGCTCCAGACTTTATGTGTTGTCTTCGGTAGTGAAAGTTCAACAGTTTGAATCCCAAATTTGTGGAGCCCTTATAGGCAACTCCGTTGTTGTGGTAAGCCCGACAGGACCCTGTTTCGCGGTCTCAAGCTTTGTCAAGGGCAAAAACCTCTATAAAACGGAGAAAACATATTTAGTTAAAAAACATCCGACTTAACATAACTTATTTGCTAGAAAATACAGGCGTATGGACTTACAGCAACAGTGTCTTCTATCTGAATCGCCAAACTAAAAATGGCGTTGGCGTTCATATTATATCTGTCATAAGCTCCACCTATCGACGCTACGTCTCAAACAGCTGATCCGTGTAGCGGAAGGAATTTAAAGAGACAGGTCTAATAAAAAATAAGCATTTAAACCTTATAGTTCTAACTTAGACAAAAAGATAATCAAACCCCATACTGTTCCTTTTGGAACACCATCTCTTGATACTGCATCTTGAACCGCTCATTATTGTGGCGAATATAATTAAAAGAAACAATTCCAATGGAGATGAGCATTCAAACCTTGTGGTTCCAGTGTGTTCAGATTAAAAATCCATTGTGTTTCTTTTTGTAATAATAGTCTGTTGATATTACCCCCGCGGGAACTTAGGGTGACATGATCAATCGCCATACATTTCAAAGATTCACAAGAATGTTGTTGTGTGATGCAATGATGAACAAGGGGGGCTCCAATGTTACGGGCTGAGATTCTTGATCTGTGTTCTATCATTCTTTCATTAAGAGATCTGTTTGTTTTCCCAATATATACCTTGTTACAAGGGCATATAACATAGTAGATAACGTGTGGGGTCCGGCAGTTTGTTTGATGTTTAAGAGAAATAGTCCGGCCATTATGATAAAAATCAGTGGTCTCTATGGTCAGTGGGCAAGTTTTGCATCCATTTCTATTGCATTTCTTGTGTCCACCCTCCGTAACATTGGAGCCCCCCTTGTTCATCATTGCATCACACAACAACATTCTTGTGAATCTTTGAAATGTATGGCGATTGATCATGTCACCCTAAGTTCCCGCGGGGGTAATATCAACAGACTATTATTACAAAAAGAAACACAATGGATTTTTAATCTGAACACACTGGAACCACAAGGTTTGAATGCTCATCTCCATTGGAATTGTTTCTTTTAATTATATTCGCCACAATAATGAGCGGTTCAAGATGCAGTATCAAGAGATGGTGTTCCAAAAGGAACAGTATGGGGTTTGATTATCTTTTTGTCTAAGTTAGAACTATAAGGTTTAAATGCTTATTTTTTATTAGACCTGTCTCTTTAAATTCCTTCCGCTACACGGATCAGCTGTTTGAGACGTAGCGTCGATAGGTGGAGCTTATGACAGATATAATATGAACGCCAACGCCATTTTTAGTTTGGCGATTCAGATAGAAGACACTGTTGCTGTAAGTCCATACGCCTGTATTTTCTAGTAAATAAGTTATGTTAAGTCGGATGTTTTTTAACTAAATATGTTTTCTCCGTTTTATAGAGGTTTTTGCCCTTGACAAAGCTTGAGACCGCGAAACAGGGTCCTGTCGGGCTTACCACAACAACGGAGTTGCCTATAAGGGCTCCACAAATTTGGGATTCAAACTGTTGAACTTTCACTACCGAAGACAACACATAAAGTCTGGAGCCCTTAAGTTAAGTCGAATTGGTGCATTATTTGCTTTTTATGTGTGCAATAATGTTAAGTTTTTGAGACAGCAGTACGTTTCAATTAAAAGTCTAAATATAACACGAAACTACTGGCTGGCTGGAGGTAGTCTATGATTACAATTGCAGACGTGTGAGGCATATGATACGCTGATATACACAGTCGCTAAAAATGCTATGAGATAACCTCTACAGCCTATAAGATATATATTGCCACATACAAGTTTTGTCCCACTATTGTTGTGTATTCATACAGAGCCCCCTTGGGAACAAAACATAGCCATTGATTTTGTATTTGTATATATCCTAGAAATAAGCAGCGGATTTTCCCAAGTCCATCTTAATGGCTTATCGACTTTTCTTTTAGGAAATTATCCAAACTTTTTTAAAACCCTGCTGATCTAACTCCATTTACCACATTTTCTGGCAACAAATTCAATAGTTTAATTACACATTGAATTAAAAAATATTTTCTCCAGTTTGTTTTAAATTTACTACTTAATACTTTCATTGCATGCCCCTAGTCCTTGTAGTTTTGGAAAGAGTAAACAAGAGATTCACAACTATCCGTTCCACTCCACTGAGTATTTTATAGACCTCTATCATATCTCCCCTCAGCCATCTCTTCTCCAAGCTGAAGATCCCTAGTCTTTTTAGACTTTCCTCACAGGAAAGTTGTCCCATCCCCTTTTTCATTTTGGTCACCCTTCTCTGTATTTTTTCTAATTCTTCTACATCTTTTTTTGAGATGCAATGACCAGAATTGCACAGAGTATTTGAGGTGCAGCGGCATGATGGAGCAATACAAAGGCATTAGAACATTCTCATTTTTGTTTTCCATTCCTTTCCTCATAAGTCATAACATTCTATTTGCTTTCTTAGCTGCCGCAGCATCCTAAGTAGAGGGTTCAATGTATCATTAACGATGACACATAGATCATTTCCCTGGGTGGTGACTACTAAAGTGGAACCTTGCATCACACAACTGTAGTTTGGGTTCCTCTTTTTCACATGCTTCACTTTGCACTTGCTCACATTAACTATCATCTGCTATTTGGATGCCCAGTCTCTCATTCTCATAAGGTTCTTTTGCAATTTTTCACAATCCTCTTGTGATTTAACAACTTTGAATAACTTTGGGTCATCTGTAAATGTAATTACCTCACTAGTTATTCCTATCTCTAGATCATTTATAAAAGTGTTAGAAAGCAGCGGTCCCAGCACAGACCCCTGGGGGAACTCCAGTATCTACCTTCTCCATTGAGAATACTGATCTTTTAATCCTACTCTTGTTTTCTATCTTTTAACCAGTTTTTTAATCCACAATAGGACATTACCTCCTATCCCATGACTGATTTCCTCAGGAGTCTTTCATGAGGTACTTTGTGAAATGCCTTTTGAAAATCCAGATACACAATCACATCAACCAGCTCACCTTTATATACATGTTTATTACCTCTTCAAAGACATGTAGCATATTGGTGAGGCAAGATTTCCCTTGACTAAATCCATATTGGCATTCTCTCATTAATCCATGCATATGTATATGCTCTGTAATTTTATTCATTATAATAGTCCCTATCATTTTGCCCTGTACCAACTTCAGGCTCACTGGTCTATAATTTCTAGGATCTCCTCTGGAACCCTTTTTAAAAATCGGTGTTACATTGATCACCCTCCGATCTTCTGGTACCTTGCTTGATTTTAAAGATAAATTACTTATTACCAACAATAGCTCTGGAAGTCCCCATTTCAATTCTGTCAGTACTCTGGGATGTATCAGGTGAGCAATTTTATAAAGTCTCATTTATGCAGGAAATGCACCATTTTATCCATGGAAATTACTATTACAATTGCCCTTGTGATGCTATGAGGTTGATACTCAAAGAGGGGCATAATCGAACGGGGTGCCCAAGTTTTCCTGGGCCGTCCTTACAGGACAGCCCCTGTGAAGGGGCGGGGAAACCCCTATTATCAAAACAAGATGGGCGACCATCTTTCATTTCGATAATATGGTCGGGGATGCCCAAATCTCAACATTTAGGTTGACCTTAGAGATGGTCCTTAGAGATGGTCATCCCTGGTTTTCGGCGATAATGGAAACTAAGGACAACCATCTCAGAAATGACCAAATCCAAGCCATTTGGTCATGGTCAAGCATTCGTAGTGCACTGGTCCCCCTCACATGCCGGGACACCAACCGGGCACCCTAGGGGGCACTGCAGTGGACTTCAGAAATTGCTCCCAGGTGCATAGCTCCCTTATCTTGTGTGCTGAGCCCCCCAACCCCCCCCAAAAAAAACCACTACCCACAACTGTACACCACTACCGTAGCCCTAAGGGGTGAAGGGGGGCACCTACATGTGGGTACAGTAGGTTTCTGGTGGGTTTTGAAGGGCTCACATTTACCACCACAAGTGTAACAGGTGGGGGGGATGGGCCTGGGTCCGCCTGCCTGAAGTGCACTGCACCCACTAAAACTGCTGCAGGGACCTGCATACTGCTGTCATGGAGCTGCGTATGACATTTGAGGCTGGCAAAAAAAAAATTAAGTTTTTTTTAGGGTGGGAGGGGGTTGGTGACCACTGGGGGAGGAAGGGGAGGTCATCCCCGATTCCCTCCGGTGGTCATCTGGTCAGTCTGGGCGTCATTTTGAGACTTGGTCGCAAGAAAAAATGGACCAAGTAAAGTCGGCCAAGTGCTCGTCAGGGGCACCCTTCTTTTTTCCATTATCGGCCGAGGACGCTCATCTCTTAACCACGCCCCAGTCCCGCCTTCGCTATGCTGCCAACACGCCCCTGTGAACTTTGGTCGTCCCTGCGATGGAAAGTAGTTGAGGGCGCCCAAAATTGGCTTTTGATTATGCCGATTTGGCGACCCTGAGAGAAGGATGCTCATCTCCCGATTTGTGTCAGAAGATGGGCGCCTTTGTCTTTCGAAAATAAGCCTGAAAGTGATTTAACAGGCCGGAAATGGCTTCTGGCTAGTTAAATCACTTGCACAGGAATATCTGCAGATATTCAATGGTAATTAACCAGTTAGTGCTGCTGAATATCACCACAGATCACTAAAGTAAAAGCCAGCTATTTTGCAGGGGGTCTGCGGGCAGAATCATCACTTATGCAGTGAAGTTTCAGTATTCAGCACTTAACTACTTACAGTTAATCAGCCACATTAGATAGCATAAAGCTCAGTCCTATCTTTTGGGGTCTTTTAATAAACCACCATATCATTTTTAGCTTGTGGTAGAAATCATCTGACGGTAAGCACTGAGGCGCCCATAGGAATATACTAGGCATCTTGGCATTTATCGCCAGCTGATTTCTATCACAAGTTAAAAATGTTACCACGGCTTAGTAAAAGACACCTCTTATGCAGTGTCTCTTAGGTGGTTGAGGAGATCTTTTACTAAAGATTAGCTTGAGTTATCTGCAGCAGTGCCCATAGGAATAAAATGGGATCTGCTGCAGATAACTCAAGCTAATCTTTAGTAAAAGACCTCCTAAGTGCCCCCTAAGTGCCCTCTACACTCGACAGAAACGGCACACACTAAAGTCTGTAATGACCTGTTCCTTGCAAAATCCAAAGGTCACTACTCCATCCTCATCCTCCTCGACCTATCCACTGCCTTTGACACTGTCAATCATAATCTACTCCTTGCCGCACTATCCTCATTTGGATTCCAGGGCTCTGTCCTCTCCTGGTTCTCCTCTTATTTCTCCCACCATACCTTCAGAGTACATTCTCATGGATCTTCCTCTACCCACATCCCGCTCTCTGTTGGTGTTCCTCAGGGATCTGTCCTTGGACCCCTTCTTTTCTCAATCTACACCTCTTCCCTGGGCTCGCAGATCTCATCTCATGGTTTCCAATATCATCTTTATGCTGACGACACCCAGCTTTATCTCTCCACACCTGACATCACTGTGGAAACCCAGGCCAAAGTATCGGCCTGCTTATCCAACATTGCTGCCTGGATGTCCAACCGCCACCTGAAACTGAACATGGCCAAGACCAAACTCATTGTCTTTCCACCCAAACCCACTTCTCCTCTCCCTCCACTCTCTATTTCAGTCGATAACACCCTCATCTTCCCCATCTCATCTGCCCGCAACCTCGGAGTCATCTTCGACTCCTCCCTCTCCTTCTCTGCGCATATCCAGCAGACAGCCAAGGCCTGTCGCTTCTTTCTCTATAACATCAGCAAAATTTGCCCTTTCCTCTCTGAGCACACCACCCGTACTCTCATCCACTCTCTCATTACCTCTCGCCTTGACTACTGCAACCTTCTCCTCACTGGCCTCCCACTTAACCATCTATCCCCCCTTCAATCCATTCAGAACTCTGCTGCGTGTCTTATCTTCCGCCTAGACTGATATGCTCATATCACCCCTCTCCTCAAGTCACTTCACTGGCTTCCGATCAGGTACCGCATACAATTCAAGCTTCTCTTATTAACCTACAAATGCACTCAATCTGCAGCCCCTCATTACCTCTCTACCCTCATCTCTCCTTATGCTCCTACCCATAACCTCCGCTCACAGGACAAATCCCTTCTCTCAGTACCCTTCTCCACCACCGCCAACTCCAGGCTCTGCCCTTTCTGCCTTGCCTCACCCT